>NC_067247.2:374648119-374951149 GCF_019359855.2 Lolium perenne | reverse complement strand
TTTTGTGAAGGAGGAAATGCTGGCAGCAACAAAGCCATATTTTATTAGTCAGTGCCCTCTTTATTTCTCTATTATCAAATGTCAATGGGTTCTTCATTTGAGTAGTATACTTTGGTTGCCACTTCTCTGTACTAATTGAATATTTCACTGATTGGTTTTTTATGCGGAATTGTATGTGCTCAAACTATTGCCTACTTCATAATTTAGTGTGTGGTTTGTTAGAAAATTTGTCCACTGGCTCGTCCTTGGTAAGCCTATGCACCCTGGACTAGTTTACTGTAACTCCGCCGCTGCACCCTTCTCGACACATCACTCATAGCTCTACCATCAGCACCACCCTCCACCCTAGCAGCAACGCCGCTGGACCCTTGCAGCAGCACCGCACACCTCCGGTAGCATGGCTTGCCCCCGCTTGCAGCATCCCTGAGCCCGGCTTGCAACAAGCTGACAAATCCTTCCGCAACTCCGTCATCGACCATTGCAGCAACGTAGACAAACCCTTGCAGCAACTCCGGCGGTCCATTGTAGCACCACTGAACACCATTGCCGCCACCTGTTTGCAGCATCCCTATCGACAGCACAATCGGCCGACGATGGGAGCATTGAGGGCCACATGTGGGAGCAGCACCGACTATCGATGGAAGCACCACCTCACACCATCGTTGCCCCCTATTTGCAACTTCCCTGTCGGCAACACTATCGATCGTCGATTGAAGCAATGCCTCCCACCACCTAAGCACCGCTGCCATCGCCACTTGCAGAATATGGCGGCGGTGTGACCGCTTTGGAACTCTTACATGCTCCCAAAAAAGACTAATAAAGCGCAGCCCCCCGTGAAACAACAATATGGGGTAGAATGCCTTAGTGAGCCTTGTCAGGGAGAGCGGAGAGAGAGAGAGAATTTAGGGAGGGGGCATGATCGATTCAACCAACGGATACGCAGCCTTTGGGTGTTAAGCAACGTTTTCCAGCAATAAACATAAGGGCATCTCCATCGGCCAACGTCCGTTTGTGGCCAGCAGTCGAAATATGCGACTGCACCGCAGCCGAGCGGCACGAAGCATACTTACCGGGCTATTCGCTGAGACGCAAACACGGCCCAAATTTTCGCCTCGGATGCGTCTTGGTGGATGATGCACGGTCGCGCTGAGTGACCGCTCACTTCTCCCACGCCCCTAGCAGTGGATGCGAGGACTGTTTCGAGCGCATCGCTTCGACGGTCTTCGCTTCCACGTCTGTGCGGCAGCCTGCGCCATCAATGGCGCTGCGTCGTCTTCTGCACGTGCACCAGGCCTGGTGGCTGGCCTTCTGCGCCTCCATTAATGACATCGTGTCCCGCGTGCGCCCGGCCTTTAAAATGCGACCGGCATCATCCCTGCCATCACCCACACCACCGACACCTTCGCTCCCACCCTCACCATCGCGCGCTGCCACATCACAAACGGGAAGAAGAAGAACGACTTCGAGGCGTCCGTCATCGGTGTGAAAAAGGATATGCGGCCGAGCAGGGTGCCGCTCATCGTCGAGATGGCGCGGCTGCTGCACGACAGCTGGATGCCCGCAACTGGGGGACGTGCACCTGCCGGCGGCTCAGCCGCCGCCAGGTGCCTGTCCCGCATGTGCCCACGCGCGATCTGGAGCGGACCATGGAGATCTGACCCATGCGGGCGGACCTCCGCGCCGACCCCACCTACGTTGTTGACTTTGATCGATGGCTCAACTGGCGCGGGATCGAGATAGATCCGAGGAGGAAGGCGGGGTTCCTCAGCGACAAGGACTACCCATTCGGTCCACCTCCGCAGTCTGCACGCCCTTTTGCACATCGTAGCGGATGGCAGCTGTCCCCTCCTCCACCTCCCTAGGAAGACGCTGCGCTCGCCTAATACAACGAGGATGCCAAGGACGGCAGCGACAACTTCGTCAACAGCGTCTTCCATGAGTGGAAGACGGACATGGAGGGCTGGGAGTTCCAGCAGCCGGCCACAATGACCGCTGAAGAGATTGAGAGGCTCGTCATCCTTGTGTCGGAGGTGCCGCAGGCGCCTCCATCGCTGCCCCGGTATGCCACCGACATCATATGAAAATATGCAAAGAAGGAACAAAGTACTTATTGGCCAGCCGCCGTTTAGCGTGCCACAGGCCACCAAGAACAATGAAAGATAGGACCCGTGGGGTTGGCCTTCCCCAATAGGGCCTCTCGGGTTAGCGTTTTATGATATGTTTCCTGCCTGCTATGTCGCGTAGACTGGCTCACCGAATCTCGACTAGTCAGGTTAGGTTTGCCTGACAAGTACTAATCGGGAACCCTATCTCGATGATGTATTATTTTTTAAAAAGTTTTAAAAAAAACAAGTATTACTTGTGAAATTAACTAAAAAGTATTATTAAAAAAGTTGGCGTGGTGAGCCGCAGCACAACGGGAGGACTCTTCGGGATCGATGGTGGTGGCCGACGGAGCGTGAATAGGAGAGGCAACGAAGAGGTTGCCCGCCGCTGCCGGAGAGGGAGAGGTGCTGCTGGGAAGGGAAACCTCCACCATCTCAGGCGAACTATCCATACTGAGAACGCGTTCTTGTCTCTTTCAAATCTTGATCATCCAAGGTTGCTTGGGTACAGAGCAGCGGGTGGCGCTCTGCCTGTGCTGATGGCTATGCTTTCCGGGTTAGTGCCTTTCTTCTTTGCCTAGGGACTAGGGTGTACGATATGTGTGGACTACCCACAAAGCGGCCGCGTGCTATTGCAGTTTGTTGACAGTTAAGGTAAAGGTTTCCAGATAAAAGAGTACCTGAAGGACTCCAGAATGACAAACCCCGCCAAGAACCAGAAATGATAGCCCAGATCCTTGGAGAATCCAACAACCACGGTCGCCCAGATGAGTACTAGCCTGCCGAGGCCGTTGCCCATCCTCTCCAGGAAAGCGACGACGCGGACAAAGGTGAGTAGCCGTTTCTCGGCCTTCGTCCTGATCGCATCGGCCATCTTGTAGCTCGCGTTGTGTTGCTCAGCACCCGTCTGATCGAATGCTACCTTAGCTTCGGTCGTCCATGCCCAGAAGCCACAGCCGGCCTTCCGGTGCTTTTTTTTTTTTTTTGTACTAGCAGCTTGAGACGGGTACTTGGCCAATGGAAGCGTCCAAACAATCCGAGATTGAATGATTGTTTATGATATCACTATAAAATACGTGTCTAGGGATGGTATCAGCTGATAAGCTGATGCTGACACAAGTATAAATCATCAGGGACCCAAACTCATGAAAATATACACCTACAATACTGAACCAATCCCACAAATAAAATATCCGCAGGTCGGCAGAGCTAAAATAGGCCATTTTCCTCAGCAGGTCGCGGCGCCCGTCTCTGCGATCTCTTGTTTCCAATCCTACAGCCAGCGGTGTCTCTTATGGTCGATTTCATTTTCCGTTAGGCTCAATCATTAATAGATTCGCACGAATCTGTGTGTGTTTGTTGTCCATGCGGTAACTGGAATATTCGCTCTGCACTCCTGAGTCCTCACCATTCTGTCTCTACTGCCGACAATGTTTAGGTAAATTCAGAACATGCCATGTGGGAAGGTTTTAGGTTAAGCGTATGCAGATCTACCCCTCAAAAAAAAAAGCGTACGCAGATCTAGCGGAGATACATTACATGTTATATAGCCGGTTAACCAACATCAACATCTCTCGCAAAAAAAAAAACCAACATCAACATCAACATGAAATTTACAAAGGATAGCCATCAGAGACGGATCCGGCGGGGGGGGTGGGGGGGGGGGGGGGGGGGCGAGCGGGGGCCAGGCCACCCCCAACGCTCGGCCACCCCCAATGACTTACGGCAGGGGCCAGGCCTAATCACAGTATAAAATCTATGCTAATCCTAGTTATTCTGGACCCTTGGACTACAAGCGTTGATGCTACATGGCCCAAGCCCAACATGAACATGAATCAGATGGCCTCCCTATGCGTCCTCGAGCGGCAAAGCCCTCGAGTGAACTAATCGCCGCCGCCGCCCATGACTACCATTAGAAACCGTTTCTGAACTCCGGCACGGATGCTGCAAGCTCGTGACAGGTGCCGCTGATCGCCGTTGCCGGCTCGTCGCACGTCCGTACCCTCGTCCGGCCGGGGAAACAGATACCATATTATTTTTCAAGGTAAGCATAAACAGACTGATCTGTTCTGATTTAGTACTGCTGCTTATTGCGTTACTACTTTTCCGCCTAATACATCACCGATCTGTTCAGATCGTCCAGGGAAAGTCAATATGTTAGTTCTTCTTTGTTAATATTCATTTTACAGATTTAATTTATATTTTGATTTGTTTTGTTCTACATCTCTTGATAACAATGAAATGAAGAATGCGAATATACTCTATTAACTTTTCCGGCCCACATATGTGTGGGTGAAAACTCGAATTCAATTTATGTCACTCATGTAGAAATGATTAACACCTACAATTTTGTCGCCAAATTTAAATCGACAATTGTCAAACATGCGTGCAAATATCTTGGATAAATTAATACATATACCTTTGTTGCAAAAAGATGACTTTATATTAGACTTTATACACATATATAGAGATAGTATAGTTCATATGTGACCATTGTCTCTTTCGCCCCCCCTATGATTAAATCCTGGATCCGCCCCTGATAGCCATGATCCTATCTACTCAACTGAACCCTTATAGATCGAGTTCAGCGGTCGTACAACATGTGTTACTACAAGAATTGTCACGTCTATCTATGTACTAGCAGAATACCCATGCTTCGCTATGGAGAAAACGACAGTTAATATCTTTCAGATGTATCTAAGGTGGAAAATGTTTCATTTTTCAAATTCGGAAGCCCTCCAAAATTTTCATGGCGATGCGATGTATAATGTGTTGATGTTAATACATATCATGTCAACAATACATGGACGGAAAATAAGCTCACTTAGATTTTCAAAGCATCAATTTTGTAATGAAGTTTGATGTTAATACATATCAGTGTCAACAATACAAGATTCAACATAATGTTCTAACATGGACGGAAAATAAGCTCACTTTAATCTTTATCATTTCGAACAGATAAAGATGAGAATCTATAGTCTATGATCCACAAATGTTCTCTGGATGTATTTAATAATGATAAAATTGTAATCGTATTTAAAAATGGATACAGAACATTTCTAGAACTCCAAAAAAAAAATCAGAGCATGAACAGATACCATGGATCAACAAAAAAAATTATTGAGATAGTAAGTAGATGTGACCGAGGCAAAAGTATCGGGAGCGAAGGACGAGAGGGATAATTTGGTTTGTAATTTCTAGATGTGTGACACCGGACATTCAAAGGTTTCACCACTAGTAGGAAAAGACTCATCAGTGGCGCACCAAAAAAGCATTCTGTGGCGCATGGGCGGTGCGCCACAGAATTCTCGCCACAAAAATAAGAATTCTGTGCCGCACCTACCCATGCGCCACAGAAAGTCTTATTTCTGTGGCGCACCGGGTGGTGGTGCGCCACAGAAATAGAAAGTCTTATTTCTGTGGCGCACCGGGCTGTGGTGCGCCACAGAATTTTTTTTTGAAATTCAAAAAAAAATGGCGGCCAGATCTAGATCTGGGGCCACAATTTTTTTAATTTTTTTTTGAAATTTCGCTGGGAAGGTCGCCGGAGGTGGGTGGGGTGGGTGGAGGAGGAGGAGGCCTGCCGGAGGAGGTGGTGGTGGAGTAGGAGGAGGAGGAGGTGGTGGTGGTGGAGGTGGAGGTGGTGAAGGTGGTGGTGGTGGAGGAGGTGGTGGTGGTGGTGGTGGTGGAGGAGGTGGTGGAGGAGGAGGTGGTGGAGGAGGAGGTGGTGGTGGTGGTGGAGGAGGAGAAGGTGGTGGTCACCGGCGGAGGTGGTCACCGGAGTAGGAGGAGGCCGGCCGGAGGAGGTGGTCGCCGGAGTAGGAGGAGGTCGGCCGGAGAAGGTGGTCACCGAAGTAGGAGGAGGAGGAGGAGGAGGAGGAGGTCGCGCCGGAGGAGGTGGTGGTAGTGGTGGTGGTGGAGGAGAGGAGGAGGGGAAGTTGAGGAGGATGGGAAGTGGAGGAGGAGAAGTTTGCATCCAAGAAGAAGTGGAGGAGAGGAGAAGTGTGGAGAAGTGAGGAGAAGTGGAGGAGGGCGGCAGGAAATTTAAATTTCGGAGCTTAATTCTATGGCGCATGGGCCCTTGGTGCGCCACAGAAATGTTTTTTAAAATTTTCTATTTTGCAGCAAAAAATCTTTATTTTGCCGTAACTTTTTACTCTTTTCGAATTTGGGGATTCTAAAAATCGTCCAACCGGGCAACCCCTGGTGAATTCAAATGTAGAGTTTTCGTGGGAACATTTTGATATATTATACGGTTTTTTTCGAGTTCGTATGCAACCAGAAATCCAGTTTGATGATTTTGTCACGCAGTTTTGCAAAAAAAGTCGAAATTCATTTTTGTTAATTTTTAGTGGTGCTAGATGACATAATACATGGGCAACTCGAAGGATTTTATTTTTTGAATTTTCTATCTATTTCTTTTATTTTTTACAGAGGTCAAAAAGGCGATCCACGGGGGGTGGGTGGAGTTGCGTGGGGAGCAAAAAAAACTTCTGTGGCGCATGAAGATCATGTGCGCCACAGAAATGCGTAGTTTCTGTGGCGCACCATCCATGTGCGCCACAGAAAGCCATAATTCTGTGGCGCACCAGGACCAGTGCGCCACAAAATACCTTATTTCTGTGGCGCACCGAGGTCGGTGACATAGGCATCCCCAATGGGCCTGCCAAAGATGGTACCCAGGATTTACTGAAGGCCCATGACTCGAAGAATATGAAGTTCGGAAGCCCAAGATAGTGTTAAGGAAAGCTAGAGTTGTATTAGAAAATATAGACTTGTAATCTTACGGGATGGGTTAGAAATCCTCCCGGACTCTGTAACTTGTGTATTACAAATCCCTCGGCTCCGCCTCCTATATAAGGGGGAGTCGAGGGACAAAGAAAGCATCGATTCATTGTCTCACGCAACCCTAGCTAGTTTTCATAATCGTCGAGTACTTTTCGGCTGAAACCTTCGAGATCTACTTGCTCTCTACTTCCAACTAAACCCTAGTCTATAATCTGTAGGCATTGATAAGTTAATCCCTTGTCAGTCGGTGTGCCACAGAAATAGCAAAACCAATGATTGGGGGTGGCAAGGTGTGGGCTCCACCTTATTTCTGTGGCGCATGGATCTGAGGTGCGCCACAAAAATAAGCTATTTCTATGGCGCACCATGTCAGGTGCGCCACAAAAACTATTTCTGTGGCGCATTTTTAGATGGTGTGCCACAGAACTAAGATCTCACCTATAAGGCTTTTCCTACTAGTGCACCTATTAAGATAGTAAAGATTTTTTTAAAAAAAATCTAACCCTATTCTACCAACTAAATGATAAACTAGAATAATACTTCCTCTGTTCTAAATTAGTTCTCACATCTTATTTCCAACAAGCAAACCTACATAATAAAAATAGAATTAAACAAGCTATGCTAAATATAGGCGTAATATGAGGAAAAGGTAGTCGACTCTGCCATCCGATTAAATAGATAGAAAGTTTATGTACAGAAAACGATGTTGCGAACGCAAGGTTTACAGTGCCCTCATGACTCGCACACCCCACTCACACCGCAAGCCCCTAGCTAATGGCCTCCAGGGTCTTGGGTCTAGGGGTAAGCCCGTTGCGAGATCTCTTCTCTCACCAATGCTGCCACCGCGTTAGGTTGCAATGCGACATTGTTGAAGACGCGCCTGTTCCTTTCCTTCTAAACTCCCCAAATGGAGTAGATGATTGCTCCACTTGCCTCTCTTCACTTCTCCTTAGGTATGGTGGATATCGTCGCGTCCCACCAGTCGTTGAGGGTCATGCCTCCGGCGGGAGGCGGCACTGCGAGCTGCCCATTCCAGGCGAAGATCTTCTCCCGCACCGTCGTGGAGAAGTGTCAATCAAGCGTGAGGTGCTGCACCGTCTCAGGATGGATTCTGCAAAGCTTGCATATCGGATCATGAGGCCATCCACGGATGGCTAAGTTATCAGCCGTGAGGATCTTGCCGTGAAGAGCCATCCAAGCGAAGAACCTGCACTTTTGCTCTGCATGTCCCTTCCAGGATTTGGCCGAACGGAAGGAAGCGACGGAGCCCACAAACTGGCATCTGTAAGCCGAGGCAGTGGAGTAGATCCCCGACTCTGTCCATCGCCACCTGATGGAGTCCGGCCTAGGCAGTAGGGTGACGTCCTGGAGTATGGACCAAAGTGAAAGGATCGTATGCCGCACCTAGAGGGGGGGGGGGGGGGTGAATAGGTGCTACCCAATTTTTAGTTCTTTTTCAATTTAGGCTTGATACAAAGGTAAATTCTCTAGATATGCAACTATGTGAATTTACCTATATGACAAGGTTAACAACTAAGCAAGATATAGCTACGCAATATATAGAGAGGGATAAAGGATAGAGGTAACCAAGAGTGGAGCACGCGATGACACGGAGATGATTCCCGTAGTTCCCTTCCTTTGCAAGAAGGTACGTCTACGTTTGGAGGAGTGTGGTTGCTACGAAAGCCAAACCAACAGCCACGAAGGCTTCACTCAGATCTCCTGTGAGCAACGCCACAAAGGCCTAGCCCACTTCCACTAAGGGATTTCCTCGAGGCGGAAACCGGGCCTTTACAAGGTTCTTGGGGCACACATCCACAACTGAATTGGAGGCTCCCAAATCTGTAACAACACAACAATCAACAACAATACATCAACACAAAACAACTAGGGATCCAAAAAGGAACACTAGCAAGAGGGCCCTCAAACAAATGAGGGGGAAATGTAAATCGCTTCGGTGAGGATGTAGATCGGTGTCTTCTCCTTCGAATCTCCAAAGATCAAGAGCTTTGGTTGGGGGAGGAAGGAGATCTTGCAAATCTTGTGTTCTTGACGTGGCTCTAATGGTGGTGAAGCTTGGCCGATTTTTGTGCAATGATTGAGCAACTTGTCCCTTTGGAGAAGAGAGCTATTTATATGATTGGAGCTCTCAGATCTGACCGTTGGGACGTTTTTCAGTAACACCGGAAGTTCCGGCCAGGAGGGCCGGAAGTTCCGGCTGGAACCGGAAGTACCGGCCAAGAGGGCCGGAACTTCCGCCAGGAAGATTCTGCGACAGACGACCAGGTCAGAAAAGATTGGGGCGGAACTAGGGCGGAACTTCCGGCGACCGGAAGTTCCAGCCAAGTTCCGGAATTGCGAGAAAACCTTACTGGACATTACTGAGCCACAATGCGACGTTTCCGGAACTTGCCCGGAAGTTGGGCGGAAGTTCCGCTGACCGGAACTTCCGGCCTTCTTCACCGGAACTTCCGGTCAGGGAACAAAAACTTCAAAAAGAACTGCGCTGAGAGGCCACTGCTGGGAGTACCAGGGCGAAACTTCCGCCAGCTGGGGTCGGAACTTCCGCCAGCGATAAAAGACCTTCAGAAACTTCAGAACAGCCATACCAAACCACCGGTCAAATAAAATCTCTTGAAAACTTGTACCTGTCTACATCAACACACATAAAAATATACCTAGTGTTGACATCAAACACACAAAACCCAAAAGGGCGGGAAATGTTCTTTCAATCTCCCCATTTTTGGTGTTTGATGACAACACAAGTATTTGCAAGGAATGAAAAATGTAAACAACAAGAATGTGAGAGATATAGAGGAGCTCCCCCTACATATGAGCATTGATACATAAGAAGCTCCCCCTATATCTTGCATCCGTCTTCCATGGGTTAGCAATACAACATAGTGATAGGCATATAGATAAATAGATCATGCACACATGGATAACCATAGAAGACTCACATCTGGAGTTTACCATACACATAGATAAGGTTCCAACCACATCGATAAAGTTTACAAACCATATAAACTAGGAACATAGTTCGACATCACAAAGATAAATAGAATCACAAGCGATAAAAATCAAAGCCAACACGAGCTTGTGACTCCCCCATGCAAATACCCAACGGAGAGCAACCTAATAAGGTCTCACTCTCCCCCTTCGGCACCAAGGCACCAAAAAGGGAAAGGAGAAACTACACGTCCCAAGGGTCGGCGTTAGCCCAGCCGGGAGGAAGATCCGATGGAGCGCCGGGGTAGGGTGGAGTGTGAGGAGGAGACTCGATCTCGAGACCATCTGGAGGAAGAGGAACACCATACTGAGAAACCCACTCAGCCTCCGGAGTGATATTCTCCTCGGATCCTGGAGGAGACACTTCCACATCAAGAGCCCTCATAATACTCTTCTGACGGACCCGAGACTTCTTGGCCTCTGCATGCTGCTGATACTGACGGTGATTGACTGCAGAGGTGAGGCAAAAGATCTGTCTCATGCGGCGAGCAAGCTTAGAAGCCCAACTAGGTGGCTTCTCATCCATGGGAGGAACATCTTCTATGGGCGAGTTGTGGCGCTTGACCCTAATAACCTTCACTTCACGAGATGTGATGTTGAGAGGAATAGAGTGAAGAAGGGTAGTCTGACAAGTATCAACCCAAGTGTCTTCAATGAGCTTCATAATGTAAGGAGCAAAGGCGGGAAGCTTTTTCTCCATCATACATGACCACATCTCATTGTAGATGTAGTCCATCACATCAAGCCTCTCACCAGAGCCCTTCTTAGCAAAGGAGTTTGCCATAAGATATTTTTCATATAAATGCAACTCATCAACGTTGCCACCCTTGGGTCCAATGGTTTCCCGATAGACTCGAAGCATGATGTCCCAAGTAGGGAGAAGATCCACACTCTTGCCCGGAATACCCCAACCTTTGATGTAGAGGTGCTCCAAGACTTCCTTGGTTTGAGCAAATGAACTATCATGGCACCTCCAACCATTTGCATCCACGCCCGTAAAGCGAGGGTATCCAAGAGCATTGCCAAACTTTGCCAAGTTAGACTCAAGGAGGGTTTCATGAGACATCCACCGGAAAGTTCTAGCTTCATCTTGATCAAAGTGAACGGTGGCATAGAATTGTTGAATCAACCCAACGTCATAATCCTTGTTGAGCTCCATAATGGGATAGAGCCCAAACTCACCACACATAGCATAGGCTTCGGCAAAGTATCTAGAGGCGGCCATCTTGGCGGTGTCAATGGCATGTTGAGGGGCTACCCCCTTCTTGAATGGCACATAGACCTCATAGAAGATCTCCTCTTGAGTCTTATTGTGGAACCGCTTATCCCCAACCCTACTGTTCTGAGGGATGAGGTAAGGGTTCACATCCCGGAGCTCCTTGTACTCAAGATACTGCATGTTCTTCACCGACACATGAATATTCTTGCCTCGAACTGCCGGTGACTTATGCCTTTGAGCTGATTGTTGACGAGCCGTGAGCTTGGATGGCCGAGTTTGCTCAAATTCTTCTTCAATCTCATCCACATGACCATTGCCTCTCTTCTTGGAACCACCTGGGATGCAATCAACAGGATAGGGATGATAAATGAGTGCACACAAGCAAGGAGATAAAAAACCAGAGCTTGCACAGGATATTGACTACACAGCAGAAAACAGGCCAGGCCGGAAGTTCCTGTGAGAACCGGCGGAAGTTCCGCCCCGGGGCGGAAGTTCTGGCGCACAGGGCCGGAACATCCGGCTGTTGGAAGACAGCAACATTTTCTCACCAGATCCGTGGCAATGGCTTTGTGAACTGCATTACCACAACATCCTATGCAAGATCTAGAAGGGGAGAGGCATCTAGAGATGTTCTACCATAACTTAACCTAGAGTATGCCCTATAGTTCATCTAGTGAGGTCTACCCACACATAGAGAGGGAAAGGGCACAAACCGGGAGGAGCCATGGTGGAGAAGAGGAAGAGGATGCCAATCCACGGAGCCGATCCGGCGGAGGTCGCCGAAGGAGGGAGATCCGGCCGGAGAGGACGCAGCCACCACAGGGAGAGAGAGAGCTCCAAACAGATCTTGGATGGGGGAAAAGTGGGGGGCAGGAACTGCCTCCCCGTTCCCGACCGGTTAAGTGGAGGAATCGTAAGGGCGGAAGTTCCGCTCGTTGGAGCCGGAACTTCCGGTCCCACAGAAACCACACCAATCCGATCAGGAACAGCGGGCAGGATCTGGCAGACAGAGTCCAGCCGGAAGTACCGGCCGAAACGACTGGAACTTCCGGTGAAGTTGAAAAACATGCCAGAAACAGGAATTGACATGGAATTGGTGCACCCGGAGAGGGAAGATGATATGGCTTGGATGCGATAGGCTTAGGATAGATACGCCAAACTGTAGGATGGTACATGATCACTCATCTTTGCAAATAACGCAAATGAAGACCAAAAATGAGCGATTTCCCATAAACATGGAGATGTCACATAAAATCCAATTTAAGATCCAAACAACTCCAACTCTTCACCAAGAAGAGTGTGGTGGCCTAGGCCACCATATATGAGTGATTTGGCATGGCACCGCGAAGATATATCTTGGGCCCAAACCGTTACTCATCATTGAAGCTCACATATCAACATATGATATAAAGAGAATGATATCTTAATGTTGGCATTATGGGGGGAGGGATAGCTCAATAATTTAAACCGCACTCCCCCTATTTCCATGCCCACATCTAAACCAAATAAAGTTTTGAGACAATGGTGTGTTTGCAAGATGGTCAAGCTATACTCCTTGAATCAATGATGTTTAGATCATTCCTCAAATAGCAAAACCTTGCTTCATCAAGAGGCTTCGTGAATATATCGGCAAGTTGGTCTTTGGTAGGAACATAGATAAGCTCAATATCACCACGGGCAACATGATCCCTAATGAAATGATTCCGGATCTCAATATGCTTCGTTCTTGAATGTTGCACCGGATTATAGGCAATCTTGATGGCACTTTCATTGTCACATAATAGAGGCACTTTGTCACAAATGACACCGTATTCCTTTAAAGTTTGCCTCATCCATAACAATTGAGTGCATCCACTTGCGGCGGCAACATATTCGGCTTCGGAGGTAGAGAGAGATATACAATTTTGCTTCTTAGAAGACCAACACACCAACGACCTACCAAGGAATTGGCAAGCCCCGGAAGTTGATTTCCTATCATCCTTATCTCCCGCCCAATCCGCATCGGTGTATCCATTGAGAATAAAACTTGAGCCTTTAGGGTACCAAATACCATATCTTGGGGTATCAACCAAATACCGAAAGATTCTTTTCAGAGCCATCATGTGGCTCTCCTTAGGAGAAGCTTGATACCTTGCACACACACCAACACTCAACACTATGTCCGGTCTAGATGCACAAAGGTAAAGCAAGGATCCAATCATGGAGCGATATACCTTTTGATCCACCTCTTTACCATTGGGATCAAGTGCAAGATGAAATTTAGTAACCATAGGAGTGGCCACACCCTTCATCTCGGTCATCTTGAACCTTTTGAGCATGTCTTGGAGATATTTTTCTTGATTGATAAAGGTCCCTTCTCTCAATTGCTTGATCTCAAAACCAAGAAAGAACTTCATCTCTCCCATTATAGACATCTCAAACCTATCGGTCATAAGCTTTGAGAATTCATCATTGAAAGATTTGTTAGTAGAGCCAAAGATAATATCATCAACATATAATTGGCAAAAGAAAAGCTCCCCATTGACCCTCTTAGTAAAAAGAGTGGGATCGATTAGCCCAACATCAAACCCACGGTCTACCAACAATTCTTTAAGGTGCTCGTACCAAGCTCTAGGAGCTTGTTTGAGACCATAAAGTGCTTTATCAAGCTTGTAGACATGGTTAGGAAAGTTGAGATCCTCGAACCCCGGGGGTTGCTTAACATAAACCTCTTCATGCAAAGGACCATTAAGAAATGCACTTTTCACATCCATTTGTTGTAACTTAAAGTTATGATGCGATGCATAAGCAAGAAGGATGCGGATGGACTCAAGGCGAGCCACGGGAGCATAGGTTTCTCCAAAGTCAATTCCCTCAACTTGAGAGAACCCTTGAGCCACCAATCTTGCCTTGTTCCTCACAACATTTCCAAACTCATCTTGCTTGTTCTTGAAAATCCATTTAGTGCCTATAACATTGCGGCACCCCTTTGGTTTCTCTACTAAGGTCCATACTTTGTTGCGCTTGAAGTTGTTGAGTTCCTCATGCATAGCTTCCAACCAATCCGAATCTTCAAGGGCTTCAAATACTTTCTTGGGTTCCACTAAGGAGATATAAGCATGATGATTGCTAAAGTTAGCCAATTGCCTTCTTGTGGTAACACTTGCCCTTAGATCACCAAGGACCTTGTCATGTGTGTGTTCACGAATTTCAAGGTTCCTTTCTCTCCTTGCTAGATGACGGGCCTCGATCTCCTCCTTGGTTCTTCTTGGCCTTGGAGGTATCACTTGATCAACTTGATCATTTGGGTCCCCGTCTTGACCTTCAACTTGAGCATCCTCAATTTCTTGAGAGTGCTCAACATCATGTGCTTGATCTTGGACATCATTTGGTGAGGAGCAGATATCAAATGGATACTCGTCGGAGCCATCATGAATTCTTGGTTGATCTTGTCCTTGATCTTGCACACAAGAGGGAGGGTCTTGTTCTTGTTCTTGGGTTGGTGCATCATTTGCTTCACTAGATGGGGTTTGTTGATGTTGAGAAGATGAGGGCTCCACCGTGGTAGAGCATATTCCTTCCTGAGACGCCACACCGTGTCCGTCAATGGGGTGGAAAAATCCCACACCCATTCTTACTATGGCATCTTGAGGTATTTCATCACCTGCACACACATCAACTTGCCCCACTTGGGAGCCATCATTTTCTTTGAACCTCACACTACAAGATCCGATGATAATCCCGGAGGATACATCAAAGACTCTATAAGTGTGAGATTCGGCACCGTAACCAACAAATATACCCTCCAAAGCTTTAGGAGCAAATTTAGATAAACGAACTCCTTTGATTTTGTAGAAACACTTACACCCGAACACCTTGAAGTATGAGATGTTAGGCTTGTTCCCGGTGAGTATTTCATATGAAGTCTTGTTCAAGCCCTTGCGGAGATAGAGCCGGTTTGAAGAGTGGCAAGCGGTGGAGATGGCTTCGGCCCAAAAGTTATTGCGGGATTTGTACTCCGCCATCATAGATCTTGCCATATCCATAAGAGTCCGGTTCTTCCTCTCCGCAACACCATTTTGTTGAGGGGTGTAAGCAGCGGAATATTGATGTCGAATCCCCTCATCACTAAGAAAATCATTGAGTGTATAGTTCTTGAACTCGGAGCCGTTGTCACTTCTTATTGCCATAATGAGGAGGTTGTGTTGGCGTTGCACCTCGGTAGCAAAGTCAATGAATATTTGTTGAGTCTCATCTTTCGTCTTGAGAAAGTAGACCCAAGTGTATCTTGAGTAGTCATCAACAATCACCAAGCAATGTTTCTTTGCACCAAGACTTGCATGAGTGACGAGACCAAAGAGATCCACATGAAGGAGCTCTAGGATCCTCTTGGAAGAGATGATAGTCTTGCTTGGATGCGGAGAGTCATGCATTTTGCCTTCAACACAAGCCCTACAAACACGATCTTTGGCAAAAGACACATTTTCCATTAGTCCCACAATATGGTTCCCCTTGTGAAGACTTTGCAAAGTTCTCATGTTGACATGGGCTAGGCGGCGATGCCACAACCAACCCACATCCGCCTTTCCGAAGAGGCACATCGCACTTGTCGTGGTGGTCCCCGAAAAGTCCACCACATACAAGTTGTGTTCGCGATACCCAACAAAAGCGACTTTTAGAGTCTTGCTCCACAAGAGGACCACAATATCATTATCAATAAAGACGGCGAAACCCATCTTGCCAAGGGCGGAAACGGAAAGCAAATTGTAACCAAGGGTTTTGACAAGCATGACATCCACAAGAGTAATGTTGTGAGCAACCACAACCTTGCCAAAACCCAATACCTCGGATGTAGAATTATCGCCAAAGGAGACGGTGATATGATTTATGTTGGGCCTCAACTCCTTGACGAGGTTCTTGCCGCCGGTCATATGACTTGTACATCCACTATCAAGTACCCATTTTGACCCTCCGGTGGCATAGTCCTACATGAGATAAATTCTTGGATTTAGGTACCCATTTCTCAATGGGTCCTCTTTTGTTAGCAACAAGGGTCTTTGGGACCCAAATAGACCAAGCAATATAACCATCATAAGGACCAACATATTTTGCATAGACATCACCATAATAATCTTTAAATAAAACATAGTGAGGGTTAGCAATTCCCGCATCATCATCATTAATGGTGTTGGCCTTGGGGGCTACATCATTGGTGATAACCTTCTTTTGTGCGGGCTTGGTTTTCTTTTTGTTAGCCTTCTTTGCCTTTGCACCATAACCAAGGCCCTCCTTCCCATTGTTTGACCTTTGCTTACTCAAAAGATCATCTAAGGAAAGTTTACTTTGGGGAGAGGAGGCCTTAGCAAGTTCATCTTTCAACCTACCATTTTCCTCCATAACATTTGCATGATCACAAGGAGGAGTAGAGGTACTAGGTATGTCATATGAAGCAATCCTAATTTGAAGTTGCTCATAAGACTCGGAGAGGAGAGTGAATTCACTCTTCAAGGCTTTGTGAGCCTTGTCTAGTTCATCTAGATCCTTCACAAGTTTCTCATGATCAACACCAAATTTGGCCTTTTCCTTGATAAGCACTTTAGTCTTAGCTATAGCAAGATCTCTAGGTTTAGTGAGCTTATTAATTTCATCTTGAGGATCTTCAAGATTTTCTAGCTTCTCTTCAAGAGAAGCTATAGTTTCTTGTCCTTCCTCAAGGGCATTTTTAAGAGCATAAATTTCAAGAGAGTCTTCTCTTTCTATTTGACATTTTTTCTCAAGAGTATCTTCTAGTTGAGCTAGACGAACCATGAGACTAGAAACATGCTTTTTAGTGTCACCTTTCAAGTTAAGAATGAACTCATCAAAGTCAAGCATTTCTTGTTTCATTTTTAGACTAGCATGATCAACCCCTAAGTAATTTGAGATGATAGGTATAGAGGGGTTAGGAGATGATACCTCGGAAGATTTAGCCATGAGGCAACTTTCTTCCTCCACATGAATGACTTCATTGGGAGATTCACTTGGTGATGAAGAGTTGGTGGAGAGGGAGGCAAGGGCAACCAATCCATTTGAAGTTTCATCTTCTTCATCATCATCATCATCACCGGAGGTATACTCTTCTTGAGTTGATAGTGTAAGGGTATTTTACCCTTATCCATTATTTTGGTAACAATGACACCGTGCTAGAGTATTTGTCCTAATACGTTTATAAGGATTATCTCAGGTATTAGGCAAAGAGGCATAAATGGTGTATCAAGGGAACAAGAAGGCTAAAGGAGACCCCCCACTTCGACAACAATCAAAAAGGGGTCTACAGCAGAAATCCGGTCTGCCTCCCGGTCCAACCGGCCTACCGACCAGACAGGTCAGCGTGTGGCCCGGTCAACCGGGCGCCAACCGGGCGCCAAACTGTGCGCCGGACAAGGTCCGGTCGACCGGCCTCCCAACCGGCGGGCCCGGCGTGTGGCCCGGTCAACCGGGCGCCAACCGGAGGCGCTCCTCGACGACGCAAAGTGGCCTCCGGTCTGTGGCCCGGTCCGACCGGCCCCTGCACCGGGCCATCCGGTCTGTGGTCCGGTTGACCGGGTTCATCGAGAGAAAAGCTGAGGTGGCAAGTGACCAACGGCCATTTTTCGTAGAACACTATAAATAGCCCTTCTCCTACCTCTGAACAGTTAGGCACTACACTACAAGCTATTCTTGAGCTCTCTCTCTCTCATACTCCATTGCTAGAAACACCAAAAGCCTCAGATCTCCCTCCTCCTCCACCCAAACTCAAATCCCTCCGGGGAAACGATAGAGGAGGACCCGATCTACTGTTCTACCAAGCCAAATCCCATTCCCCCTTGTATTCATCGAGATCTTGCTCTCTAGGGTTCCTAGGGAAACCCTAGGTGGGCAAGAGTGGTCCGGAAGCTTCCGGGCTGTGGATTTGCTCCGGACAAGATTGTGAAGGATTGGAGGCTACCTCAAAGTCTACCACAAGTGAGTGAGCTATTCCTTCGTGGGATAGGCTCCGTAGAATAGGGTGAGCCTTCGTGTCGTGGGGAATCCTTCGTGGGACCTCCACCCCTCCAAACGTGACGTACCTTCTTACAAAGGAAGGGAACACGGGAATACATCCTCGTCTCCGCGTGTTATCGGTTATCTCTAACCGAACTCCTTACTTGTGATTTAACTGCCTGTGAGAGCCTTCGTGCTCGAGTTAGTTGTATTCTCATATAGGTTGTCTCACCTAGTTGCATTAGGCTCATCTTTATATTCCGCAAAGCCTAATATTGCAAAGAAAGAATTAATACTTGTAGAAACCTATTCACCCCCCTCTAGGTTTACCATCTCTATACTTTCAATTGGTATCAGAGCCTGGACTCTTATTAAGGGCTTCACCGCCTTAAGAGTGAGATGGATAAACTATTCG
This sequence comes from Lolium perenne, assembly GCF_019359855.2. Classification (NCBI taxonomy): domain Eukaryota; kingdom Viridiplantae; phylum Streptophyta; class Magnoliopsida; order Poales; family Poaceae; genus Lolium; species Lolium perenne. The sequence goes on along the minus strand of NC_067247.2, from coordinate 374,932,632 downwards.
AGGGTCTAGATGAAGACTCTAACCTTTCGGTTAAAGAGATGAAATCTGGATTCTTGGCATATGATGCCGAGAAGAAGAAAAAGGAGGATGACCTACAAAGCCAAATGGCAGAGATGTCTACCATGCTTAAGAACTTGACTAGTGGGACTCCTAGTGCGGCTTCGGCCTCTCTAGGGAGTTACCATGAAGTTAACCATGACTATCCCAAAAACACTTCACCCATGCCTCATATAAACCATAGTGGGAATGTTCCCCATTTTGATGGAACTCACTTTCCTTTTTGGAAATCTGCTATGGAATCTCATATTCGTAGCTGCAGTGTGGAGTTATGGGAGATCATTGTTCATGGATACCGGAAGCCACATGATTCGGTTCGGTTGACCTCCACCGAATTCTACAACCGTCAACTCAATGCCTCCACACGTGACAAGATTAGAAGTGGCATCAACCGCAAGCTCCTTGATCAAGTCAACGACATAGAGTCCGCTAAAGAGTTGTGGGATCGAATCGTAGTACTCCAAGAGGGAACCGATTTGATCCAATCAGCTCTTTATGAGACCGCAAAGCAAGAGGCCCACCAGTTCATGATTCGAGAAGGAGAATCCGTGGCCGATGCCTATGCAAGGCTTGGTGCTCTTAGAGTAAGGGTCAAGGGACTTGGAGTTGAGAAGTACAAGGTCATTGCTATGATTGCCGTCAAGCAACAAGACACCAACCTTACACTCAACTTGCAAATCATGACCAAGAGTGCGGATTTGAACTCCGATGATCTAGTCTCCTATGTGCCCGCCAATGAAAACATGGCCAAAGTGGGAAAAAGGCTCATGGCAATGAACCGTGTTGATGAAGCCTCACACAACCATGAAGCGTCACACAACCTTGCTCTCAAAGCTAGAGGTGACCATGGAAGAGAAGAAGACTATGAAATTGAAGAAGATGAAGAGATGACTTCAACTAGTGACATTGCTACCGACTTTGCTTTCTTTGCCAAAAAGTACAAGGGAAAGCTTCCAATGCTCTTCAATGACAAGAAGAAGAGAACTTGCTACAACTGTGATAAAGATAGCCACTTTGCAAATGAGTGCCCTTATGAGAAAAGGGTAGACAACACTACAAGAAAAGTTGCCATGGCCGACGAAGTTGAAGTCGCGCCGTGGTTGCTGGTGTACCATGGCCGACGATTTTGGGTCCCTCCGTGGTGCATGTCAAAACTTTTTTTTTCTCGTTTTTGAGGCCACCTAGCCCGACGAAAGCGGCCAAAACGTCGCGTATGGTGGCCCGGGACGTGGTGCATCTCGAAATCTCGGGTTCGCCGGCCGAGTCAACGCAAATCCGCACCGCCGAGGGATGTAGGGCCCAGATGGCAGCCTCTCTGGCATTGTGTTTTCTCGAGCGCGCCATCTCGTTCAACGTTCTCCGATCGAGCCGTTTACGATGCAGGATCATGGGTCCCGCATGTCATCCTCTATGAACCAAAATTCTTTCTATTCTTGGATTTTTTTTGACCCCCTGATTTCTGGCTACTTCCTTTTTCTTTTGATCCCTTGCCGCCTTGGAAACGTTGAGACCGCTGCTGCTAAATGGGACCCGCATGTCATCCTCTATGTGCAATCAACTTTCTTTTCTTGGAGTTTTTTTTGGCACCTCATATTTGGTCACTTGCCTTTTTTTTTCGATCCCCTGCCGCCTCTCAAACGGTGATACCGCTGCTGCTAAATGGGACCCGCATGTCATCCTCTATGTACTATAAAACTTTCTTTTCTTGGATTTTTTTGGCACCTCATATTTGGTCACTTGCCTTTTTTTTCGATCCCCTGCCGCCTCTCAAACGGTGATACCGCTGCTGCTAAATGGGACCCGCATGTCATCCTCTATGTACTATAAAACTTTCTTTTCTTGGATTTTTTTTGGCACCTCATATTTGGGCACTTGCCTTTTTCTTTCGATCCCCTGCCGCCTCTCAAACGGTGATACCGCTGCTGCTAAATGGGACCCGCATGTCATCCTCTATGTACTATAAAACTTTCTTTTCTTGGATTATTTTTGGCACCTCATATTCGTTCACTTGCCTTTTTCTTTCGATCCCCTGCCGCCTCTCAAACAGTGAGACCGCTGCAGCTAAATGGGACCCGCATGTCATCCTCTATGAGCAATCAACTTTCTTTTCTTGGAGTTTTTTTTGGCACCTCATATTTGGGCACTTACCTTTTTCTTTCGATCTCATGCCACGTTTGAAACGTTGAGGAACCTGCAGGCTCATGGGACCCGCATGTCATCCTCTATGTGCTATAAAAGTTCATTTTCTTGGTTTTTTTCACCCTCTGATTTTTGGCAATTTCTTTTTTCTTTTGAACCCCTGCCGCCTCTCAAACGGTGATACCGCTGCTGCTAAATGGGACCCGCATGTCATCCTCTATGTACTATAAAAATTTCTTTTCTTGAATTATTTTTGGCTCCTCATATTTGGTCACTTGCCTTTTTCTTTCGATCTCATGCCACGTTTGAAACGTTGAGGAACCTGCTGGCTCATGGGACCCGCATGTCATCCTCTATGTGCTATAAAAGTTTATTTTCTTTATTTTTTTTCACCCTCTGATTTTTGGCTATTTCCTTTTTCTTTTGATCCCCTGCCGCCTTGGAAACATTGGGTAAGCTGCTGACTCATGGGACCCGCATGTCATCCTCTATGTACAATCAACTTTCTTTTTCTTTTGATCTCAAGCCGCATTTGAAACGTTGAGACCGCTGCTGCTAAATGGGACCCGCATGTCATCCTCTACGTACAATAAAGTTTCTTTTCTTGGATTATCTTTGGCTCCTGATATTTTGTCACTTGCCTTTTTCTTTCGATCTCATGCCGCCTTTGAAATGTTGAGTAAGCTGCTGGCTCATGGGTCCCGCATGTCATCCTCTACGAACAATAAAAGTTTCCTTTCTTGAAGTTATTTTTTACCCCTAATTTCTGGCTATTTGCCTTTTTTCTTTTGATCTCCTGCCCCCTCTGAAACGATGAGGACGCTGTTGGCAGGTCGGTCCCACATGTCATCCTCTATGAACAATAAAAGTTTCCTTTGATGGATTTATTTTGAACCCCTAATTAATTTCTGGATATTTCCCCTACCGCCTTGGAATCGTTGAGGATGCTGCTGCCTCATGGGTCCCGCATGTCATTCTCTCAGAACGGTAAATGTTTATTTTCTTGGATTTTGTTGACCAAACGATTTTTGGCTTATTTTTTCTTTCGATCACGTGCAGCCTTTAAAACGTTGAGGACGCTGCTGGCTCACGGGTCCCACATGTCAACCTCTATGAACAATAAACGCTGAGGATGCTGCTGCCTCATGGGTCCCGCATGTCATCCTCTCAGAACGAAAATGTTTCTTTTCTTGGATTTTTTACCAACAGATTTATGGTTTATTTTTTCTTTCCATCCCCTGCCGCCTTTAAAACGTTGACGACGCTGTTGGCTCATGGGTCCCCGATGTCAGCCTCCCCATACAAGAAACATATGATATCTTGATTATTTTGCAGACAATAAACAATGTATTGCGCTCTGAGCTATTTCAAACGGATAATTAAATCTTTATTTTTACATAAACAAACTTATATGTTGAATCTCCTTGTTTTTTTGTCTTTGCGAAGCATAGGACTTTCCTGTTTTTTTAGAAAATTCGGAACTTTCCTGTTTTGGAGTGGGCTGAAATTGTACGAGTCAAAAGGCCAAGCAGGATAGTTCGAAGGCCCAGATGTCCAGATGCAGCCCAATTGAAATCTTTCTTCTTGGATTTTTTTCACCCCTGATTTCTGGCTACTTCATTTTTCTTTTGGTTCTGTGCCGCCTTGGAAACGTTGAGACCGCTGCTGCAAAATGGGACCCGCATGTCATCCTCTACGTACAATAAAATTTCTTTTCTTGGATTATTTTTGGCTCCTGATATTTGGTCACTTGCCTTTTTCTTTCGATCCCGTGCAGCCTCTCAAACGGTGATACCGCTGCTGCTAATTGGGACCCGCATATCATCCTCTATGTACAATAAAGTTTCTTTTCTTGAATTATTTTTGGCTCCTGATATTTGGTCACTTGCCTTTTTCTTTCGATCTCATGCCACGTTTGAAACGTTGAGGAACCTGTTGGCTCATGGGACCCGCATGTCATCCTCTATGTACTATAAAAGTTCATTTTCTTTGTTTTTTTTCACCCTCTGATTTTTGGCTATTTCCTTTTTCTTTTGATCCCCTGCCGCCTTGGAAACGTTGAGTAAGCTGCTAGCTCATGGGACCCGCATGTCATCCTCTATGTCCATCAACTTTATTTTCTTGGATTTTTTTTGACCCCCTAATTTCTGGCTACTTTCTTTTTCTTTTGATCTCAAGCCGCATTTGAAACGTTGGGACCGCTGCTGCAAAATGGGACCCGCATGTCATCCTCTATGTAAATAAAGTTTCTTTTCTTGGATTATCTTGGGCTCCTGATATTTTGTCACTTGCCTTTTTCTTTCGATCTCATGCCGCCTTTGAAACGTTAAGTAAGCTGCTGGCTCATGGGTCCCGCATGTCATCCTCTACGAACAATAAAAGTTTCCTTTCTTGGAGTTATTTTTTACCCCTAATTTCTGGCTATTTGCCTTTTTCTTTTGATCTCCTGCCCCCTTTGAAACGATGAGGACGTCATATGGCAGGTCGGTCCCACATGTCATCCTCTATGAACAATAAAACTTTCCTTTGATGGATTTATTTTGAACCCCTAATTAATTTCTGGCTATTTCGTTTTTTTTTCTTTGATCCCCTGCCGCCTTGGAAACGTTGAGGATGCTGCTGCCTCATCGGACCCGCATGTCATCCTCTCAGAACGATAAATGTTTTATTTTATTGGATTTTTTTACCAACTGATATTTGGTTTATTTTTATTTTCGATCCCCTGCCGCCTTTGAAACGTTGACGACGCTGCTGGCTCATGGGTCCCTGATGTCAGCCTCCCCGTACAAGAAACATGTGATATCTTGATTATTTTGCAGACAATAAACAGTGTATTTCGCTCTGAGCTATTGCAAACGGATAAATTAAATCTTTATTTTTACAACTTATATCTTGAATCTCCTTGTTTTTTGTTTTGGCGAAGCATAGGACTTTCCTGTTTTTTTTTTGTGAAAAATCCGAACTTTCATGTTCTGGAGTGGGCTGAAATTGTACGAGTCAAAAGGCCCAGAAGGATAGTTCGAAGGCCCAGATGTCCAGATGCAGCCCAATTGAAATCTTTCTTTTCTTGGATTTTTTTCACCCCCTGATTTCTGGCAACTTCATTTTTCTTTTGGTCCTGTGCCGCCTTGGAAACGTTGAGACCGCTGCTGCAAAATGGGACCCGCATGTCATCCTCTATGTACAATAAAGTTTCTTTTCTTGGATTATTTTTGGCTCCTGATATTTGGTCACTTGCCTTTTTCTTTCGATCTCATGCCACGTTTGAAACGTTGAGGAATCTGCTGACTCATGGGACCCGCATGTCATCCTCTATGTAGAATCAATTTTCTTTTCTTGGAGTTTTTTTACCCCCTAATTTTTGGCTACTTTCTTTTTCTTTTGATCTCAAGCCGCATTTGAAACGTTGGGACACCATGTCATCCTCTATGTACAATAAAAGTTTCTTTTCTTGGATTATTTTTCACCCTCTGATTTTTGGTCACTTGCCTTTTTCTTTCGATCTCATGCCGCCCTTGAAAACGTTGAGGAACCTGCTGGCCCATGGGACCCGCATGTCATCCTCTATGTACTACAAAAGTTTCTTTTCTTGGATTTTTTTCACCCTCTGATCTTTGGCTATTTCCTTTTTCTTTTCATCCCCTGCCGCCTTGGAAACGTTGGTAAGTCGCTGGTCGGTGGGACCCGCATGTCATCCTCTATGTACAATCAAGTCTCTTTTCTTGGATTTTTTTACCCCCTTATTTTTGTCACTTCCCTTTTTCTTTCGATCTCATGCAGCCTCTGAAACGTTGAGGAAGCTGCTGGCTCATGGGACCCACATGTCATCCTCGATACTATAAAAGTTTCTTTTCTTGGATTTTTTTTCACCCCCTTATTTTTGGCTGTTTCCTTTTTCTTTTGATCCCCTGCCGCCTTGGAAACGTTGATTAAGCTGCTGACACAAGGGGCCCGCATGTCATCCTCTATGTACAATCAACTTGCAAGATCTTGGGGCAGAAGAGCTTGTATAAGTGGGACCCATATGTCATCCTCTATGTACAATAAAAGTTTATTTTTCTTGGATTATTTTTTGCTCCTGGTATTTGGTCTCTTTCCTTTTTCTTTCGATCTCATGCCGCCTCTGAAACGTTGAGTAAGGTGCTGGGTCATGGGACCCGCATGCCATCCTCTATGTACAATCAACTTTCTTTTCTGGGAGTTTTTTTTTACCCCTAATTTCTGGCTACTCTTTTTCTTTTGATCTCAAGCCGCATTTGAAACGTTGACACCGCTGCTGCAAAATGGGACCCGCATGTCATCTTTTATGTACAATAAAGTTTCTTTTCTTGGATTATTTTTGGCTCCTGATATTTGGTCACTTGTCTTTTTCTTTCGATCTCATGCCCCCTTTGAAACGTTGAGGAAGCTGCTAGCGCATGGGTCCCGCATGTCATCCTCGATACAATAAAAGTTTCTTTTCTTGGATTATTTTTTGCTCCTGATATTTGGTCACTTTCCTTTTTCTTTCTATCTCATGCCGCCACTGAAACGTTGAGTAAGGTGCTGGCTCATGGGACTGTACAATAAAGTTTCATTTCTTAGATTTTTTTTTACCCACTGATTTTTGCTAACTTGCCTTTTTCTTTTCGATCATATGCCGCCTTTGAAATTGAGGTTGCCGCTGGCTCATGGGTCCCACATGTCAGCCTCTATGAACAATAAACCTTTCCTTTGTTGGATTTATTTTTTACCCCTAATTTCTGGCTATTTGCCTTTTTCTTTTGATCCCCTGCGGCCTTTGAAACGATGAGGACGCTGCTGGCAGGTCGGTCCCACATGTCATCCTCTATTAAGAATAAAAGTTTCCTTTTTGGATTTATTTTTGACCCCTAATTTCTGGCTATTTGCCTTTTTCTTCTGATCCCTGCCGACTTCGAAATGATGAGGATGCGGTGGCAGATCGGTCCCACATGTCACCTCTATGAACTATAAATGTTTCCTTTGTAGGATTTTTTTTTTACCGATATTTTCTGGCGACTTGCCTTTTTCTTTGAAACGTTGAGGACGCTCTTTGTCTCATGGGTCCCACATGGCATCCTCTCTGAACGATAAACCTTCATTTCTTGTTAACGACGTGTTTATCAGTATTATTTTCGCAGACTAATACAAGCTCTTTGGCTCCAAGATCTTGCAAGTTGATAGATTAAATCAAGGAATTATTAGGATATGTTTTAAATTTCAAATCCACTTTATGAATTTTTAAAAATACCGTTATCCATGTGGGTATGGAGCGATCAAGGATTTTCATATTGGGCATGAGCAGTTTCAAAAATTGGAACCCTATAATTCAAAATAAATAAAAACAACTTTTATGTAGAATCTCCGTGTATTTTTATTTGCCAATCATAGGATCTGTGTTTCATTAGAAAAGGGCCGAAATTGCATGAGCAGAAAGGCCCATTTGTAGTTATTGGGCTTCGATAGCCGGATCAAGTAGACCGATAACAATTACCATGTAGATGTTCCTTGGCAACCCAAAAGTGAAATATTGGGCCCAACAGGGGAAGGTTGAACAGTACTTTTTTCTATTGGGAAGGTGGTACATGGGGTTATCCTGACAAAAAAAAATGGAACATGGGTTACTGAAGGTTGCCCATTTGTGCCTAAAATATTTGTCAGCAGGAGCTTTACCTTCCGCCGCCGTCGCTCCGCTTCCGCCGCCGCCGCCATGCCTCGTCGCGGGTCGAGCTACCGGTACGGCGGCGTCTCGAGCTCGGGGTACCGCAGCGTCCGCGCGCGCCCCATATTAAGGTACTTCATCCTCGGGACGGCACCTACGATAGGCTCGGCTGGCCTTGGGGCATTTACCCCTAGCCTCTTCCATGCTCAAGTTTTTGAAATGTTTCTGGCTCTGTTGAACACTGGATCAAATTTGTCAACATGACCATTCTTATGGAGTAGCAACGAGTTGAATCTCTCAAAACTCTTTAAGTTCTGCAATATAACGATTAATTGGTACTACCTTATACAAAATGATTACATATCCTTATTTTGGAAGCAAGCAATCACACACTTATAGTTTGCTAGTCAGCTGCACGTAACGTTAAAAATCGGCAATTATAATGAATAAACCTGTAATTTTCACTTAAAATGCATTAAGGAGCATCAAATTTGACAAATCAAACCATGTCGTACTGAAAATTGACATGTCTTTCTCATGCAGAAATGTAAAATTATCCATGCATGTGCGTTTATACAGTTTAAGTTTTGCACGTATTATTTTTTGTAACTTTTCTGACTACCTTCAAAGCTCCAATCCTTCTTCATCATCTTTGTTGTACCGCACTGATGCAAGTGAATGCGAGCTGCTCGCCAGACGCGACTTCGTGTCCGATATGTGTACTATGCCTTCTCCATCTAGTGCTAGTTACGCCTCTGTGCTAATTAATTCAGCACAAACCTCTGTCATTGCAGCTGTGACTCACCTCGACCATTGGAGCCCAATCACAAGAGCGAGCTCAGTCTCAACCAGAGAGGCATGTGTCTCATGGTTAGCTATCTACAACTTGCTGTCTTACTAAAACCGTGCCTATCATAGAGATCACCTTGCTGGTGTAGCAATGGCTGCAAGTAGCTGCTAGCATGAGCGAAGGGGATAAGGAAGAAAAGATTAAAAAAATGGGTTGGGGCCAACAAGCAGGAAAGCTATCTACTAGCTTTATGGATGTTTCTGGAATTGGGTAGAAAATAGTAGATGACACTATAGCAGCGAATCCCAGAGACCAAGGCCGTTGGATGATGTCTAATGAACGGCAGAACAAAATCGGCGAAATTAGCTTGAATTTTGATAATAAATCTTGTGCATTTTCCCTCGAACATGATTTATCAACTTTGGGTAGTCTCTGGACTAGTCTCCCTCGTCCACCAATTATTATCATACTACTGCGGAAAGTTGAGGGCAATCCCTAGTCCCGAGCACTTCGCCCACTTCCCCTGGCCTCATCCCAGAGATCTCACACCAACCACCTCACCGTCGACTAGCCGCCAGTCTACAGCCCTCCGAAGAATCCCCAATGGCGGCGACGCCCCTACTAGAGCGCTCCTCACGCGAGCGCATCATCGAGTCTGGCCCACATGTCTTCCGTGCCTGCCGTGTGTCGGCAAGCACGACCGACTTCTCCGTCGGCGAGCCGCCGGCCGTGGGCGAGGGCGAGGGCGAGGCGTCCCCGTACACTATGACAGTGCACATCTTCTTCTCGAGGACGTACGAGCTCAGGAGGATGGCCGGCCCCCTCCCTGCCCCACTGGATGAGGACGATATCACCACTACACCCTGCGAAGAGGTGGTGCTGGATCTTGGCTTGCCTCCGAGGGAGCTGCGTAGTGGGGGCAATGTCGTGCGAACTATGCGCGAGATTCTTGCCCGTGTATGGCTGCTCAAGAACCTGAACCTCACGGAGGAGGAGTGGGACATCATCATGCCTTACGATGTTATGCACCTGATGTGGCAGCAGGCGTGTCGTCGGCTCGGTGGCCTCCACTTCGACCTCACCCTTAGGGTGGACCACCGGCTCATTGTCAACTTGCCGGCGCTGCAGGACAGTTGGGTCCTAGTTGCGCCGGAGGACGGCCACTGCAGCATATGCATGCTGGGGCTGTCGCAGCGCACAATGGTGCGTCTCCGGGGATGCAAACACCCGTTCCATAGGAAGTGCATCTTCTCCTGGTTTGTAACGAACGCCAGCTGCCCTATCTTCCGCGATAAAGTGCTGACCCATCTTATTTTCGATTTGTAGCATAGTATGAATAAAACCCCTGTATGATAGGGATGCCATGCCAACTTGAATCCTATGTCAAGAGAAATTCTATTTGATTGTGGTTATAAGATATTCTGCATTAGTTTGATCAAGTATTATCATTCTATTTTCCTATGGGATATGACCCTATGAATCAAACAGCATGGGATTACTTCCACACAATTAAGTTTGACCAACTTTTAGTAGGACAACAAACATAAATAATTAGTCATCATGGGATTACAATCCAACAGATAATTGTCTTCAGGACTCATACATTTTCCAAATAGAAAAATCAAAACAAATCATGGTTCTTCATCTCACAGCATGATACAGAGACAAGAGTCTAATCATCATCATCATCATCATCATCATCATCATCATCATCATCATCACCTCCGTCTTCATTCTGATATTCGTGCATGGTCTCATCCTGCTCGTCGTGTCCATTCTCCTCCTGAGATTCACCAGGTAGCTTCAGTTTATCCATCTCTTTGTCGACTATGCTAACCTCAACAGTGAAATCTACTTCTCCATCATGTGCGAGGATACCCGTATCCAACGAGGTTTCATCAATGTCAGCAACTTTAGTTTGCATACAACCAGCGAAATCATCTTGCTGGGCACCAATTATTGGATCCGCATTCTCATCCAAATCATATATGTTCCTTGCCACAAACTTTTGCACATACTGCCATCCTTTTCTAGATCTGTCTTCCAAGAAAAGTACCTTGGCCGCTTGAGGTACCAAAATATAAGGATCATCCTTGTACCACTGAGCAGTAGTATTAACTGATATGAAATACCCATCATTTCTGGCACCTTTGCCCTTGTTTGGATCTTGGTTGTACCAATAACACTTAAATAGAACCACAGATCGGACAGTAACCTTATCACTATAGAACAACTGAATAACCTCTTCTATGTGACCATAATGGTCAAATGACTCTGATCTCTTCTTTCTGGTTGTCAAGTGATCTCCACTGGTTGTGATGCCACTATTTCGTGTCTTCAAATGTTGTTCACGCTCATAGGAGCTGTAATGGACACCATTGGCATTGCAAGCTGCAGCTACCAACACCCTCTTATCTGGACCACGTGATAGGACAAGGAGATCAGCACTAACAGCGCCTGGATTCTCCGCATGGAGTTTCGAGATCTACGATTACAAAATAGACAAGAGGTCATCTCATGTGAAAACACATAGACAAGTCAGAGTGCAATTGAACATCTTACATATTTCTCAAACCAGTCCTGAAACCCACTCCCACGTGCCGATAGCTTTCCATTCGTTTCCATGTACAACCTGCAAAACATAGCCAAGTCAGCTGAATATATTTCATTTTGATACAAGTTCATAGTATATGCGAGGAACTGAGTATTTCGTGTGCATAGTACTCACTTAACATATTCATCAGCCTCTGTAGCATTATTCAGCACATACCAAGACAGCTGTTCAAATTCAGACTGCTCTAATATTTTTTCGGTCCTCTTTCCTATTAGCTCAACACCATGATTAAAAACAGATCCTCCAACTTCCAAAATTCTGCGACCCCGGTTGAATCTGGTCTCAATATTAGGAATATATCTTGAGGCAAATGTATATGCTTCAGCAGCAATATACGCCACTGCAATGCAAGCCTCCGGTCTAGCTTTGTTCCTAACTGTATTCTTGAAAGTGCACAGTCGACGTTCTATAGGGTACATCCATCCATACTGTACCGGACCTCTTAAAAGTGCCTCATCAGGTAGATGAACAGCCAAATGCACCATCACATCAAAGAAGGCTGGAGGATATATCAGCTCCAGCTTGCACAGGATTACTGCTATGTCCACCTTAAGACGTTCTACAACAGCTCTGCTTAGAGTTTTACTACATATTTCCCTAAAGAACCTTCCCAACTCTGCAATCACGTTGTACATATTTGGCTTCACTAAATCTTTAATGCCAATAGCTAAAAGCCTTTGCAGCAGGATATGACAATCATGAGTTTTCAACCCTTGGAGCTTGTTTCCTTCAGCATTGAGACAATTTGCAATGTTGGAAGCAAATCCGAACGGGAACATCACACCTCGGAGGTACTCACAAAATAATCTCCTTTTAGGCATCGGCAATGTGAATTCCGCGCCTCGAAATTTATAATGTTTTTCCTTGCCTTTGTTCACTTTGTCATTACGATCCAGTTGCAAGTGCCTGTTAACATTCAATGTTGCACAATCAATCCTAGCATTTGAGCTATCTTTTGTCTTGGATGGAATGTTGAGTAATGTGCCGACAATGCTGTCACATATATTCTTCTCCATGTGCATGATATCAATATTATGCCGAAGCTTCTTACCAGCCCAATACGGCAAGTCCCAAAGAGTGGTCCTGCGCTTATGAAATATTCTCGGTCTATCATTTTCCATTTCCTTCCTCTTGGTACATGCTGCTATTTCACCTCCCATCTTCCTTTTGGTAGCTGCTAGACTCAGTTCATCTCCTCTCTTCTTCCTTTTTCTATCTGCTACTACCGCTCTTGCATCTTCTGTATCCTTCTCTGCTTGTACCTGCTTGTGGTGGCTGGTGGTTTTCCTGGTTTAACATTTCGACCGCTTCTAGGTGCGCCTCCAACTCGTGACTCTTAAAGTGCTGCGGTTTAGTCTTTTTACAGCCTGATCACCAATAAATTGCAATTTTTTTCTATTTTTCGGAAACTGTGATCTAATGGAAGGAAACGGCGATGGCCCATATAGCATATCTTGTTTATTATCCTCACTGCCAGCTGATCAGTATCACAGTGAACACATGCATTATAACCTGATGTTACTCTGCCTGACATAGTGCCCAAAGCTGGATAATCATGGGTGCAATACAGTACAGCAACACGTAATAGAAAATTTTGTTCTTTAGGTTGACACACATTCCGTGTAGGGACACCCTCCCATAATGTTTGCAAGTCTCTAATAAGAGGCTGCATGAACACATCAAAATCCTTCCCAGGAGATTTGGGACCTGGGATGAGTAAGGCCATCATACAATTCGACCGATCGGTGCATGTCCAGGGAGCCTGGTTGTAAGGTGTAACTAGTACTGGCCACATGCTATACGAGTTGCTCATGTTGCCAAATGGGTTGAATCCATCTGTAGCAAGGCCAAGTCTCAGGTTCCTTGGATCTGCAGCAAAATCTGGATGATCCAGGTCGAATTGCTTCCATTCATCGCCATCTGCAGGATGCCTCAGTAAATCAGGGTCGGGCGTGAGAATCTCTTTGTGCCATCTTGTTTCCCGAGATGTTTGTTCTGAAGCAAACAACCTCTGCAATCTTTGTACAAGTGGAAAGTATCTCAGAACCTTCCAAGGAATCTTTTTCTTACCACCAGCTCCATCATGTTTCCATCTTGATTCCTTACATCTTTGGACATTCATCGAGGTCATTATACTCCATCCAAAATAGTGCACGATTATTTTTGCAAAAATCAATCTTCTCATATCCAAGTCCCAGTACCTTGATGTACCGCTTCACCTCATAAAAGGATTTTGGCAGTCCAGCCCCTGTGAGTGCATCGCCGTATGTCTTCGCAATCGCACCGAACGCTTTATTGGTAATCCCCTGGTATGACTTGTCATGAAGTAATTTCACAATTAATTCGAATCTTGACACAACAGAACCAGGGGCCACTAAGCGCTTAGCATCTTCTATCAGGTCATGGAAAAGAGGCTTTTTGTGATAACCATGGGGCTGTTGGCTTGCATATGGATACAGATCCCGTAACAAATTAGCATGATAGCCTCATCCTCGACGAGATCTTCAGCCGATAACCATCGAATAAAGAGGATCAATAATGTCAGGCTGATCATAGTGTTCACCATGGTTAATCCACCTGATATATGTCTGGTCCATCCCATAAACGAATAAATGATCTGAGACTACATGTTGAGGCTTGGACCCAATATTCAAACATACGCGGCATGGACAAATCACTTCCTTTGTCTTGTCGCCGTCAGTAAAATCACTAACGTGCTTCATGAAGTCTTCAATACCACTCAAATATGTTGGTGTGTTTAATGAGTGAAATAATATCCAAGTTCTGTCCATCTGTTGAGGAGATAGATGGTCAGAGAAGCGATAAGCTATTTCAACAAACAGGTCACCTACGAATGTAAGCAAACATACCTGAGCAAACAGGTCGAATATAAAACTATAAATGCTACATTATTTGAGCCGATTTCAGCAAACGAACTGAGTGCAAAACTACGGCTACCTAGCGAACAGATTTTTTTTAGGCTGACCACTGGGTTTCCCCACTTTGTATTTTTTTTTTTAATAAAAAGAGGGAAATATGTACAAAAGTTGCTGGAGAGCAGCAACTAAAAGGATCATAGATCCCAAACAGCAAAATATATATAAAATGTTCTACCCATGATATGATTTCCTCTTTGCCTTATGAACAAGGAGAGCAATTTCATCCTTGAATCTCTTGTGCCATCTGTAAATGCTTGGGGGGGAGGGGCGAACATATCTATCGAAAGCAATACAATACCAACACATTCTTTCTTCTTTTTTGCCGTAATTCCGTCGATCTATTAGCAGTGCAAAGAAGCCAAAAGTAATAAGATTACATACAGGTTCATAGACCACCAGGGCCGTACCTGAGAATACGGAGGGCCTGAGCAAAACAAGAAATAGAGGCCCTCAACATGATCATTGGCAACTAAAATGATTTTATATATACTACTCACTCCATTTCAATAAAAAATGCACCCTTGTTTTTCGTATTTTATCTTCGAAAAAATATTAATCTATATCTCTCTATTTAAAAATGATGTTTCAATTTTATGTAGATATACATGTATTTAGATGAGTTTAGTTTGCAGATACATGCAAGTTTTGATGAAGTTGAAACATATTTTTCAGGATGAAGTATATAAAAAAATTGATATAAAACTGGTATCATTAGAAAGTATTTTCCAACACGATTCTAACAATGCTGCTTATGTATTATATGATCGTGATATTGTTGTCCTATTTATTTGGTCAAGGTTCACATTCAAATGTGGTAAAATAAATTAAAAGAAGTGCATCGTGTGAAAAAGCAATCTAAGAATTCAAAAGTGCTAATTGTTAGTCGAAACATGACATCATTGAGACAAAATATTAATATTCATTGGAAGACTAACTGAATTAGCTGCACTCGCGATGAAAGAGAAAGAGAAGATATGGGTAAGAGCAAGTACAATAAGGTACAGTCTTATTTTGTTTGTTTGGGTTGCTCATCAAGCTTATCGCTCGATACAATAAGGTACAGTAAGCGGGAGTGGTGTTTGGAACATGGGTGCATAGTGGGTGGTATCATAGAGTACTATCATAGATATGCTATATTTATTATAGTGGAGTATTGAAAATGGCATATATAGAAGGGGATATTGAGAATTGAGAGTGGCATAAACACAACTTCAGTTTTTGTAATGGCATAAACACAACTTCAGTTTTTGTAATGGCATAAACACAACTTGTGAATTGAGGAGTGGCATAGAACCAATTAACACTTGTTTCAATAACAGCCATCAAAAGCCAATCGAACGCACGAGAATGGATCCAAAATTTACCATTTTAAGTTTCACGAGAAAATTTTAAACTTAAAATTGCATCGCCTAGAAGTTTTTGAAACAAAAATCCAGTAAATCTTATATGTCGGGTTATGCATTCTGGGGGAGTTTCATCAGATTCAGCCATATTGTTTATCAATAAACCTCATTTTATGTTTTACAACCAACTTTAAACTTAAAATTCAAACTGTCCAGTAAAAAGAACAACATTCCAGTAAATCTTATATATTTCTTCTGCATTCCGGGAAAGATTGGTCGGATTCAAAAAAATAGTTTGGGAATAAACATTGTTTTAGTCTGGAAACGACTTATTGTAGAGTGATTTTTGGTTGGATACATTCATGTGTGTTCGATTGGCTTTGGATGGCTGATATTGAACCAAAGTCAACGCTGGGCTTTTGACCTGAACGTCACTGGAGCTGCGTCAAAAGTCCAGCCATGACTTTGTCTCAATAACAGCCATCAAAAGCCGATCGAACGCACAGGAATGGATCCAACCAAAGATCACTCAACCGCTGGAATTTTGACCTGAAAGTCACTGAAGCTGTGTCCATACTTGCCCAACAGGTTGCGTATGAATGTAAACCAACATATCTGAGCAAACAGGTCGAATATAAAACTATATAACTAAATGCCACGTTATTTGAGCCAATTTCAGCAAACCAACTGAGGTCTATTTTTTTTAGGCTGGATAGTGGTTTCCTCGCTGTGTATTTTTCACTGTAATAAAAAAGAGAAAAAATATTACTGGAGAGCAGCAACTAAAAGGATCATAGATCCCAAACAGCAAAATCTAGCTAAAAAGGTTATACCCATGATGATAAGCCATGATATGATTTCCTCTTTGCCTTACAAACAAACAGTGTACAGTACGAACGAATTCGAGCAAATAGGTAAAGCGGAAAACAATGTCAAACAAACACATCGAGAGGAAAACAATATCAACCGATCGATTCGAACAAACTAACGAACTTATAAGGGCTGGGCGACGGCGACTGACTTCGATTGAGCTATAATGAATCGTACTTGCCCAGGCCTGAAGATAGCATGCATACCGTGAGGATCTACCAGCTGACCGCGCCTGCCGGTGCGGCTGGAGAAGAACGGCGCCACCCGCAGTCGTCGGCTGACGCGGCTGATAGAAAGCGTGGGGAAGTTTTGGTGCGCGGCCTGGTTCACCGAGGGTGTGTCTAGAGAAGAACAGGGCGCCGAAGGAGGTGTCTAGAGAAGAACAAGGTGGGCTGGGTGCTGAGTTAAAGGCGAGCGTTCGAAATATTGGGCGCGCGTTCGAAAGTTTAGGTGCGCGAGGGAGGTGTCTGCTGAGTTAAAGGCGAGCGTTCGAAATTTCCCCGTCCTCTTCTTTTTTGGGCTAATCTATCTATACCTCTATTCTATCTACATGTTTTTTATTTTTTTTCTATTCTATACATGAGTTTTTGAATTTGAATTTTTTCACTCTGTCAGCCTTCCGGCCAATGCTCATTTGAAGTAATTGAAGCTGTTGATTTGCAGCTTAGAGGTGCTATCTACCGCTCATCATACAAGGACTCTTCAGATCTAACGGCTGTGAATGCACGGATTCGTCACCCATCCTTCCCTTGGACTGGCGATGCTGAAAGCCTGAAACACTGAAACCCTCTAGATACTTCGGGATACCTCACTGCCCCACATTATTAAACAGGCCTTTTCCGACACGGGAAGTCAAAAGTTGGGGGCTCCATGCAGTACATATGAATACTCGCTAGCTGCATGGTCTAGAAGCAGACTAGAGTAAATCATCAATTCGTCACATCAATTGGTGTATAATTTTTTTTAGGAGCTAAGATGCCAGCATGAACCATTTTATCAACTTGAATGCTTACTACATGACATAAGAAGACTATGTACTTTGGTTTTTCATTTTTCTGATTTTTTAAATTTTGTGCCCATTTGAATCTTGGTCAAATCCTAGGTTTGACCAAGATTAAACAAGTTTAAAACATGAAAATGAAAAGGTAATCATGGATCCTTCTTAGTCACTCTAAAATGAAGCTTTTGGGATGTTCTTGAAATTTCCATGTTTGAAACCCAAAACGACTTCTCTTCATGCTTGACTTCATAAGACAGAGTTTAGGGGTTAGGGGGTAGATACATGATTTGTCTAGTTTGCTTATGTCTAGACCTTGTTTATCAACTTTAATGCTTACTATATGACATAAGAAGACTATGTGCTTTGGTTTTTCATTTTTCTATTTTTTTGAATTTTATGCCCATATATTTGAATCTTTGTCAAATCCTAGGTTTGACCAGGATTTAAACAAGTTTAAAACATGAAAATGAAAAGGTAAGCCTGTATCCTTCTTAGTCACTCTAAAATGAAGCTTTTGGGAGGTTCTTGAAATTTCCATGTTTGAAACCCAAAACCACTTCTCTTCATGATTGACTTCATAAGACAGAGTTTAGGGTTAGGGGTAGATATATACATGATTTCTGGTTTGAATATGTCTAGACCTTGTTTATCAACTTGAATGCTTACTATATGACATAAGAAAACTATGTGCTTTTGTTTTCATTTTTCTGATTTTTTTATGCCCGTTTGAATCTTTTGGTCAAATCTTAGGTTTGACCAAGAATTAAACAAGTTTAAGACATGAAAATGAAAAGGGGAGCATGCATCCTTCTTAATTAGTCACTCTAAAATGAATTTTGTAAGAGGTTTTTGAAATTTCCATGTTTGAAACCCAAAACCACTTCTCTTCATGCTGGACTTCATAAGACAGAGTTTAGGGGTTAGGGGGTAGATACATGATTTGTCTAGGTTGAATATGTCTAGACCTTGTTTATCAACTTTAATGCTTGCTATATGACATAAGAAGACTATGTGCTTTGGTTTTTCATTTTTCTATTTTTTTGAATTTTATACCCATATATTTGAATCTTTGTGAAATCCTAGTTTTGACCAGGATTTAAACAAGTTTAGAACATGAAAATGAAAAGGTAAGCCTGAATCATCCTTCTTAGTCACACTCTAAAATGAAGCTTTTGGGAGGTTCTTGGCATTCCAATGTTTGAAACCCAAAACCACTTCTCTTCATGATTAACTTCATAAGACAGAGTTTAGGGTTAGGGGTAGATATATACATGATTTTTCTGGTTTGAATATGTCTAGACCTTGTTTATCAACTTGAATGCTTACTATGTGACATAAGTAGACTATGTGCTTTGGTTTTCATTTTTCTATTTTTTATATTTTATACACATATATTTGAATCTTTGTGAAATCCTGGGTTTGACCAGGATTTAAACAAGTTTAGTACATGAAAATGAAAAAGGTAAGCCTGGATCCTTCTTAGTCACACTCTAAAATGAAGCTTTTGGGAGGTTCTTGAAATATCCATGTTTGAAACCCAAAACCACTTCTCATCATGATTGACTTCATAAGACAGGGTTTAGGGTTATGGGTAGATATATACATGATTTTCTGGTTTGAATATGTCTAGACCTTGTTTATCAACTTGAATGCTTACTATATGACACAAGAAGACTATATGCTTTTGTTTTTCATTTTTCTGATTTTTTTTGAAATTTATGCCCGTTTGAATCTTCTGGTCAAATCTTAGGTTTGACCAAGATTTAAACAAGTTTAAGACATGAAAATGAAAAGGGAAGCTTGCATCCTTCTTAGTCACTCTAAAATGAATTTTTAAGAGGTTTTTGAAATTTCCATGTTGGAAACCCAAAACCACTTCTCTTCATGCTTGACTTCATAATACAGAGTTTAGGGGTTAAGGGGGAGATACATGATTTGTCTAGTTTGAATATGTCTAGACCTTGTTTATCAACTTTAATGCTTACTATATGACATAAGAAGACTATGTGCTTTCGTTTTTCATTTTTCTATTTTTTTGTATTTTATACCCATATATTTGAATCTTTGTGAAATCCTAGGTTTGACTAGGATTTAAACAAGTTTAGAACATGAAAGTGAAAAGGTAAGCCTGGATCCTTCTTAGTCACACTCTAAAATGAAGCTTTTGGGAGGTTCTTGAAATTTCCATATTTGAAACCCAAAACCACTTCTCTTCATAAGACAGAGTTTAGGGTTAGGGGTAGATATATACATGATTTTTCTGGTTTGAATATGTCTAGACCTTGTTTATCAACTTGAATGCTTACTATATGACATAAGAAGACTATATGCTTTTGTTTTTCATTTTTCTGA
Source organism: Lolium perenne (assembly GCF_019359855.2). Taxonomy (NCBI): domain Eukaryota; kingdom Viridiplantae; phylum Streptophyta; class Magnoliopsida; order Poales; family Poaceae; genus Lolium; species Lolium perenne. Next base: position 374,912,866 of record NC_067247.2, on the reverse strand, counting down.
TTTTTTTGAATTTTATGCCCGTTTGAATCTTTTGGTCAAATCTTAGGTTTGACCAAGATTTAAACAAGTTTAAGACAAGAAAAGGAAAAGGGAAGCCTGCATCATATCCTTCTTAGTCACTCTAAAATGAATTTTTAAGAGGTTTTTGAAATTTCCATGTTTGAAACCCAAAACCACTTCTCTTCATGCTTGACTTCATAAGACAGAGTTTAGGTTAGGGGGTAGATACATGATTTGTATGGTTTGAATATGTCTAGACCTTGTTTATCAACTTGAATGCTTACTATATGACATAAGAAGACTATGTACTTTGGTTTTTCATTTTTATGATTTTTTTAACTTTCTGCCCATTTGAATCTTGGTCAAATCCTAGGTTTGACCAAGATTTAAACAAGTTTAAAACATGAAAATGAAAAGGTAAGCCTGGATCCTTCTTACTCACTCTAAAATGAAGCTTTTTGGGATGTTCTTGAAATTTCCATGTTTGAAACCCAAAACGACTTCTCTGTACTACAGTTTGTACATACTCTCAGATAATCTGGACCGTACTTTGCACCTATGTTTAATGGATCATATGTGCCTAGAAATGGCTCATATTAGAATAGTAGACTCATATTAGTGTTCTTGACATTCTGTAAAATTATCAGATTTTTCGAAGTTTGTTTTTTTGGACAAAATTTTACCAATTTCTAGACAGAACAAAAAATGTCAGTCTTTTTATGCAAATCTGCACATAAGTGGCTCAAATTAAAACAGTATACTCGTTTCAGTGTTTTTGATTTCCTATAAAAAATAGATTTTCCTGAAAAGTTCTAATTTTTGCCAGAATTTGAAAATTTTGGATTTCTTGTGTGCCCGAAACACCCAAAAGTCGCTCCAAATCTGAACACAGGATTATTTTGGTCAATACGAAAGTATAAACTGAAATACGACTATTTATTGAACCGTTTTCATGTTGTATTGTTGAAAATGGCATAGAAGGGGGTATTGAGAATGGAGAGTGGCATAAACACAACTTCAGTTTTTGGAATGGCATAAACACAACTTGTGAACTGAGGAGTGGCATAGAACCAATTAATCCTAGAACCAATTAACCCCACCAAAAATGGGTGATGCATGTCTCCTTCACCAAAACAGCAATACCTGTCTGAAACAAGTACATGAACACAAGTACACCACCATAATAATAATACTAGGTGACTCAACGACTAAACATTGACTCGACTCAGACACAACTACTACATTGACACAAGTACTAATATAATAAAGTAAGAGTACTAGTTTGTTTACATTTCCACAGGCCAATTTTACGAACAAAATTTCGAAAATTAACCTTCAGAAACTCGGAAGCCAGGTGACACAGCAGTCATCAAGGATTGCAGCTAGTGGTACACAGTGACCTGGTCAAGATCTACCTTGAGCCTGCTTGACGCTTCAGCTCGGAGTTGAGAGCCTTAACCTGTGACAGCTCGGTCTCTAGTTTGTCCGTCCTAACCGTGAGGTTCAGGATCAGTCCGGCAAGTTTGTCCATGGTCTCCGCCTGGCCGAGGCTCCGCCGCTGGATCTCATTACTCGCAGTGAATGATTTCATGGCGATATCGTCGAGAATGCGAATCCGGATCTTCTCAGTGGCGAGCTCAGAATAAAGTCTCATGCACTCATCGGCGAGGGCGCTTCTATCCGCCGTCTCGACGCAGAAATCGCCCATAACCATTTCTAAAATGGGCCCGATCTCGTAGCGGGGCTTCTATCAGATGGGGATGGAGCACAAAATCAGAAGTGTACCCAGAGAAGTACCAAGAAAGAGAAAATGGGAATCCCAATTTGCACGAATGTCTATACCTCGCTGCTTTGAGAACTTGGCTCCGTGGAAGATGTTTCCGCAGGCAGGAGGGCTGCGGGAAAACTAAGGCCGCCCGACCTGAATATACGATTGAGAGAAGGTAAGAAAAGGAGGGGATGATAAGTTGTGAAAGACATAGAAAGATGCGCAAGAACGGAGGATCGCCTGAAGGTGGCAGTCGCGGGCTGCGACGCCCTTGAAGACTCTTGCGCAGAAGGCACCTCGACAGCAGCACAGGGACGGCATTGCTGGGATTCCCTCAGCTTCGCCGCAGCCGCACGAGCCCTTCTGTGGTGAGACTTGCTCCCGGTCATGGTGGCGAAGTAGTATTCCAAGAGGTAAACAAAGTGGTGAACTGAGGAAGACGGCAAGAGCAAAGGTTAGTCCTTAAATTTGGCCTCCCCGTCTCCTCGGCACATCGCGAGTAGTAATACTTATCTGGTCAAAGAGCAAACTTCGAGGCAGAGACTTGGTGGGCCATTCATCTCCAACTATACTTCCTCCGATCCGAATGATACCAAATTTTTGAATGACAAATCACCCAAAACAGTATTCCAAGAGTATATGTAAGCTTTCATTTTGGAGTGACTAAGAAGGATGCATGCTTACCTTTTCATTTTCATGTTATAAACTTGTTTAAATATTGGTTAAACCTATGATTTGACCAAGATCAAATGGGCATAAAAATTCAGAAAAAAATCAAAAAAATGAAAATCAAAGCACTATGTCATATAGTAAGCATTCAAGTTGATAAACAAGGTCTAAACAACAAACCAGACAAATCATGTATCTACCCCCAACCCTAAACTCTGTCTTATGAAGTCAAGCATGAAGAGAAGTGGTTTTGGGTTTCAAACATGGAAATTTCAAAAAACTCCCAAAAGCTTCTCATTTTAGAGTGACTAAGAAGGATTCATGCGCACCTTTTCATTTTCATGTTTTAAACTTGTTCAAATCTTGGTCAAACTTAGGATTTGACCAAGATTCAAATGGGCATAAAAATTGGGAGGAAGGGTATGAATTACAATTCAAAAAAAAACAAGGTACCTTAAATACTTGGATGACTCATATTAGTGTTCTTGACATTCTGTAAAATTATCAGATTTTTCGAAGAAGTTTGATTTTTTGGACAAAATTTTACCAATTTCTAGACAGAACAGAAAATGTTAGCCTTTTTATGCAAATCTGCACATAAATGGCTCAAATTAAAATAGTATACTCGTTTTAGTGTTTTTGATTTCCTATAAAAAAATTAGATTTTTCTGAGAAGTTCTAATTTTCGCCAGAATTTGAAAATTTTGGATTTCTTGTGTGCCCGAAACACCCAAAAGTCGCTCCAAATCTGAACACAGGTTTATTTTGGTCAATACGAAAGTATAAACTGAAATACGACTATTTATTGAACCGTTTTCATGTTGTATTGTTGAAAATGGCATAGAAGGGGGTATTGAGAATTGAGAGTGGCATAAACACAACTTCAGTTTTTGGAATGGCATAAACACAACTTGTGAATTGAGGAGTGGCATAGAACCAATTAACCCTAGAACCAATTAACCCCACCAAAAATGGATGATGCATGTCTCCTTCACCAAAACAACAATACCTGTCTGAAACAAGTACATGAACACAAGTACACCACCATAATAATAATACTAGGTGACTCAACGACTCAACATTGACTCGACTCAGACACAACTTGATATAGTAAGCACTCAAGTTGATAAACAAAGTCTAGACATATTCAAACCAGAAAAATCATGTATCTCTACCCCTAACCCTAAACTTTGTCTTAATTATGAAGTCAAGCACGAAGAGAAGTCGTTTTGGGTTTCAAACATGGACATTTCAAAAACCCTCCCAAAAGCTTCATTGTGGTGTGACGTACTAAGAAGGATACATGCTTACATTTTCAACAACCCCCCTAAAAGCTTCATTATAGAGTGACTAAGAAGGATCCAGTCTGGCGGGCTTACCTTTTATTTTCTTGTTTTAAACTTGTTCAAATCTCGTTCAAACCTAGGATTTGACCAAGATTCAAAATGTGCATCAAAATTCAAAAAAAATTATAAAAATTAAAAACCAAATTAAAGCACATAGTGTTCTTATGTCATATAGTAAGCATTAAAGTTGATAAACAAGGTCTAGACACATATTCAAACAAGACAAATCATGTATCTATACCCCTAACCCCGCCCTAAACTCTATCTTATGAAGTCAACAACATGAAGAGAAGTGGTTTTGGGTTTCAAACATGGAAATTTCAAAAACCTCCCAAAAGCTTCATTTTAGAGTGACTAATATATATAAGAAGGATCCATGCCTGCTTACCACCTTTTCATTTTCATATTTTAAACTTGTTTAAATCCGTGTCAAATTAAACCAAGGATTTGACCAAAAGATTCAAATGGGCATAAAATTTAAAAAAAACCAAAAAAATGAAAAACAAAAGCATATAGTCTTCTTATGTCGTATACTAAGCATTCAAGTTGATAAACAAGGTTTGGACATGCATATTCAAACCTAGGAAAATCATGTATCTATCCCCTAGCCCCTAAACTATATCTTATGAAGTCAAGCATGAATAGAAGTGGTTTTGGGTTTCAAACATGAAAATTTCAAGAACATCCCAAAAACTTCATTTTAGAGTGACTAAGAAGGATACAGGCTTCCCCTTTTCATTTTCATGTTTTATACTTGTTTAAATCTTGGTCAAACCTAGGATTTGACAAAGATTCAAATGTGCATCAAAATAAAAAATCAGAAAAATTAAAAACCAAAGCACATAGTTTTCTTATGTCATATAGTTAGCATTAAAGTTGATACAAGGTCTAGATATATTCAAACAAGAAAAATCATGTATCTGCCCCTAACCCTAAACTCTGTCTTATGTAGTCAAGCATGAAGAGAAGTGGTTTTGGGTTTCAAACTTGGAAATTTCAAGAACCCCCCAAAAGCTTCATTTTAGAGTGACTAAAGGATCCAGGTCGGGCTTACCTTTTATTTTCATGTTTTAAAATTGTTCAAATCTTGGTCAAACCGTACCTAGGATTTGATCAAGATTCAAAAATGGGCATACAATTTCAAAAAAAATGAAAAACCAAAGCATATAGCCTTCTTACGTCATATAGTACGTAAGCACTCAAGTTCATAAACAAGGTCTAGACATATTCAAACCAGAAAAATCATGTTTCTACCCCTAGCCCTAAACTTTGTCTTATGAAGTCAAGCACGAAGAGAAGTCGTTTTGGATTTCAAACATGGAAATTTCAAAAACCTTCCCAAAAGCTTCATTTTGGAGTGACTAATTAAGAAGGATACATGCTTACCTTTTCATTTTCATGTTTTAAACTTGTTTAAATATTGGTTAAGCCTAGGATTTGACCAAGATCAAATGGGCATAAAAATTAAGGAAAAATCAAAAAAAAATGAAAACCAAAGCACATAGTATTATTATGTCATATAGTAAGCATTCAAGTTGATAAACAAGGTCTAAACAACAAACTAGACAAATCATGTATCTACCCCCTAACCCTAAATTAACCCTGTCTTATGAAGTCAAGCATGAAGAGAAGTGGTTTTGGGTTTCAAACATGGAAATTTCAAAAAACTCCCAAAAGCTTCTCATTTTAGAGTGACTAAGAAGGATTCAGGCTTACCTTTTCATTTTCATGTTTTAAACTTGTTCAAAACTTGGTCAAACTTAGGATTTGACCAAGATTCAAATGGGCATAAAAATTGGGAGGAAGGGTATGAATTACAATTCAAAAAAACAAGGTAACTTAAATACTTGGATGCCCCAAAGATGTGTGGAAGCCCAAAACAATGGCAAAACATGTGCGCACGCTGCATCCAATTCAAGTAGAACACATAGTAGGCATCGATAGTTTGACCTAAATTTGAAATCAAAGAGAAGGTGGTTAGAAAAAAATCGAAATTGGCAAAGCAAAGCATGAAATCATAAATTTGTGATGCACTATAGCTATGAAAAGTATCAAACAATGCATACCAAAATGAATTTTTAGAGGAATACTAGTTCAACTTATTTTAGTTTTATATTAGTAGCCCAAAATCGAAGTAGTAGTTGGATATTTTTGAACTTGATCTGTAGTAGTGGGCAAAACCCTAGTTTAACATATTTAATCATAGATTCGTAGGTCGATTTTTCTACTTTTTTATTATTACTATGCAGCACATGTGTGTTTGCCCGTCGAGTGAAACTCGGAGGAAGAGGGATCACTCGGAAGGAGAGAAGAAGGGAGAGAATTATGGTGTCTCCCCTTTTTCGTGTGATGATGTTGACTTTTGTGCAGGGTTTGTCAGTGAGCAGGAGCGAGCGAGCGAGTCGAGCGAGGCCGAGAATGAGAGAGATTTGTTTTTTTTTGTGAGAGGGACAACCGAAGGATCCAGAAGGACCCACATACTTCCGATACGCATCCTGATGCGTCTTCTCTTGACAAAGAAAATGGCTGGGAGTTTGCGTACCTATTGCACGTGACTTGTGCTCACTGAAGTGTGGGACCTCACGCATGGGCACCACACGTAAGTGACAGACCCGTTGATGTAAAAACTCGGTTGATTATTATACTACTACATTTATACAAAGTTTCCTATGGATTCAAGGGTACGAAAGCCAAGTTAAATCATTTACATGACATTATTTTTTCCATGAAGCCAAGTTAACTCATTTATCAATTGGTACATTTTGGAGTGACTAAGAAGGATCCAGGCTTACTTTTTCATTTTCATGTTTTAAACATGTTTAAATCTTGGTCAAACCTATGACTTGACCAAGATTCAAATGGGCATAAAAATTCAAAAAAAAACAAAAAAAAACAAAAAACAAAAGCACGCCGTCTTCCTATGTCATATAGTAAGCATTCAAGGTGATAAACAAGGTCTGGCATATTCAAACCACAAAAATCATGTATCTACCCCCTAACCCTAAACAAGGATCCAGGCTTACCCTTTTCATTTTCATGTTTTAAACTTGTTCAAATCTTGGTCAAACTTAGGATTTGACGACGATTCAAATGGGCATAAAAATAGTTAGAAAAATCATGTACGTATCTACCCCAAACCATAAACTCTATCTTATGAAGCCAAGCATGAAGAGAAGTGGTTTTGGGTTTCAAACATGGAAATTTCAAAAACCTCCCAAAAGCTTCATTTTAGAGTGACTAAGAAGGATCCATGCTTACCTTTTATTTTCATGTTTTAAACATGTTCAAATCTTGGTCAAACCGTACGTACCTAGGATTTGACCAAGATTCAAATTGGCATAAAAATTCAAAAAAAAATGAAAAACCAAAGCACATAGCCTAGCTTCTTATATATGCCATATAGTAAGCACTCAAGTTGATAAACAAAGTTTAGACATATTCAAACCAGGAAAATCATGTATCTACCCCTAACCCTAAACTTTGTCTTAATTATGAAGTCAAGCATGAAGAGAAGTCGTTTTGGGTTTCAAACATGGACATTTCAACAACCCTCCCAAAAGCTTCATTGTGGTGTGACGTACTAAGAAGGATACATGCTTACATTTTCAACAACCCCCCTAAAAGCTTCATTATAGAGTGACTAAGAAGGATCCAGTCTGGCGGGCTTACCTTTTATTTTCTTGTTTTAAACTTGTTCAAATCTCGGTCAAACCTAGGATTTGACCAAGATTCAAAATGTGCATCAAAATTCAAAAAAAATTATAAAAATTAAAAACCAAATTAAAGCACATAGTGTTCTTATGTCATATAGTAAGCATTAAAGTTGATAAACAAGGTCTAGACACATATTCAAACAAGACAAATCATGTATCTATACCCCTAACCCCTAAACTCTATCTTATGAAGTCAACAACATGAAGAGAAGTGGTTTTGGGTTTCAAACATGGAAATTTCAAAAACCTCCCAAAAGCTTCATTTTAGAGTGACTAATATATATAAGAAGGATCCATGCCTGCTTACCACCTTTTCATTTTCATATTTTAAACTTGTTTAAATCCGTGTCAAATTAAACCAAGGATTTGACCAAAAGATTCAAATGGGCATAAAATTTAAAAAAAAATCAGAAAAATGAAAAACAAAAGCATATAGTCTTCTTATGTCATATACTAAGCATTCAAGTTGATAATTAAACAAGGTTTGGACATGCATATTCAAACCTAGGCAAATCATATATCTATCCCCTAGCCCCTAAACTATATCTTAAGAAGTCAAGCATGAAGAGAAGTGGTTTTGGGTTTCAAACATGAAAATTTCAAGAACATCCCAAAAACTTCATTTTAGAGTGACTAAGAAGGATACAAGCTTCCCCTTTTCATTTTTATGTTTTATACTTGTTTAAATCTTGGTCAAACCTAGGATTTGACAAAGATTCAAATGTGCATCAAAATAAAAAATCAGAAAAATTAAAAACCAAAGCACATAGTTTTCTTATGTCATATAGTTAGCATTAAAGTTGATATAAACAAGGTCTAGATATATTCAAACAAGAAAAATCATGTATCTACCCCTAATCCTAAACTCTGTCTTATGTAGTCAAGCATGAAGAGAAGTGGTTTTGGGTTTCAAACTTGGAAATTTCAAGAACCCCCCAAAAGCTTCATTCTAGAGTGACTAAAGGATCCAGGTCGGGCTTACCTTTTATTTTCATGTTTTAAAATTGTTCAAATCTTGGTCAAACCGTACCTAGGATTTGATCAAGATTCAAAAATGGGCATACAATTTCAAAAAAAATGAAAAACCAAAGCATATAGCCTTCTTATGTCATATAGTACGTAAGCACTCAAGTTCATAAACAAGGTCTAGACATATTCAAACCAGAAAAATCATGTTTCTACCCCTAGCCCCAAACTTTGTCTTATGAAGTCAAGCACGAAGAGAAGTCGTTTTGGATTTCAAACATGGAAATTTCAAAAACCTTCCCAAAAGCTTCATTTTGGAGTGACTAATTAAGAAGGATACATGCTTACCTTTTCATTTTCATGTTTTAAACTTGTTTAAATATTGGTTAAGCCTAGGATTTGACCAAGATCAAATGGGCATAAAAATTCAGAAAAAATCAAAAAAAAATGAAAACCAAAGCACATAGTATTATTATGTCATATAGTAAGCATTTAAGTTGATAAACAAGGTCTAAACAACAAACTAGACAAATCATGTATCTACCCCCTAACCCTAAATTAACCCTGTCTTATGAAGTCAAGCATGAAGAGAAGTGGTTTTGGGTTTCAAACATGGAAATTTCAAAAAACTCCCAAAAGCTTCTCATTTTAGAGTGACTAAGAAGGATTCAGGCTTACCTTTTCATTTTCATGTTTTAAACTTGTTCAAATCTTGGTCAAACTTAGGATTTGACCAAGATTCAAATGGGCATAAAAATTGGGAGGAAGGGTATGAATTACAATTCAAAAAAACAAGGTAACTTAAATACTTGGATGCCCCAAAGATGTGTGGAAGCCCAAAACAATGGCAAAACATGTGCGCACGCTGCATCCAATTCAAGTAGAACACATAGTAGGCATCGATAGTTTGACCTAAATTTGAAATCAAAGAGAAGGTGGTTAGAAAAAAATCGAAATTGGCAAAGCAAAGCATGAAATCATAAATTTGTGATGCACTATAGCTATGAAAAGTATCAAACAATGCATACCAAAATGATTTTTTAGAGGAATACTAGTTTAACTTATTTTAGTTTTATATTAGTAGCCCAAAATCGAAGTAGTAGTTGGATATTTTTGAACTTGATCTGTAGTAGTGGGCAAAACCCTAGTTTAACATATTTAATCATAGATTCGTAGGTCGATTTTTCTACTTTTTTATTATTACTATGCAGCACATGTGTGTTTGCCCGTCGAGTGAAACTCGGAGGAAGAGGGATCACTCGGAAGGAGAGAAGAAGGGAGAGAATTATGGTGTCTCCCCTTTTTCGTGTGATGATGTTGACTTTTGTGCAGGGTTTGTCAGTGAGCAGGAGCGAGCGAGCGAGCGAGTCGAGCGAGGCCGAGAATGAGAGAGATTTGTTTTTTTTTTGTGAGAGGGACAACCGAAGGATCCAGAAGGACCCACATACTTCCGATACGCATCCTGATGCGTCTTCTCTTGACAAAGAAAATGGCTGGGAGTTTGCGTACCTATTGCACGTGACTTGTGCTCACTGAAGTGTGGGACCTCACGCATGGGCACCACACGTAAGTGACAGACCTGTTGATGTAAAAACTCGGTTGATTATTATACTACTACATTTATACAAAGTTTCCTATGGATTCAAGGGTACGAAAGCCAAGTTAAATCATTTACATGACATTATTTTTTCCATGAAGCCAAGTTAACTCATTTATCAATTGGTACATTTTGGAGTGACTAAGAAGGATCCAGGGTTACTTTTTCATTTTCATGTTTTAAACATGTTTAAATCTTGGTCAAACCTATGACTTGACCAAGATTCAAATGGGCATAAAAATTCAAAAAAAAAACAAAAAACAAAAGCACGCCGTCTTCCTATGTCATATAGTAAGCATTCAAGGTGATAAACAAGGTCTGGCATATTCAAACCACAAAAATCATGGATCTACCCCCTAACCCTAAACAAGGATCCAGGCTTACCCTTTTCATTTTCATGTTTTAAACTTGTTCAAATCTTGGTCAAACTTAGGATTTGACGACGATTCAAATGGGTGTAAAAATACTTAGAAAAATCATGTACGTATCTACCCCAAACCCTAAACTCTATCTTACGAAGCCAAGCATGAAGAGAAGTGGTTTTGGGTTTCAAACATGGAAATTTCAAAAACCTCCCAAAAGCTTCATTTTAGAGTGACTAAGAAGGATCCATGCTTACCTTTTATTTTCATGTTTTAAACATGTTCAAATCTTGGTCAAACCGTACGTACCTAGGATTTGACCAAGATTCAAATGGGCATAAAAATTCAAAAAAAAAATGAAAAACCAAAGCACATAGCCTAGCTTCTTATATATGCCATATAGTAAGCACTCAAGTTGATAAACAAAGTCTAGACATATTCAAACCAGGAAAATCATGTATCTACCCCTAACCCTAAACTTTGTCTTAATTATGAAGTCAAGCATGAAGAGAAGTCGTTTTGGGTTTCAAACATGGACATTTCAAAAACCCTCCCAAAAGCTTCATTGTGGTGTGACGTACTAAGAAGGATACATGCTTACATTTTCAACAACCCCCCTAAAAGCTTCATTATAGAGTGACTAAGAAGGATCCAGTCTGGCGGGCTTACCTTTTATTTTCTTGTTTTAAACTTGTTCAAATCTCGGTCAAACCTAGGATTTGACCAAGATTCAAAATGTGCATCACAATTCAAAAAAAATTATAAAAATTAAAAACCAAATTAAAGCACATAGTGTTCTTATGTCATATAGTAAGCATTAAAGTTCATAAACAAGGTCTAGACACATATTCAAACAAGACAAATCATGTATCTATACCCCTAACCCCTAAACTCTATCTTATGAAGTCAACAACATGAAGAGAAGTGGTTTTGGGTTTCAAACATGGAAATTTCAAAAACCTCCCAAAAGCTTCATTTTAGAGTGACTAATATATATAAGAAGGATCCATGCCTGCTTACCACCTTTTCATTTTCATATTTTAAACTTGTTTAAATCCGTGTCAAATTAAACCAAGGATTTGACCAAAAGATTCAAATGGGCATAAAATTTAAAAAAAAATCAGAAAAATGAAAAACAAAAGCATATAGTCTTCTTATGTCATATACTAAGCATTCAAGTTGATAATTAAACAAGGTTTGGACATGCATATTCAAACCTAGGCAAATCATGTATCTATCCCCTAGCCCCTAAACTATATCTTATGAAGTCAAGCATGAAGAGAAGTGGTTTTGGGTTTCAAACATGAAAATTTCAAGAACATCCCAAAAACTTCATTTTAGAGTGACTAAGAAGGATACAGGCTTCCCCTTTTCATTTTCATGTTTTATACTTGTTTAAATCTTGGTCAAACCTAGGATTTGACAAAGATTCAAATGTGCATCAAAATAAAAAATCAGAAAAATTAAAAACCAAAGCACATAGTTTTCTTATGTCATATAGTTAGCATTAAAGTTGATATAAACAAGGTCTAGATATATTCAAACAAGAAAAATCATGTATCTACCCCTAACCCTAAACTCTGTCTTATGTAGTCAAGCATGAAGAGAAGTGGTTTGGGTTTCAAACTTGGAAATTTCAAGAACCCCCCAAAAGCTTCATTTTAGAGTGACTAAAGGATCCAGGTCGGGCTTACCTTTTATTTTCATGTTTTAAAATTGTTCAAATCTTGGTCAAACCGTACCTAGGATTTGATCAAGATTCAAAAATGGGCATACAATTTCAAAAAAAATGAAAAACCAAAGCATATAGCCTTCTTATGTCATATAGTACGTAAGCACTCAAGTTCATAAACAAGGTCTAGACATATTCAAACCAGAAAAATCATGTTTCTACCCCTAGCCCCAAACTTTGTCTTATGAAGTTAAGCACGAAGAGAAGTCGTTTTGGATTTCAAACATGGAAATTTCAAAAACCTTCCCAAAAGCTTCATTTTGGAGTGACTAATTAAGAAGGATACATGCTTACCTTTTCATTTTCATGTTTTAAACTTGTTTAAATATTGGTTAAGCCTAGGATTTGACTAAGATCAAATGGGCATAAAAATTCAGAAAAAATCAAAAAAAAAATGAAAACCAAAGCACATAATATTATTATGTCATATAGTAAGCATTTAAGTTGATAAACAAGGTCTAAACAACAAACTAGACAAATCATGTATCTACCCCCTAACCCTAAATTAACCCTGTCTTATGAAGTCAAGCATGAAGAGAAGTGGTTTTGGGTTTCAAACATGGAAATTTCAAAAAACTCCCAAAAGCTTCTCATTTTAGAGTGACTAAGAAGGATTCAGGCTTACCTTTTCATTTTCATGTTTTAAACTTGTTCAAATCTTGGTCAAACTTAGGATTTGACCAAGATTCAAATGGGCATAAAAATTGGGAGGAAGGGTATGAATTACAATTCAAAAAAACAAGGTAACTTAAATACTTGGATGCCCCAAAGATGTGTGGAAGCCCAAAACAATGGCAAAACATGTGCGCACGCTGCATCCAATTCAAGTAGAACACATAGTAGGCATCGATAGTTTGACCTAAATTTGAAATCAAAGAGAAGGTGGTTAGAAAAAATCGAAATTGGCAAAGCAAAGCATGAAATCATAAATTTGTGATGCACTATAGCTATGAAAAGTATCAAACAATGCATACCAAAATGATTTTTTAGAGGAATACTAGTTCAACTTATTTTAGTTTTATATTAGTAGCCCAAAATCGAAGTAGTAGTTGGATATTTTTGAACTTGATCTGTAGTAGTGGGCAAAACCCTAGTTTAACATATTTAATCATAGATTCGTAGGTCGATTTTTCTACTTTTTTATTATTACTATGCAGCACATGTGTGTTTGCCCGTCGAGTGAAACTCGGAGGAAGAGGGATCACTCGGAAGGAGAGAAGAAGGGAGAGAATTATGGTGTCTCCCCTTTTTCGTGTGATGATGTTGACTTTTGTGCAGGGTTTGTCAGTGAGCAGGAGCGAGCGAGCGAGCGAGCGAGCGAGTCGAGCGAGGCCGAGAATGAGAGAGATTTGTTTTTTTTTGTGAGAGGGACAACCGAAGGATCCAGAAGGACCCACATACTTCCGATACGCATCCTGATGCGTCTTCTCTTGACAAAGAAAATGGCTGGGAGTTTGCGTACCTATTGCACGTGACTTGTGCTCACTGAAGTGTGGGACCTCACGCATGGGCACCACACGTAAGTGACAGACCTGTTGATGTAAAAACTCGGTTGATTATTATACTACTACATTTATACAAAGTTTCCTATGGATTCAAGGGTACGAAAGCCAAGTTAAATCATTTACATGACATTATTTTTTCCATGAAGCCAAGTTAACTCATTTATCAATTGGTACATTTTGGAGTGACTAAGAAGGATCCAGGGTTACTTTTTCATTTTTATGTTTTAAACATGTTTAAATCTTGGTCAAACCTATGACTTGACCAAGATTCAAATGGGCATAAAAATAAAAAAAAAATAAAAAAAAACAAAAAACAAAAGCACGCCGTCTTCCTATGTCATATAGTAAGCATTCAAGGTGATAAACAAGGTCTGGCATATTCAAACCACAAAAATCATGTATCTACCCCCTAACCCTAAACAAGGATCCAGGCTTACCCTTTTCATTTTCATGTTTTAAACTTGTTCAAATCTTGGTCAAACTTAGGATTTGACGAAGATTCAAATGGGCGTAAAAATACTTAGAAAAATCATGTACGTATCTACCCCAAACCCTAAACTCTATCTTACGAAGCCAAGCATGAAGAGAAGTGGTTTTGGGTTTCAAACATGGAAATTTCAAAAACCTCCCAAAAGCTTCATTTTAGAGTGACTAAGAAGGATCCATGCTTACCTTTTATTTTCATGTTTTAAACATGTTCAAATCTTGGTCAAACCGTACGTACCTAGGATTTGACCAAGATTCAAATGGGCATAAAAATTCAAAAAAAAAATGAAAAACCAAAGCACATAGCCTAGCTTCTTATATATGCCATATAGTAAGCACTCAAGTTGATAAACAAAGTCTAGACATATTCAAACCAGGAAAATCATGTATCTACCCCTAACCCTAAACTTTGTCTTAATTATGAAGTCAAGCACGAAGAGAAGTCGTTTTGGGTTTCAAACATGGACATTTCAAAAACCCTCCCAAAAGCTTCATTGTGGTGTGACGTACTAAGAAGGATACATGCTTATATTTTCAACAACCCCCCTAAAAGCTTCATTATAGAGTGACTAAGAAGGATCCAGTCTGGCGGGCTTACCTTTTATTTTCTTGTTTTAAACTTGTTCAAATCTCGGTCAAACCTAGGATTTGACCAAGATTCAAAATGTGCATCAAAATTCAAAAAAATTAAAAAAAATTTAAAACCAAATTAAAGCACATAGTGTTCTTATGTCATATAGTAAGCATTAAAGTTGATAAACAAGGTCTAGACACATATTCAAACAAGACAAATCATGTATCTATACCCCTAACCCCTAAACTCTATCTTATGAAGTCAACAACATGAAGAGAAGTGGTTTTGGGTTTCAAACATGGAAATTTCAAAAACCTCCCAAAAGCTTCATTTTAGAGTGACTAATATATATAAGAAGGATCCATGCCTGCTTACCACCTTTTCATTTTCATATTTTAAACTTGTTTAAATCCGTGTCAAATTAAACCAAGGATTTGACCAAAAGATTCAAATGGGCATAAAATTTAAAAAAATCAGAAAAATGAAAAACAAAAGCATATAGTCTTCTTATGTCATATACTAAGCATTCAAGTTGATAATTAAACAAGGTTTGGACATGCATATTCAAACCTAGGCAAAACATGTATCTATCCCCTAGCCCCTAAACTATATCTTATGAAGTCAAGCATGAAGAGAAGTGGTTTTGGGTTTCAAACATGAAAATTTCAAGAACATCCCAAAAACTTCATTTTAGAGTGACTAAGAAGGATACAGGCTTCCCCTTTTCATTTTCATGTTTTATACTTGTTTAAATCTTGGTCAAACCTAGGATTTGACAAAGATTCAAATGTGCATCAAAATAAAAAATCAGAAAAATTAAAAACCAAAGCACATAGTTTTCTTATGTCATATAGTTAGCATTAAAGTTGATATAAACAAGGTCTAGATATATTCAAACAAGAAAAATCATGTATCTACCCCTAACCCTAAACTCTGTCTTAAGTAGTCAAGCATGAAGAGAAGTGGTTTTGGGTTTCAAACTTGGAAATTTCAAGAACCCCCAAAAGCTTCATTTTAGAGTGACTAAAGGATCCAGGTCGGGCTTACCTTTTATTTTCATGTTTTAAAATTGTTCAAATCTTGGTCAAACCGTACCTAGGATTTGATCAAGATTCAAAAATGGGCATACAATTTCAAAAAAAATGAAAAACCAAAGCATATAGCCTTCTTATGTCATATAGTACGTAAGCACTCAAGTTCATAAACAAGGTCTAGACATATTCAAACCAGAAAAATCATGTTTCTACCCCTAGCCCCAAACTTTGTCGTATGAAGTCAAGCACGAAGAGAAGTCGTTTTGGATTTCAAACATGGAAATTTCAAAAACCTTCCCAAAAGCTTCATTTTGGAGTGACTAATTAAGAAGGATACATGCTTACCTTTTCATTTTCATGTTTTAAACTTGTTTAAATATTGGTTAAGCCTAGGATTTGACCAAGATCAAATGGGCATAAAAATTCAGAAAAAATCAAAAAATGAAAACCAAAGCACATAGTATTATTATGTCATATAGTAAGCATTTAAGTTGATAAACAAGGTCTAAACAACAAACTAGACAAATCATGTATCTACTCCCTAACCCTAAATTAACCCTGTCTTATGAAGTCAAGCATGAAGAGAAGTGGTTTTGGGTTTCAAACATGGAAATTTCAAAAAACTCCCAAAAGCTTCTCATTTTAGAGTGACTAAGAAGGATTCAGGCTTACCTTTTCATTTTCATGTTTTAAACTTGTTCAAATCTTGGTCAAACTTAGGATTTGACAAAGATTCAAATGGGCATAAAAATTGGGAGGAAGGGTATGAATTACAATTCAAAAAAACAAGGTAACTTAAATACTTGGATGCCCCAAAGATGTGTGGAAGCCCAAAACAATGGCAAAACATGTGCGCACGCTGCATCCAATTCAAGTAGAACACATAGTAGGCATCGATAGTTTGACCTAAATTTGAAATCAAAGAGAAGGTGGTTAGAAAAAATCGAAATTGGCAAAGCAAAGCATGAAATCATAAATTTGTGATGCACTATAGCTATGAAAAGTATCAAACAATGCATACCAAAATGATTTTTTAGAGGAATACTAGTTTAACTTATTTTAGTTTTATATTAGTAGCCCAAAATCGAAGTAGTAGTTGGATATTTTTGAACTTGATCTGTAGTAGTGGGCAAAACCCTAGTTTAACATATTTAATCATAGATTCGTAGGTCGATTTTTCTACTTTTTTATTATTACTATGCAACACATGTGTGTTTGCCCGTCGAGTGAAACTCGGAGGAAGAGGGATCACTCGGAAGGAGAGAAGAAGGGAGAGAATTATGGTGTCTCCCCTTTTTCGTGTGATGATGTTGACTTTTGTGCAGGGTTTGTCAGTGAGCAAGAGCGAGCGAGCGAGCGAGCGAGCGAGTCGAGCGAGGCCGAGAATGAGAGAGATTTGTTTTTTTTTGTGAGAGGGACAACCGAAGGATCCAGAAGGACCCACATACTTCCGATACGCATCCTGATGCGTCTTCTCTTGACAAAGAAAATGGCTGGGAGTTTGCATACCTATTGCACGTGACTTGTGCTCACTGAAGTGTGGGACCTCACGCATGGGCACCACACGTAAGTGACAGACCTGTTGATGTAAAAACTCGGTTGATTATTATACTACTACATTTATACAAAGTTTCCTATGGATTCAAGGGTACGAAAGCCAAGTTAAATCATTTACATGACATTATTTTTTCCATGAAGCCAAGTTAACTCATTTATCAATTGGTACATTTTGGAGTGACTAAGAAGGATCCAGGCTTACTTTTTCATTTTCATGTTTTAAACATGTTTAAATCTTGGTCAAACCTATGACTTGACCAAGATTCAAATGGGCATAAAAATTCAAAAAAAATCAAAAAAAAACAAAAAAACAAAAGCACGCCGTCTTCCTATGTCATATAGTAAGCATTCAAGGTGATAAACAAGGTCTGGCATATTCAAACCACAAAAATCATGTATCTACCCCCTAACCCTAAACAAGGATCCAGGCTTACCCTTTTCATTTTCATGTTTTAAACTTGTTCAAATCTTGGTCAAACTTAGGATTTGACGATGATTCAAATGGGCGTAAAAATACTTAGAAAAATCATGTACGTATCTACCCCAAACCCTAAACTCTATCTTACGAAGCCAAGCATGAAGAGAAGTGGTTTTGGGTTTCAAACATGGAAATTTCAAAAACCTCCCAAAAGCTTCATTTTAGAGTGACTAAGAAGGATCCATGCTTACCTTTTATTTTCATGTTTTAAACATGTTCAAATCTTGGTCAAACCGTACGTACCTAGGATTTGACCAAGATTCAAATGGGCATAAAAATTCAAAAAAAAAAATGAAAAACCAAAGCACATAGCCTAGCTTCTTATATATGCCATATAGTAAGCACTCAAGTTGATAAACAAAGTCTAGACATATTCAAACCAGGAAAATCATGTATCTACCCCTAATCCTAAACTTTGTCTTAATTATGAAGTCAAGCACGAAGAGAAGTCATTTTGGGTTTCAAACATGGACATTTCAAAAACCCTCCCAAAAGCTTCATTGTGGTGTGACGTACTAAGAAGGATACATGCTTACATTTTCAACAACCCCCCTAAAAGCTTCATTATAGAGTGACTAAGAAGGATCCAGTCTGGCGGGCTTACCTTTTATTTTCTTGTTTTAAACTTGTTCAAATCTCGGTCAAACCTAGGATTTGACCAAGATTCAAAATGTGCATCAAAATTCAAAAAAAATTAAAAAAATTAAAAACCAAATTAAAGCACATAGTGTTCTTATGTCATATAGTAAGTATTAAAGTTGATAAACAAGGTCTAGACACATATTCAAACAAGACAAATCATGTATCTATACCCCTAACCCCTAAACTCTATCTTATGAAGTCAACAACATGAAGAGAAGTGGTTTTGGGTTTCAAACATGGAAATTTCAAAAACCTCCCAAAAGCTTCATTTTAGAGTGACTAATATATATAAGAAGGATCCATGCCTGCTTACCACCTTTTCATTTTCATATTTTAAACTTGTTTAAATCCGTGTCAAATTAAAATAAGGATTTGACCAAAAGATTCAAATGGGCATAAAATTTAAAAAAAATCAGAAAAATGAAAAACAAAAGCATATAGTCTTCTTATGTCATATACTAAGCATTCAAGTTGATAATTAAACAAGGTTTGGACATGCATATTCAAACCTAGGCAAATCATGTATCTATCCCCTAGCCCCTAAACTATATCTTATGAAGTCAAGCATGAAGAGAAGTGGTTTTGGGTTTCAAACATGAAAATTTCAAGAACATCCCAAAAACTTCATTTTAGAGTGACTAAGAAGGATACAGGCTTCCCCTTTTCATTTTCATGTTTTATACTTGTTTAAATCTTCGTCAAACCTAGGATTTGACAAAGATTCAAATGTGCATCAAAATAAAAAATCAGAAAAATTAAAAACCAAAGCACATAGTTTTCTTATGTCATATAGTTAGCATTAAAGTTGATATAAACAAGGTCTAGATATATTCAAACAAGAAAAATCATGTATCTACCCCTAACCCTAAACTCTGTCTTATGTAGCCAAGCATGAAGAGAAGTGGTTTTGGGTTTCAAACTTGGAAATTTCAAGAACCCCCCAAAAGCTTCATTTTAGAGTGACTAAAGGATCCAGGTCGGGCTTACCTTTTATTTTCATGTTTTAAAATTGTTCAAATCTTGGTCAAACCGTACCTAGGATTTGATCAAGATTCAAAAATGGGCATACAATTTCAAAAAAAATGAAAAACCAAAGCATATAGCCTTCTTATGTCATATAGTACGTAAGCACTCAAGTTCATAAACAAGGTCTAGACATATTCAAACCAGAAAAATCATGTTTCTACCCCTAGCCCCAAACTTTGTCTTATGAAGTCAAGCACGAAGAGAAGTCGTTTTGGATTTCAAACATGGAAATTTCAAAAACCTTCCCAAAAGCTTCATTTTGGAGTGACTAATTAAGAAGGATACATGCTTACCTTTTCATTTTCATGTTTTAAACTTGTTTAAATATTGGTTAAGCCTAGGATTTGACCAAGATTAAATGGGCATAAAAATTCAGGAAAAATAAAAAAAAAAGAAAACCAAAGCACATAGTATTATTATGTCATATAGTAAGCATTCAAGTTGATAAACAAGGTCTAAACAACAAACTAGACAAATCATGTATCTACCCCCTAACCCTAAATTAACCCTGTCTTATGAAGTCAAGCATGAAGAGAAGTGGTTTTGGGTTTCAAACATGGAAATTTCAAAAAACTCCCAAAAGCTTCTCATTTTAGAGTGACTAAGAAGGATTCAGGCTTACCTTTTCATTTTCATGTTTTAAACTTGTTCAAATCTTGGTCAAACTTAGGATTTGACCAAGATTCAAATGGGCATAAAAATTGGGAGGAAGGGTATGAATTACAATTCAAAAAAACAAGGTAACTTAAATACTTGGATGCCCCAAAGATGTGTGGAAGCCCAAAACAATGGCAAAACATGTGCGCACGCTGCATCCAATTCAAGTAGAACACATAGTAGGCATCGATAGTTTGACCTAAATTTGAAATCAAAGAGAAGGTGGTTAGAAAAAATCGAAATTGGCAAAGCAAAGCATGAAATCATAAATTTGTGATGCACTATAGCTATGAAAAGTATCAAACAATGCATACCAAAATGATTTTTTAGAGGAATACTAGTTCAACTTATTTTAGTTTTATATTAGTAGCCCAAAATCGAAGTAGTAGTTGGATATTTTTGAACTTGATCTGTAGTAGTGGGCAAAACCCTAGTTTAACATATTTAATCATAGATTCGTAGGTCGATTTTTCTACTTTTTTATTATTACTATGCAGCACATGTGTGTTTGCCCGTCGAGTGAAACTCGGAGGAAGAGGGATCACTCGGAAGGAGAGAAGAAGGGAGAGAATTATGGTGTCTCCCCTTTTTCGTGTGATGATGTTGACTTTTGTGCAGGGTTTGTCAGTGAGCAGGAGCGAGCGAGCGAGCGAGTCGAGAGAGGCCGAGAATGAGAGAGACTTGTTTTTTTTTGTGAGAGGGACAACCGAAGGATCCAGAAGGACCCACATACTTCCGATACGCATCCTGATGCGTCTTCTCTTGACAAAGAAAATGGCTGGGAGTTTGCGTACCTATTGCACGTGACTTGTGCTCACTGAAGTGTGGGACCTCACGCATGGGCACCACACGTAAGTGACAGACCTGTTGATGTAAAAACTCGGTTGATTATTATACTACTACATTTATACAAAGTTTCCTATGGATTCAAGGGTACGAAAGCCAAGTTAAATCATTTACATGACATTATTTTTTCCATGAAGCCAAGTTAACTCATTTATCAATTGGTACATTTTGGAGTGACTAAGAAGGATCCAGGCTTACTTTTTCATTTTCATGTTTTAAACATGTTTAAATCTTGGTCAAACCTATGACTTGACCAAGATTCAAATGGGCATAAAAATTCAAAAAAATCAAAAAAAACAAAAAGCAAAAAGCACGCCTGCCTTCCTATGTCATATAGTAAGCATTCAAGGTGATAAACAAGGTCTGGCATATTCAAACCACAAAAATCATGTATCTACCCCCTAACCCTAAACAAGGATCCAGGCTTACCCTTTTCATTTTCATGTTTTAAACTTGTTCAAATCTTGGTCAAACTTAGGATTTGACGAAGATTCAAATGGGCGTAAAAATACTTAGAAAAATCATGTACGTATCTACCCCAAACCCTAAACTCTATCTTACGAAGCCAAGCATGAAGAGAAGTGGTTTTGGGTTTCAAACATGGAAATTTCAAAAACCTCCCAAAAGCTTCATTTTAGAGTGACTAAGAAGGATCCATGCTTACCTTTTATTTTCATGTTTTAAACATGTTCAAATCTTGGTCAAACTGTACGTACCTAGGATTTGACCAAGATTCAAATGGGCATAAAAATTCAAAAAAAAAATGAAAAACCAAAGCACATAGCCTAGCTTCTTATATATGCCATATAGTAAGCACTCAAGTTGATAAACAAAGTCTAGACATATTCAAACCAGGAAAATCATGTATCTACCCCTAACCCTAAACTTTGTCTTAATTATGAAGTCAAGCACGAAGAGAAGTCGTTTTGGGTTTCAAACATGGACATTTCAAAAACCCTCCCAAAAGCTTCATTGTGGTGTGACGTACTAAGAAGGATACATGCTTACATTTTCAACAACCCCCCTAAAAGCTTCATTATAGAGTGACTAAGAAGGATCAAGTCTGGCGGGCTTACCTTTTATTTTCTTGTTTTAAACTTGTTCAAATCTCGGTCAAACCTAGGATTTGACCAAGATTCAAAATGTGCATCAAAATTCAAAAAAAATTAAAAAAATTTAAAACCAAATTAAAGCATATAGTGTTCTTATGTCATATAGTAAGCATTAAAGTTGATAAACAAGGTCTAGACACATATTCAAACAAGACAAATCATGTATCTATACCCCTAACCCCTAAACTCTATCTTATGAAGTCAACAACATGAAGAGAAGTGGTTTTGGGTTTCAAACATGGAAATTTCAAAAACCTCCCAAAAGCTTCATTTTAGAGTGACTAATATAGATAAGAAGGATCCATGCCTGCTTACCACCTTTTCATTTTCATATTTTAAACTTGTTTAAATCCGTGTCAAATTAAACCAAGGCATTGACCAAAAGATTCAAATGGGCATAAAATTTAAAAAAAAATCAGAAAAATGAAAAACAAAAGCATATAGTCTTCTTATGTCATATACTAAGCATTCAAGTTGATAATTAAACAAGGTTTGGACATGCATATTCAAACCTAGGCAAATCATGTATCTATCCCCTAGCCCCTAAACTATATCTTATGAAGTCAAGCATGAAGAGAAGTGGTTTTGGGTTTCAAACATGAAAATTTCAAGAACATCCCAAAAACTTCATTTTAGAGTGACTAAGAAGGATACAGGCTTCCCCTTTTCATTTTCATGTTTTATACTTGTTTAAATCTTGGTCAAACCTAGGATTTGACAAAGATTCAAATGTGCATCAAAATAAAAAATCAGAAAAATTAAAAACCAAAGCACATAGTTTTCTTATGTCATATAGTTAGCATTAAAGTTGATATAAACAAGGTCTAGATATATTCAAACAAGAAAAATCATGTATCTACCCCTAACCCTAAACTCTGTCTTATGTAGTCAAGCATGAAGAGAAGTGGTTTTGGGTTTCAAACTTGGAAATTTCAAGAACCCCCCAAAAGCTTCATTTTAGAGTGACTAAAGGATCCAGGTCGGGCTTACCTTTTATTTTCATGTTTTAAAATTGTTCAAATCTTGGTCAAACCGTACCTAGGATTTGATCAAGATTCAAAAATGGGCATACAATTTCAAAAAAATGAAAAACCAAAGCATATAGCCTTCTTATGTCATATAGTACGTAAGCACTCAAGTTCATAAACAAGGTCTAGACATATTCAAACCAGAAAAATCATGTTTCTACCCCTAGCCCCAAACTTTGTCTTATGAAGTCAAGCACGAAGAGAAGTCGTTTTGGATTTCAAACATGGAAATTTCAAAAACCTTCCCAAAAGCTTCATTTTGGAGTGACTAATTAAGAAGGATACATGCTTACCTTTTCATTTTCATGTTTTAAACTTGTTTAAATATTGGTTAAGCCTAGGATTTGACCAAGATCAAATGGGCATAAAAATTCAGAAAAAATCAAAAAAAATGAAAACCAAAGCACATAGTATTATTATGTCATATAGTAAGCATTTAAGTTGATAAACAAGGTCTAAACAACAAACTAGACAAATCATGTATCTACTCCCTAACCCTAAATTAACCCTGTCTTATGAAGTCAAGCATGAAGAGAAGTGGTTTTGGGTTTCAAACATGGAAATTTCAAAAAACTCCCAAAAGCTTCTCATTTTAGAGTGACTAAGAAGGATTCAGGCTTACCTTTTCATTTTCATGTTTTAAACTTGTTCAAATCTTGGTCAAACTTAGGATTTGACCAAGATTCAAATGGGCATAAAAATTGGGAGGAAGGGTATGAATTACAATTCAAAAAAACAAGGTAACTTAAATACTTGGATGCCCCAAAGATGTGTGGAAGCCCAAAACAATGGCAAAACATGTGCGCACGCTGCATCCAATTCAAGTAGAACACATAGTAGGCATCGATAGTTTGACCTAAATTTGAAATCAAAGAGAAGGTGGTTAGAAAAAATCGAAATTGGCAAAGCAAAGCATGAAATCATAAATTTGTGATGCACTATAGCTATGAAAAGTATCAAACAATGCATACCAAAATGATTTTTTAGAGGAATACTAGTTCAACTTATTTTAGTTTTATATTAGTAGCCCAAAATCGAAGTAGTAGTTGGATATTTTTGAACTTGATCTGTAGTAGTGGGCAAAACCCTAGTTTAACATATTTAATCATAGATTCGTAGGTCGATTTTTCTACTTTTTTATTATTACTATGCAGCACATGTGTGTTTGCCCGTCGAGTGAAACTCGGAGGAAGAGGGATCACTCGGAAGGAGAGAAGAAGGGAGAGAATTATGGTGTCTCCCCTTTTTCGTGTGATGATGTTGACTTTTGTGCAGGGTTTGTCAGTGAGCAGGAGCGAGCGAGCGAGCGAGTCGAGCGAGGCCGAGAATGAGAGAGATTTGTTTTTTTTTTGTGAGAGGGACAACCGAAGGATCCAGAAGGACCCACATACTTCCGATACGCATCCTGATGCGTCTTCTCTTGACAAAGAAAATGGCTGGGAGTTTGCGTACCTATTGCACGTGACTTGTGCTCACTGAAGTGTGGGACCTCACGCATGGGCACCACACGTAAGTGACAGACCTGTTGATGTAAAAACTCGGTTGATTATTATACTACTACATTTATACAAAGTTTCCTATGGATTCAAGGGTACGAAAGCCAAGTTAAATCATTTACATGGCATTATTTTTTCCATGAAGCCAAGTTAACTCATTTATCAATTGGTACATTTTGGAGTGACTAAGAAGGATACATGCTTACTTTTTCATTTTCATGTTTTAAACATGTTTAAATCTTGGTCAAACCTATGACTTGACCAAGATTCAAATGGGCATAAAAATTCAAAAAAAAAATCAAAAAAAAACAAAAAAACAAAAGCACGCCGTCTTCCTATGTCATATAGTAAGCATTCAAGGTGATAAACAAGGTCTGGCATATTCAAACCACAAAAATCATGTATCTACCCCCTAACCCTAAACAAGGATCCAGGCTTACCCTTTTCATTTTCATGTTTTAAACTTGTTCAAATCTTGGTCAAACTTAGGTTTTGACGATGATTCAAATGGGCGTAAAAATACTTAGAAAAATCATGTACGTATCTACCCCAAACCCTAAACTCTATCTTACGAAGCCAAGCATGAAGAGAAGTGGTTTTGGGTTTCAAACATGGAAATTTCAAAAACCTCCCAAAAGCTTCATTTTAGAGTGACTAAGAAGGATCCATGCTTACCTTTTATTTTCATGTTTTAAACATGTTCAAATCTTGGTCAAACCGTACGTACCTAGGATTTGACCAAGATTCAAATGGGCATAAAAATTCAAAAAAAAAATGAAAAACCAAAGCACATAGCCTAGCTTCTTATATATGCCATATAGTAAGCACTCAAGTTGATAAACAAAGTCTAGACATATTCAAACCAGGAAAATCATGTATCTACCCCTAACCCTAAACTTTGTCTTAATTATGAAGTCAAGCACGAAGAGAAGTCGTTTTGGGTTTCAAACATGGACATTTCAAAAACCCTCCCAAAAGCTTCATTGTGGTGTGACGTACTAAGAAGGATACATGCTTACATTTTCAACAACCCCCCTAAAAGCTTCATTATAGAGTGACTAAGAAGGATCCAGTCTGGCGGGCTTACCTTTTATTTTCTTGTTTTAAACTTGTTCAAATCTCGGTCAAACCTAGGATTTGACCAAGATTCAAAATGTGCATCAAAATTCAAAAAAAATTAAAAAAATTAAAAACCAAATTAAAGCACATAGTGTTCTTATGTCATATAGTAAGCATTAAAGTTGATAAACAAGGTCTAGACACATATTCAAACAAGACAAATCATGTATCTATACCCCTAACCCCTAAACTCTATCTTATGAAGTCAACAACATGAAGAGAAGTGGTTTTGGGTTTCAAACATGGAAATTTCAAAAACCTCCCAAAAGCTTCATTTTAGAGTGACTAATATATATAAGAAGGATCCATGCCTTCTTACCACCTTTTCATTTTCATATTTTAAACTTGTTTAAATGTGTGTCAAATTAAACCAAGGATTTGACCAAAAGATTCAAATGGGCATAAAATTTAAAAATAACAAGAAAATGAAAAACAAAAGCATATAGTCTTCTTATGTCATATACTAAGCATTCAAGTTGATAAACAAGGTTTGGACATGCATATTCAAACCTAGGCAAATCATGTATCTATCCCCTAGCCCCTAAACTATATCTTATGAAGTCAAGCATGAAGAGAAGTGGTTTTGGGTTTCAAACATGAAAATTTCAAGAACATCCCAAAAACTTCATTTTAGAGTGACTAAGAAGGATACAGGCTTCCCCTTTTCATTTTCATGTTTTATACTTGTTTAAATCTTGGTCAAACCTAGGATTTGACAAAGATTCAAATGTGCATCAAAATAAAAAAATCAGAAAAATAAAAAACCAAATCACATAGTTTTCTTATGTCATATAGTTAGCATTAAAGTTGACAAACAAGGTCTAGATATATTCAAACAAGAAAAATCATGTATCTACCCCTAACCCTAAACTCTGTCTTATGTAGTCAAGCATGAAGAGAAGTGGTTTTGGGTTTCAAACTTGGAAATTTCAAGAACCCCCCAAAAGCTTCATTTTAGAGTGACTAAGAAGGATCCATGCTTACCTTTTCATTTTCATGTTTTAAACTTGTTTACATCTTGGTCATAGCTAGTGTATTTGACCAAGATTCAAATGGGCATAAAATTAAAAAAACAAAAAAATGAAAAACCAAAGTACATAGTCTTCTTATGTCATATAGTAAGCATTCAAGCTGATAAACAAGGTCTAGACATATTCAAACCAAACAAATCATGTATCTACCCCCTAACCCCTAAACTTTATCTTATGAAGCCAAGCATGAAGAGAAGTGGTTCTTGGTTTCAAACATGGAAATATCAAAAACCTCCCAAAAGCTTCATTTTAGAGTGACTAAGAAGTATCCATGCTTACCTTTTCATTTTCATATTTTAAACTTGTTTAAATCATTGTCAAACCTAGGATTTGACCAAGATAAGTATGGGCACAAAACCCTCTTAGCCAAAATCAACTACGAGCAAGATTTTCTGTATTGTAGATGCCCCAATTGACTCTCATCCCCAATGTAGTCTTTTTTTATGTCAGTATAGACTTCTTTACTAGATGTATACTATCGTACATGGCATGCATTTGCCTAATGAGCAGCATTGTTTAGCCGTTCTAGCCAACCCGATCAATCTGTCAAGCTTCATGCACGAGATGCCAATTTACTCCCTCGCTCCGATCCATATTTCTTGGTGCTAAAAAGAATGTGAATCGGAGGGAGTACTTTTCTTAGATAGTACTATATCAGTTCAAAAAAAAGTATAGTACTACTACATCACAAATGCTACAAAAGAGTACTAGTACTGTACATCACAAGACCACGACAGTTGTATAGTAGAGTTTAATGCTGAACTTTAAACAGGACCAGGAGCATCAGGGCCAGCAGCAGGGGCGTTGACCGGCAACAAACCAGTCAAAAGACGTAAGGAAGAGGCCATATGCTGCGTGCTTGGCCTTGATTGCAGGGTGGTGATTCTTCGCCGCTCGCCATGTATTCACGCCGTACCAGTTCCGCGTTGCCCGCGAGCGTATCGAAGCGATCCCGCGCGCCGGACACGCTCGAGGAGGCATGGCGGCTCCAGTGCAAGCAGTCCGCCGCCGGGAGTCGGCGCGCGACGTGCAGGTACAGAGGCTCCCTGTACATGCCGTCGTTGCTCCGCGAGTTTGCCCCGGGCGGGCTCTAGTACAAGGCGGATCCGCCGCTCAAACCGATGAGCGGCCCCGTCTTCAACAAATGGTGCGCCGACCGGGAGAGGATCCGCCGGTCGAAGGTGGCGTGGGAGGCGAGCACCAGCGGCGGATTCGCGCCGCCAGCCGGCGAGGAGGCGGAGGAGGTGGAGGAAGGGGAAGACCCCCTCTTCTTGAAGGCGCTGGCCGCGTCCCTCAAGGACGATGCCGACAAGAAGAGGGCGGAGGAAGAAGACAAGGCGGCGGCCATCGCCGCCGTGAAGGAGAAGGAGGCGCGGGATGCGGAGGAGAACGCGACCATCATCTTCCTCGACGACTAGATAGGTTAGAAGTCGCGATAAGGATCACGCAATTCTGTATGTATGATCCGTATGTATGATCAACTATGAATTATGAACAATGAACTATCAAACCAAACCACATAGTTTTTTTATGTCATATAGTAAGAATTCAAGTTGATAAAACAAGGTCTAGACATATTCAAACTAGACAAATCACGTATATTACCCCTAACCCTAAACTCTGTCTTGTGAAGTAAAGCATGAAGAGAAGTGGTTTTGGGTTTCAAACATGGAAATTTCAAAAACCTTCCGAAAAGCTTCATTTTGGAGTGACTAAGAAGGATGCAGGCTTACCTTTTCATTTTCATGTCTTAAACTTGTTTAAATCTTGGTTAAACCTAGGATTTGACCAAGATCAAATGGGCAAAAAAAATCAGAAAAAATCAAAAAAATGAAAACTAAAGCACATAGTATTCTTATGTCATATAGTAAGCATTCAATTTGATAAACAAGGTCTAAACATATTCAAACCAGACAAATCATGTATCTACCCACTAACCCTAAATTCTGTCTTATGAAGTCGATCAAGCACGAAGAGAAGTGGTTTTGGGTTTCAAACATGGAAATTTCAAAAACCTCCCAAAAGCATCATTTTAGAGTTACTAAGAAGGATCCATGCTTACCTTTTATTTTCATGTTTTAAACATGTTCAAATCTTGGTCAAACCGTACCTAGGATTTGACCAAGATTCAAATGGGTATAAAAATTCAAAAAAACTGAAAAACCAAAGCACATAGCCTTCTTATGTCATATATAGTAAGCACTCAAGTTGGTAAACAAGGTCTAGAGATATTCAAACCAGAAAAATCTTGTATCTACCCCTAACCCTAAACTTTGTCTTATGAAGTCAAGCACGAAGAGAAGTCGTTTTGGGTTTCAAACATGGAAATTACAAAAACCTTCCCAAAAGCCTCATTTTGGAGTGACTAAGAAGGTTGCAGGCTTACCTTTTCATTTTCATGTTTTAAACTTGTTTAAACCTTGGTTAAACCTAGGATTTGACCAAGATCAAATGGGCATAAAAATTCAGAAAAAATCAAAAAATGAAAACCAAAGCACATAGTATTCTTATGTCATATATTAAGCATTCAAGTTGATAAACAAGGTCAAGACATATTCAAACCAGACAAATCATGTATCTACCCTAACCCTAAACTCTGTCTTATGAAGTCAAGCATGAAGAGACGTGGTTTTGGGTTTCAAACATGGAAATTTCAAGAACCCCCCAAAAGCTTCATTTTAGAGCGACTAAGAAGGATCCAGGTCGAGCTTACCTTTTATTTTTATGTTTTAAACTTGTTCAAATCTTGGTCAAACCTAGGATTTGACCAAGATTCAAATGGGTATAAAAAATGAAAAACCAAAGCACATAGCCTTTTTATGTCATATAATAAGCACTCAAGTTGATAAACAAGGTCTAGACATATTCAAACCAGAAAAATCATGTATCTACCCCTAACCCTAAACTTTGTCTTATGAAGTCAAGCACGAAGAGAAGTCGTTTTTGGGTTTCAAACATGGAAATTTCAAAAACCTTCCCAAAAACTTCATTTTGGAGTGACTAAGAAGGATGCAGGCTTACCTTTTCATTTTCATATTTTAAACATGTTTAAATCTTGGTCAAACCTATGATTTGACCAAGATTCAAATGGGCATAAAAATAGTTAGAAAAATCATGTACGTATCTACCCCTAACCCTAAACTCTATCTTACGAAGTCAAGCATGAAGAGAAGTGGTTTTGGGTTTCAAACATGGAAATTTCAAAAACCTACCAAAAGCATCATTTCGTAGTGACTAAGAAGGATCCAGACCGGGCTTACATTTTATTTTCATATTTTAAACTTGTTCAAATCTTGGTCAAACCGTACCTAGGATTTGACCAAGATTCAAATGGGCATAAAATTTCAAAAAAAAAAAAACCAAAGCACATAGCCTTCTTATGTCATATAGTAAGCACTCAAGTTGATAAACAAGGTCTAGTCATATTCAAACCAGAAAAATCATGTATCTACCCCTAAGCCTGAACTTTGTCTTATGAAGTCAATCATGAAGAGAAGTCGTTTTGGGTTTCAAACATGGAAATTTCAAATACCTTCCGAAAAGCTTCATTTTGGAGTGACTAAGAAGGATGCAGGCTTACCTTTTCATTTTCATGTTTTAAACATGTTTAAATAAGGATGCGTGGTTACGAAACCTCATACACATTGTTGCAAAAGTAATTACATCACCTAAACAATACTACCAGTTCATAATTCTAAACTTATGTACAATCTTGGAAACATATAACGCCAGCCTAGTTCACCAATTATCATCATCCCTCTTGATGCGCTTGTCGGTGCCGCTTGTACCTGCCTCCCATGGGTTGGCAGTCCAAGTTCTGCACTCGTTCGCACTTCGTGTGTCGGGAATCCTTGTTGGAGCTTCCCAACCAGATACAGGCCCTGCCCTTGCTAGCTCACCACATCCAGCCGTTGCCCTAGCTTGCTCACCATGTGAACCGCCATCCCACGGAGACCCCGAAGTAGGCTCGCACGGGTCCTTTATCCATGGTGGCATATTCTTCGGATCAAATGGTATGTTGTGCCTAAAGCAATAAGATACAAATTCCCAGTAGGTTGTCCCGACACACTGCTTCTTCTCGTCGCGCCCAGGCAGGGAAGAGCGGCCAACCTAGCCGCTTCCTTGCAATCCGGGCAAACCACTTCCCTTGGAATTGGTTGTGCTTGACGCTGCCCATCATTGATTTTTTTGAGTCGCCTGTACAACTCAAAACTGACATACCCATCAATCGCAGCATACCTCAAGTTTACTTCAGGCAATGGCATGCACTCCCATTGATAGTGGCTGCTAGTAGGGAACTTGGTCTTCATGTCTTTGTAAGATGGGTCAATGATGGCGGCTGCCAAATCACCCATGCCAGTCCTATTGCCAGGACCATTGAAATTGATCATATCCCGAATGTCAATCCAATTATGTTTAGGAATTTTAATGCCATCTCTAGAAAACCTGCTAGAGTCACCCCTGATGTCAACAGTTGTGAAACAAATTCCTTTATGTTGAAGGAATTCTTGCAGTGCCAGATTATCAGGACTCCTGCATGTTAACACAAATCAATCTTGTAAGATCGTATATGCTGAAATAGTACACATATTTTTCTTCCAGTAAACTGTATACTTGTTGCAGTGAAACAATGATTTTGCATCAGTGATACACATCAAAATAACATGAATTATTGTTGCGACTATATAATCTAATTATTTAAGTGTCAAGTTAAGATTCAGTTACTATATGTTAATATCTTGACATCCATGCCGATTATCGGTGAGTATGAGTACATGAAATTTGTGCAAATTTTGAGTACCAAAATCATGAAACTAGATATCGTGGTCAATCCAAAAAAAAAAATACAAGTATGTTGGATATTACGTTCCAGACCACATTTTTCATACAAGTTAGTTTTTTTGTGTTTTCATACAAGTTAGAACCTAGTCTATTTCGAAATAAAAAAGCAGATCCAAGATAAAGGAAGAGTTTCTATATTAAAAAACAAAAGGATAAAGGAAGGCATGTGAAGAACATACCTGCAGAAATGGTACACCAGGACGTGGTCGTCCATGGCCAACTGAACGACGGCGGTACTTACTTGGTTCGCAGTGTATTCTAGGTCGAGGCCGACGAACCTGGGCCTGTCCTCTAGTAGCTTTTGTTCGTACATCTTGAGGGTGTGCTCGAGAACGGAAGGGTCATTCGTGTAGACCACTTTCACCTTGGTCGTCCCATGGGGAACGACGCTCCTCTTCAGCGTAAACAGGCCGCCGTCGGCCATGGCAGCGCTGAAGCACGTCGAACTGATCGGAGGGATTGAGGGGGAGGGAGGGAGAGCAACTGCAAACAATGGGGTTTTTTGGAACTTGCCGAAATGCAGGGAGAACGAACCGCCAGGGGTTGTTTAGTGGGGACAGATGGGAATAATACTGCGATGAGGTTGAGGAATTAACTCCAACCGCCATTTAAATCTAGTACTCCCTATAGTCAGGTGATAGGAAATGGACGGGCAAGATTGATTATAGGGAGGCGAATCCCAGTATTTTCCCAATTTATTTGAGTTGTAATATAACCATCGTTAATACTTGAATTGAAAAATATTTACAAAATAAATTTATTATATACTACATGATGAGATAATCCAACAAACCATGGAAATGCATGGCCATCCAACCATGTCACCCGCTTGTGAAAATTGTATAGGTGGTAGTGTGCGCAATACACGCGGTAGCCACTTCACAAATACATCCTTTTAATTTTGCCCCCCTTAATTCGGCCAATAAAAATGAAAAGACTTTATGTGGAAAACCAAAAAACTGTATTTGGCAAAGTATAGTCGAAAATAAGAAGTTTTTCATTGATCTCTTAAAAAAGGGGTCATGATTCGAAAGTTCGCCATGCATGGTTCTTGCGGTAACCAAGCTAGCTCACCCATGTGGCAAGAAGAGAATCAATGTCCAACATGCATGGTTCCAAAAAAAAATATTTACAGAATGATTCTGCTTCTCAAGAATATTTGCATGCCATCATGTTTGTTATTTTTCCTAGATAAAAGTAGTAATTGGTGACTTCGTGATTGCCTTGCTTGCTGATTTCAATAAGTTTGAACCTCATTTTTGGTTTTTTCAAATTTAGGCAAAAACTTCTTGGCAATCGACTTTGTGAGTTACTATACTTGGATGCAACCCACATTTTCGTTGGCTAATTAATGTTTTCTGATTCCACAACAATAGGGCACATCCCTATATCATCCCAAATTTTGAATTCTTATTAGTTTGGTTGATGACCACCATTCATATCCGAACTTAATTAATTGGAGTACAAATGATGGTTTCATGGTAAGCTAGTTTGACAAATTAGCCTTCGAAATGGCGATTCGCCTACCATGCATGCATGTTTGGCCTACCCGTGAAATTTTGATTTGTGGTATTGTGCACACACTGCACATGATAGCGAATAAACAAAACACATATTTGGACCCCTTTGGCCAGCAAGGGCATGTTTGGTTCCTAGCCACAATTTGTCAAGAAGCCAAAATTTGGCAGCCATGCATATAGTTTATTTGGCATGTGTTTGGTTTTTGCCACAATTTGGCTTATCACACTTCATTGCATGTATATATGGTCCATTTGTCATAGACTCAACTTTTTTTTACAAAGTTTTGACAAAGTTTGGCTTTAATATTTTAAGTCACAATTTGGTGGCTAGCCATACTAGCTTTTTTTTGTTGCTAACCACACTTTGGCTTTGGAAAAATGTGGCTACCAAACATGGGTCCTAATAAAAAGAAAACAACACACTAATGTGTGGTAAACCAAAATCCCTACTTTGCAAAGTTGCATATGTGCAAAAGGGGGGCAATGCATGCATTATTCAGAAGTTGACTGTGGTTTTCGTAGTGTAACCAATTAATTAAGCTTACATATGGGAAGAGGCTAGCGAGGCGAACTCAAGCAGCTATGGTTCCAATGTTGTCAAGTTTGAAGTGGACACTGCATGAAGCTTGCTCAAATTAATGGGTAGAAAGCCAAAAGTAGTCCATATTTATTCTATATGTGTGTGAATAATAACTCTTCACCCCAAACCTCTATGTATGATAGGGTTTTATATTTTTTACTTGTTAGTAGTAAGTACATGTCATGTGATGGCTCCATGCACATGTTTCACAACAATTTTTTTGATTTGTTTCTACCTCATTTGGTTGGTTTCAAATTTGCTCAAACTTCCTATATATGCGTGCAATGTTGTACTATTGGGACCCATGTTTGGGCTTTGTTTGTGGTACCACACTTGCAGGGTACCTCCAAGTATTTTATTCCCAAAAATTATGAATCTAATTAAATGGTGAACTATAAACTGATCATCTAAAGTTGGAAAATAAAATCCATATATAGCTACACATCGAGATATGTGTATAAGGTAGACAAACTGCATTGCCACACATGCCTTATATAAGTTTGTTTTTCTAGCGGAGTGGATTCCCTAATCACCCCACGGTTGTGACATTGTCAATGTTGTCATGATAAATAACATTGCGAGACTTTCCATCTTATTCTTTTTTGTAGAAATGATTGTCCCATTATGGCAAACGTCCCCATTCGTTTTTCAAATTAAGTAAACGTTATAGGATGAAAATTCATTGAAGTGACAAATTTTCTAGATTTCTAACTATTTTAGCTCATTCAAACAAGTTTGCAATAGGCCGACCTGTTGTCCAGTGACAATTTTAGAGTACAATTTGATCAACATCACAAAAAAGTGCTTTTAAGGCTCGTAAGTAGTATCATACATGCCATGTTGGCAAAAATCTAATGTGTCACATCAATTATCAGGTGAGAGATGAGAGTAGTATTATAACACATAAACCTAGAAAACTTAGAAAACTTCATGACAAATACATCATGTACACACATTTGCATTGAGATTCTACAAAACTTTAAATATGACATAAGTATGAACCATATTATGATACTATGCATTGTGGAGGTAGTATCACAAACTAGTAGTGTATGATACTACATACTACGTACTTCCCATTGTGACTAGTCTTAATCACTCTGACCTCGCCGTCTCGCCGTCTTACTATAGTACATACTACACCCCCACTCCGTCTCTCATACATCGCCCCACTCGTTTCCCACTCCGTCTCTCATACAGCGGCTGCTGTAGATATCTTCGAGGATCCTGCGATTTTGACCCGCTTTTCGGCGCTCGCCGTTTCAAGGTGAAGACCCCAATCTTATCATGCATGTTGGACCAATTAGGAGTACAAAATTATGTTCTAAATGTTGCTCAAACTTTCCATACAACTAATATATAACTTATACTACGTAGGTTACACCATCGAAAAAGGTATGACCAGTTGAGAAATGGGAACAATAACTTGGAACCTTTCTTACTATCGAGTGGGACGTGTGATATTGGTGTGACCCTGCTTTTTTCTTCTTCTACATAATGGCTACATGATGGTTCTAGAAAGAAGTGTATGCTGTTGTGGTATCTCTTGACGCGAATCCCTCTAATCACAAGCGTTAGATTTTGGAAACCAACGGTTAGTACTGCTATTACATGTCTAGTTCAAAACTGGTGCATTTTGTATGTTGTTGTAGTAGTCTAGTAGGTAGATTCAGATGCATGGTCAGGAGTGCAAACATTTCGCAACTAGTTGATCCCTCATCTTATTGTCGGATGTCACATTTCGAGTTTGTAAAAAAATGTAAATTCAAATCATAGTCACGGGTTATGTTGTATCTTGCGCACATCTAAACATTTGTTTCAAAAAGTGACCATATGTGAGCTGTGGAAAAAAGAAGAGACCAAAGTGAATAATATTCCTTAACTATTCACATATCATTTGTCTTTTTTGTGCAAGCTAGATTTTTTTTTTACATACTCATCTGTGACCTGTGGAGCAATACACAACATAATATGTGTCCCAGTTTTGTTTTTCTTCATATTTTTTAAAAGTGCAGAAGTGTGATATCCGATAATAGGATGCGAGTGCAACTAGTTGCAAATGAGATGCTAATGCATGCTGATATGATACTACCTCTGTCCATAATTAGATGTATGTCTTTTGTCGTGGCCCCATCCTACTTCTGCATTTTCTTTATGGCCATTTTTGAGTAGTTGGGACCTGGACGTGATCGGACTAGTCGATACTCGATAGTAGTCGTAGTACTGTACAACTTCTGCATGTGGCGTCAGCCTCTAGAGTAGTAGTACTAGCTAACGGATAGATTATATCTGGAGAAACTGACATGTCCATTGATATGACAAGACTATACCCGGATTCGGACGCATTGTAGTGACTCCATCAATGTTCCGCTATGATGGTGTATTTTACTGCTACACCAGATTGTCGACGCAGAGGATTCCTTGGCTTCCGCGCAAGACCCTTCCCAAAGAAGGCATCTGCTCTGGCCCGTTGATTCTATGTGGACGGTTCAGTTGCTTTATGTGTTTTTGTACGAGATCGTATACTAGGTTTTCCTTCCCTCCATATTAGGGGTTGTTTGGTTTAGGAGATAGGTTTATGGGGTGAGAGTATCCCCAACCACCTGGCTAGGGATAGCCAATTTTTGTTGTTTGGTTGTGTAGGAATTGAGTGTAGGACGAGAGGTGGGTAGTGGTATAGATTTTTTTTTTTGCTCGAAATGTTAGGGGTGGCTATAAGATGGTGAGATTATCTCTACACACATCAAATATACCACACCTCCTATTTTTATAGCCCAAAAAAATACATAACCGATGGTATGTGAATTGATCTGGGTAGAAATATTACACAACCGTACAAATATTCAAATCCTACATAACTCCTATAGTCAAATCCTACATACAGTAACTCCTATACAAATTGTACGAATCAAAGGATATGATTTCCCCCCTATATAACTTGTTTGATTTGAAGAATTGAATCCTCCAAAATTTCTATGTATTGTTTTCTTATACTAGTACAACCCTATGGGATTTCTAATAAGAGGTTAGACCTCTTGGAAAAATTCATATGCATCTGTGACAACTATGCTATGCACTCTCAATCTATATAGAAATTTCCTTTGTCTTTCCTATGATACCATCACGCACCTAGCTCTACCAATTCCCGTAGATTTCTTTCCCGTAGGATTCAAGGAGGCATATGTCATAGCGATTCTCCATTATTCTATCATATGAATCTAACATGCACTCTCAGTTTGAGTGATGCAAAGTGGCCACTATAAGATTTATTTAGTCAGATTAATTGGTCATGCATACACTAGTTGTTTTCTATCTTTCCTACACATGTCAATTAGCGAAATTTATAAGTAAAATCCTAAAATTCAAATAAATTGCTGAAAATTGGAAATAATATTACAGTTGTAGCAAATTACTAAATCGATCCAGAAAATATGTACATGGCTTCAAGAATCTTTTTGCCGAACTGAGTAGTCCGTAAATGATGTCCTTGGAGTAGTTTGTGAGTTAAAGAACGTCCATTTCGTCAAACTGACAAGGCCTTTGATTTGACAAGAGAACACTAATATTTTGGACCTGAATCAGAGTGGTAAAGGCGTACAGCTCGATCAATGCAATGGTATGATGGCTATGCAGCTATACCTATATAGGAGTAGACTACTAGTAGACTTTGGGACACAGAGATTTGGCTTCCGCGGCCGACCCCGAACAAGATTCTTTTACTCCGCCTGTGGCAGGACCAGCCTGTCAATGGCCCAAAGTCTTATGTGCTCCCGCCCTTTGATTTTGGATGGACGGACAAGATTGCCCAGTCCCATCCCTGTCCTGTTCGTTCCAGTTTTCATCCTCCTCCCCGGGGAACCCTCCCCGGAGAGCTCTACACCGACCCCTTCTATCCCCACCTGCTTGTCCCTTCCTTCTTCCTCCAGCGATTCATCCATCGTTCAACAAGTTGTCTAAGAAGAACATGAAGAAGTGTAAGAAGAGGAAGGAGGCGTTGTTGTCTGAGACTAAATCCGCGGTGAAATCCATCCCGCTGAAAGTCCTGCAAACTCCGACTTTGAAAGTGTACCAGCGGCGCCGGCGGACAGGCATGTCTGCGCTTCCATCGCAAGCTCAGTCTGCGCTTCCATCGCAAGCTCAGTCTGCGCTTCCATCGCAAGCTCAGTCTGCTTCGGGCTTGTTGGGTCAGGGCAGAGTAATCCAGCAAGAGTCCTGGTAGGTTTTTATCGCCATGTGCTTTCTTTGCCCCCATGAACGCAGATTACAGCAAGGCAAACAGATCCAACTATTTTTTTACCCGGGAGAACCAGCTATTTGACCGTCTTTCTTCCAGGGCCGCCCGTTCAAGTGTCGCCCTTCCTACCGATGCCGAGAAATCGACCGTGTTTCGCCAAGATGGTGGGTACGTAGCTCCCCGGTATGTTTCCATGCCGAAGTTTCTCTGCCTTCTGGCTGGCTAGCGGATCAAACAATTTAACCGTCTTTCTTCCATGGCGGCTGGTTTCAGCGCCATTCCTACCCAAGTTGAGAAATCGCTCGTTTCTCGCCAACCTGGTGGGTACGAAGCTCCTGGGTATGTTTCCATCGCCATGCCGGATTTTCGTTGAGTCCTTGCTGGCAGGCGGTGCCAACTAAACCGGCTATCATCTTCCAGGGCCGACGGTTCCAGGCTCGTGCTTTCTACCGCAGGATCCACTTCGTACTTAGCTATCGAGGACCCGTTGTTTGATGAGCACTTGTTAGCTCTCAAGAGCATTAATAATGTATGCACTATAATATACGAAGTATATCCATTGCTTTTTTTTTCTTCCTCTTCATCTCCGTACTGCATGAGGGCTTCTTTAATTCGTAGGACTTCTATAAGAATTGTGTAGCATTTAGATCCTATGGGTTCTTCCCTACATTAGTTGTTTGATTTATAGAAATATATCCTATGTTTGTTCCTTTTTTCGAAATGGGGGACATATCACAGCCTCTGCATCAAAATGATGTATATGGCTGCTTTATTGCTTTCTTCAGTTCATACACAAATTATGACAACTTCTCACGGATCAGCTAGAGTCGACACAAAGATCCACCAACGAAACATAGAAAACAGCAGGTGCCAAAAAGGCAAAAACACATCAGTAAGTAATTCTATGAGGAAACTGCCAGCCACCCTGGCTGTAAAAATCCCGTGCGGCTGTCTCTAGTCAGTTGCACCCAGACTCCCTGATATCCTGCTGATCCTCGGGCTGGAGATAAGAAACATACGGATCTAGTGAATAATCATAGGGATAACCTGCAAGAAGGGATGAGATTTGGGTTTATTAAACACGACTTCATTTTGTACATTCCAAAATAGCCCATAAAATAGCGCATACACCCTCTCTAATGTATACAAAATCCTATGCTTTTCCTAATCTTATGATTTTCATATCCTGTGAATGAAAAAGGATCCCTGATTCGTTACTGGTGAATTTTTCCATGCAGGAAGGGATTATGAGATTAAAGGGCCACAACACCACCCTTCAGAACAGAAACCTCAAACTCTTGCATAGGTTTGGTATCCTGAATGCAGAATCAGAGACGAATGCTCAGTCTCCGGGAGAGGAGCAGCCAGTGCACGTGTGTGCATCTTCGGCCGTGTATGTTTCCATTGCCGTGCCGCAGTTTCATCGCCTCCTTGCTGGCTGCCAGATCCAACTACTTAACTGTCTTTCTTCCAGGGATGGCGGTTCCATAGTTGAAGAGGTTCCTATGGACAAGGACTTTGCAGCTCTCAGGCATATTGAAGAGGTTGGCACTCCATTTGTTTATTTCTCCCCCCTCATCTGCACTCTGCATACTTCATTGCTGTTGAATTTGCAATGCAGGATGTGATAACACGATTCTCCGCGAAACTGGACCAGATCAAGGGCCACAACACCATCCTTCATAAGAAAATCCGCCACCTCGTGGGCAGGGGCATTTTAAATCGTGCCATATCGGCGGAGAATGCCCGTTCCGAGCAATCTTCTTTTGATAAACGGTACTCAGATGTTCTCGCGGAGTGTAAGAAGTTGAAGAAGGAAGTCGAGGAACTACGCGCCCAGCCACCGATGAGTGTGGTCACTGACAAGGCTGGTCAGTGTGATTGCAACTGTGACTGTGAAAGTTTTCAACAGGAAG
Source organism: Lolium perenne (assembly GCF_019359855.2). Taxonomy (NCBI): domain Eukaryota; kingdom Viridiplantae; phylum Streptophyta; class Magnoliopsida; order Poales; family Poaceae; genus Lolium; species Lolium perenne. Next base: position 374,873,030 of record NC_067247.2, on the reverse strand, counting down.
TGGAGTTGCATGCTGAACATGCGCAATATTTCGAGACGAAGTACTTGAAAGTTCGCACAGAGTGCGATAAGTTGAAGAAGGAAGTCGAGTGTCTCCGCTCCCAGCAGCCAACTATTGCGACATCAGGAGACCAGGGTGTGCTAATTGCAGCCAGAATTTTGGAATCGATGAAAAGTTGAATTTGGCTTTGTTGTGCAATATAGCAAGACCTGTTCCTCCTCTGACTTCGTCTTTTGGCATAATTGCTTTGTCTTCAGTATTGACTCCTGAATGATTCGTATATTTCTGACGGTTTCTGAATTATGTACAACTTTTGTAATATTGGTCAAACTAGTTTTGACCAGGGTTTGTGTAGGGTGGTTGAATTTTTTTGGTTGGTCCAAATTGTGTTGTGTGGTCCAAATGTGATGTATCATCACACCACCATGTGCCCCGCCACCCCCAGGTTTTGGTAATGCCATTCTGATACATGCTTCATAGAAGGAACATACATTTTTTCCGTTAGGGCATGACAATTTTGAAAAATTCAAACAAAAATGGGAAGAGAGAATGGTAACATCATTTTCCATGTGATGCCCCTGTGCCAAATTTTGGTTCATTTTAAGAATGTAAGGTGACAAATTACTCGAGGAAGCTAGTTGGAGTAGACGGGCATGACCGGATTGGCATAAGGGATTTATTTTTTGAAGGATGTTATTTTTCATGGACAATATCTGACACAAACAATAAAATGTTAAGGTCTCATATTATTCTGAATGATTGTGAATTACTTATGACGTTTGGAAGTATTGGTATACGTGAGAATCGAGTACATGCCCGACTTCACGCGTCCACAACTAATTGGCCTCATCGTCTGTCGCGTCCACAACTAATGCCATTCTGATACAGAGAGTCAGAAGCTATAAAATAATCGGCCTCATCGTCTCTCGCGAGCTCGTCCTCTCCCCTCCCATCAACTCACCGCACCTCCGAGGCATCGACTTCCTCGTTTCCAACCGCAGTAGCATGAAGACAGGTCTTGCGTACGAGGCGGAGCAATCGGCGGCCGCTCGCGCAGAGGATGCCTCTGCGGTAGTGGCCGTCGCGGCGGGTGAGGCTTCACCGGGCACCCAGGCCGCTCGTCTCCTCTGCTTGTCTGATTCTTCGACCTCGGTCGAAACGGGCGTCCTGGCCGTCGAGGAGAAGGTGGATAGCAACGCCGTTGCTCCCGCCGAAGATCCGCAAGGCGTTGCAGGCCACCACGGCGAGGTCTTCCTAGACCCGGTGCTGGACGCGGACCTCGACCCCTTCGACGATTTCGGCCCAAACGTTCAGTTCCAGGAGGATGTCGAGGGTGACGACGAGGAGGTACTGCTCTTTTACCGAAACTGTCCCGATCCTTTTTGTGTCATATTACTGTTCGCGTGGTTTGCACGAACCTGGTTCTTGATTGATTTGATCCCCTACCTTGTCTTGTAGATTTACTTGATTCTACGGTTCGTACGGTCAGATTCTAGTTTAATTTCGACTAATCTGCCATGTAGTTGGCTTGATTTGTCATATAATTAATTTATGTGTTCATACTTAGTGGACTTGCAATTGTTGTGGCTTATGTTCATTGCTGTTCATAGGGTTTTCTCGTGATTTAGTATGATTTCTTCTGCCATTTACTTGTTCTACACATTTAATTTTAGGGTTTCTAAGGTTTGCTTATGATAGTGCAGTATTTATTCGATCTTTCATTAAGCACCTGATTATTATGTACTTTATAATTCACAGGAATATTCTGATGACATGGACGACAACAAGGAGCGCAGGGACCAGAAGAGCCGCTATGTTCTGAAGCGGCTGAAGGGTGGTGAAATTCGTTTCCGCATGCGCGGGGAGCTATTTTGCCCATTCTGTGGCAAAATCCTCCAGAAGGACATCCGCAGCCTGATCCAGCATGCGACGGGTGTAGGCCTAAGTACATCGGGGAAGCACTGCCCTGCAACCAAGGCCAAGCACGTAGCATATGGCCTCTTCCTCCAGAATTACGTCTTGCCTGGCTTGTTCCCAGTCAACGCCCCTGCTGCTGGCCCTCATGCTCCTGGTCCTGTTTAAAGTTCATATGTGTAATCTTATTCCCTTTGGAAGTTCAGTATTAAACTCTACTAGTACAACCGTGGTGGTCTTGTGATGGTAGTACTCTTTTGATGCATTTGTGATGTAGTAGTACGAAGTACTAGTTTTTTTTTTGAAATGGTATAGTACTATCTAAGAAAAGTACTCCCTTCGATTCACATTCATTTTACACCAAGAAATATGGATCGGAGTGAGGGAGTAAATTAAACATGGCATCTCGTGCATGAAGCTTGACATATCGACCAGGTTGGCTAGAATGGCAATACAATGCTGCTCATTAGGCAAATGCATGCCATGTAAAGAAGTCTATACTGACGTAAAAAAAAGACTACATTGGGGATTAGAGTCAATTGGGGCATCTACAATAGAGAAAATCTTGCTTGTAGCTGATTTTGGCTAAGAGGGTTTTACTCACATTACACGTGCCACTTTCCTTGTCTGCAAAACAAGTTCCAATAAAGGAAGAGGAAAGAAAAGGACATTGTGGGCGAGATTGAACACCTTTTTTATGTGTTAAGCTGAGGCCTCGTTTAGCTGAGGATTTCGACTTAGGCCTAACAGCTCAGCACACCCACAAATAAATCTCCTTGCGCGCACCACTGTCAGCAAAAATAACAAAATTAGCACGCAAGATTAAGAACGAAGTGAATTTAATTAACTTGGTTAGCTTTTCAAGCAATATATTCAGAGAAAGAGCACACATGATCGGCTCGAAATAATCGTAAGAGAAGAACAATAAATCTAAGGCACCCACTTCATCGGAAGAAGGGGCGCGACAACGCATGGATTCATACCTTGAGTCGACGCTGGCTCGTAGAAGGGTGGCCGCGCCTCGAGGATGCCGGCGACGTCTCCACCTCGGTATCACATGTGACTGCTTCTCGACGGGCGGTGCGCCGCGCCATGTAGAAGTTCTATCAAAAGAGGAGAGCCCGATGACGCTACTGACGCCTCAACCTTGATAGCACCGGCCTGTTGCTCCGCACTGAGATGCGCCACATGCAAGATTTAGCGGATGCGCCAATTTCAGAGATATGTCATGATCGTTGTAACAAATTTCACCGTGATGATGATTTGATCCTGCACTCGGCCTTGAACACAAGTACTAGTACAGTCTCACAATTTTTTTTATCATTATACTTTGCGAGATTTAGCGGATGCGCCAATTTTAGAGATATGTCATGATCGTTGTAACGAATTTCAACGTGATGATGATTTGATCCTGCACTCGGCCTTGAACATAAGTACTAGTACATTCTCACAATTTTTTTATCATTATACTTTGCGAGATTTAGCGGATGCGCCAAATTCAGAGATAGATCATGATCATGGTAACACACTTTTCAATGTAATGATGATTTGATGTTGCACTCGACCTTGAACATAAGTCCTAGTACGGTCTCACAATTTTTTTTATCATTATACTTTGCAAGTTTTAGCGGATGCGCCCATTTTCAGAGGTAGATCATGATCATGGTAACAAATTTTAAACGTGATGATGATTTGATGTTGCACTCGACCTTGAACAGAAGTACTACTACTGTCTCACAATTTCTTTATCATTATACTTTGCCAGATTTAGCGGATTCGCCAAATTTAGAGATAGATCATGATCATGGTAACAAATTTTCAACGTGATGATGATTTGATGTTGCACTCGGGCTTGAACATAAGTACTAGTACGGTCACTCAAAATTTTAGCATTATACTTTGCAACGGATGCACCAATTTCAGGTGCATGTCACCAGATCTGTGTCCGATGATGATCATGGTAGTAACCGATGTTCAACTTGATGATGATTTCATTTTACAGTCGGCCTTGAACAGAGGTACTAGTACGGTCTCACAATTTTTTATCATTATACTTGGACCTTAGCGAAATTCAAAATCTCATAGCGGCAAAACTTCCCGCCCACAAAATACAAAAATTTCACACGCTTCCAAATTCCGATTCTACCCCTGTGGAGATGACAGCAAAGTCGGTTGGTGGGGGGTCTGGCCGTCATTTTTTGGATCACCACCTCCCTAGCCCCGGATACCCTCCCAAAAAAATTCATTTCCCTCAGTTTCTCATCTGAGACCACCCACCGGAACTTCTCAAGTCCCTCTCTCTACCACCTCCACGACCACCGCACCGGAACATCCCCGCCGGACTTCCCTGGCCTACCCGAGCCCTCGCGATCCTCGTCATCCGGCTGCCTGCCGAAGCCGCTTCATCGACGCCGTCATCAACCGGACCGGATCATCCCCGCCGAACCTCGAAACCATATGCTCATCCAGCAGTCTACCGCAGTCGCTTCAGCTGCGGTATCGTCCACCCCACCGGAGCCGCTTCGCCGGATCCGTCGTCCACCGCATCGGATCTTGCTCACCGACACCGCTGTGCATGAACCGGATCTGCTTCACCCGCGCCGTGCATGATCTAAACTCTTCTACTGTCGCTTTTCTATTGCTTGCCTGCAAGTTCTTGTTTAATCTTGGGGGAACCTGTTTGTGCTAACGACGCGCCGTTACGTTTTTGCAGATGAGATAGGTAATCATGAAGTGTAATGGCCGTCTCTCCAACCCCAAGTAGCACATGTAGCGTACTTCATCACCGGATCTATCAACCCCAGGAAGATCTGCTGTGGCTCCCACAGAGTGCTTCTCCTAATGTAAGTCCCTTGTTTTAGCGCCATGTTCTGGGTTCAGATGCTTGTTTGTCTGAAGCTCTTTTAGTTCATTCCTAGCTATGACCTTAACACGTTGCTATTTTCTACTTCATTGCTAACTTTAAGCGATTGAACATTTTGGTTTGCATTCCCTGCTCTGTAGATGTAGCCATCATAACTTCTATCTTGCTCAGTCGTTGTTACAAAAATTATAGGTATTATAGTAACATCCTGCTATTATTTAGTTCACGGCCAATTTTAAGTAATTGCACATGTTGGTTCGCATTCCCTGCTCTATAGCTTTTGGCATCGTAACTTCTATATTTGGTTTACATTCCCTGCTCTGTAGATCTAGCCATCATAACTTTATCTTACTCAGTCGTTGTTACAAAAATTATGGCCTGCTACTATGTTGTTTGTGCCAATTTTTTACTCCATGAACATGTTGGCTTGCATTCCCTGTACTACAGGTGATGCCATTGTTTTGTATCTAGTTCATTGTAAGCTAACAAAGTAAGGACTTAGTTTGGCATGCTATCACTCTGCTATCTAGCCTGTAGTACAAATAAACTTGTCATACTACTAGATAATAATTTTGCGTGCCATCTTGTTCTTCAAAAGCTGCATTATTGACTTGTTTCTCTGACTTGGCATGACGCTCACATATGGAAAGCTGAACATATTGGTTTGCATTCCCTCTTATACAAGTTCACAGGTGATCCCACTATATTCTGTATCTGGTCCATCCTAAGCTCCAGCATTAACTATCCTCTATGTGTTGCTCATTACAAGTTTATATCCCGAAACATCTTGATTTGCATCCCCTTCACTATAAGTTCAGGAGTATTATTTTGTTCACGGCCAAAATGAAGTAATTGCACTTGGCACATGTTGGTTCACATTCCCTCCTCTTTAGCTTTTGCCATCGTAACTTCTATTTTTGGTTTACATTCCCTGCTCGTAGATGTAGCCATCATAACTTCATCTTGCTCGGTCGTTGTTACAAAATTTATAGCCTGCTACTATGTTGTTCATGCCAATTTTGTACTCCCTGAACATGTTGGTTTGCATGGGACTCGACAGGTAGTAAGTCTCATTGTTTCATTCTAACATGCTCTATTATATTGGCTGTTGGTATGCGGCATGCACTCTTTGTTTGCTTATTGTGCGCATTACAATGATCTTGTTATAACGACGAAATGATGAGTTCCAAATTCTTTGGCAAACAATATTGCAGTGTCTTTGCGTTTCCATTGTTCTTTGTCTTAACTTGTAATGTCTTTGTTTCAGATATAGGTGCTGCATGGACAACTTAAAAGATTGTGGATCGCTTCATTGTATTATAGGTTTAATTACCATTCAATTTCTCTCGGGTTACGTAATATTTTTTCAAAGCCTTGCAGCTGATGTAATATTTAGTTAGTTTTTATAGTTCTTTCGCGCATTTTTTCTTTGGTGCTTGTGGTAAGTGAGGCTATCCGACAGAAATCAATGATGCGTAAATATTCTCAGTATCTAAATCACGAATTCCCATCCCTTAAACGGCCCAATTAAGCGAAATCACATATGTGCCGGCTCGCAAAATCCTAAAGCGCCTATTACGCCGGCATATAAACAGCAACTAAACGGGCTGGCCCACTTACTTATTGGGCCAGCCCACTTGATTTACTGTGGACCCCACACTCTAAGTGGGCCGGCCCACTTGCTTTAAGGTGGACCCCACCCACTGCTGGGCCGGCCCACTAACTAGTTGGGCCAGCCCAGTTGCTTTTGTGGTGGTCCCCACATACTAAACGGGCCGGCCCTTTAAGACGAAAGTGGCACCCACCTGTGTTTTTGGCCCGGCCCACTAGCGTGTTGGGCCGGCCCACTTGCTATATGGTGGACCCCACATACTAAATGGGCCGGCCCTTTAATAGGAAAGTGGGACCCACCTGTGTTTTTGGCCCGGCCCACTAGCGTGTTGGGCCGGCCCACTTGCTATACGGTGGACCCGACATATTAAATGGGCCGGCCCTTTAACAGGAAAGTGGGACCCGCCAGTGTTTTGGCCTGGCCCACTATCTTGTTGGGCCGGCCCACTTGCTATATGGTGGACCCCACATACTAAATGGGCCAGCGCTTTAAGTGGAAAGTGGGACCCACCTGTGTTTTTGGCCCGACCCACTATCTTGTTGGGCCGGCCCACTTGCTATATGGTGGACCCCACATACTAAATGGGCTGGCCCTTTAACAGGAAAGTGGGACCCACCGGTGCTTTTGGCCCGGCCCACTGGCTTGTTGGGCCAGCCCATTTGATCAAATGTGGACCCCACGTACTAAATGGGCCGGCCCGATAGCAGGAAAGTGGGACCCACATGCTAATTGGGCCGGCCCAATAACTTCTTGGGCCGGTCCAGTTGCCTTAATGTGGACCCCACTTTGTAAATGGGCCGGCCCGATACCAGGAAAGTGGGTCCCACATGTCTTGTGGGCCGGCCCTTTTGCCTGTTGACCGGTCAAACGAGTGCATTCGGCCCGGCCCACATGCTTAGTGGGCCGGCCCATTAAAGTTTTGACCAGTCAACTTTAGAGGTTAGGCCCGGCCCACGTAACTAATGGACCAGCCTAGCTATATAGTTGACCGGTCAAACTAAGTCAGCTGGCCCGGCCCGTAAACTTAATGGGCGGGCCCGCTTAAGACGTGGCAGGCCTCGTGTGGGCCTACCATCTACCACGGGGTTTCAGCCGGTTAACGCCGTTAGCGCGATTAACGGCGTCTGCCACGTGTCAGTTTGCATGACGTCAGCAGTCAACGGGCTCCCGGAAACACTTGGGCAACGGTCCGATTTTCCGTGGCGGAAGGGCGCCCAAGCGCGACGGACCGAAAAAATCGTCGTAGGACTTTGCCTGACGCAATTTCCACAACAGAACCCATATCGTCGGGTTAGGCCCATAGGCGACGAAAAATACCCCTTAGCGGACGATTTTGAGACGTTGTCTATCAGAACTTTTCTTGTAGTGCAAGCCAAAGTTCATCAAAGGGGTCAAGCCAAGATTGAAGCCAAACCCTATCAACGATCGATACAAGAAGAACAAGGGAAGAGCCTTTGTTGGGGCCGAGTACTTGTCCGGCGAAGAAGAGGAAGATGAGGAGGAAGAAGCCGGAGTGGCCGGTTTGGCTTTTGCTAAGCCCGGATCACTCTTCACATATGACTACTCCGAGGATTACTCCACGGAGAATGATGTTGGTTCTTCCTTCATGGCAAGAACAACTCAAGATGATGACTCCGATGACTCTCCCTCCTCTACAATCGTTGGCTCTTGTCTTATGGCAAGAGAAACCAAGGTAATGGAACCCCCACCTTCTCTATCTAGTGTTCTTGATGATGAGAATGAAAATCAAGAAGAATTAATTGTGCTTAAGGAGCTCTACAATGTTAGATGCACCCTTCGTGGTGAAGCTCTTGTCAAGTTTGATTTCTTGATGGACTCTCTCAAAGAAAAGGATGAGTCCATTGAGGAATTAGAATATCATTTGAATGAAAAGGAAAGGAGATTCAATCTCCTAAGACAAGAGCTAAAAACCGAAAGGTGCATATCTCAAGGCCTTAAGCAACAAATTGAAACTTATGAACTTGATAAAGTTAAGGACCTAGAAACTATTGATAGGGCTCAATCATTGACCCAAGAGCTCAATGACTCAAAGAAGGAGCTTGAAGTTTCTCATGCTTCTCTCACTAGGGATCTTGACCACCTTGAAAGAGCTAACAAGTTTGTTAAGGATGAGCTCAAGAAACTTGGAGAGAACCATGATCTTCTTCAAGAAACCTACAAGAAGGCTCTTGGATCAATGAAGGATCCCATTGTTGTAGAAAAGCTTGCTAGCTCCTCCACTTCCTTTACTAGTGAGCATGCTAAGCTTGTTGAGGAACATGTTCGTTTACAAGAGGAACTCTCTTTGCATGTTGAGACCAATGCATACCCTGAATCCTTGGTGACTAAATATGGTCTTGACTATCATCCTAATGAATCTTCTTGTGAGCAAGCATCTATTCTTGAGGAAAATGTTAGGTTAACAAAGGAACTTGCAAAGTTCACCACCGCCAAGAACAAGATGGGATTGGATGACCTCTTGGGTAAGCAAAGGTCAAACAATCAAAAGTTTGGACTTGGATATACTCCCAAGTCCTACAAGAAGAACAACTACAAGAAGGAGAAGCCCGCTCAAGACAAGAACAAGAAGGTCACTAATGATGGCAAAGCCTCAAAGGGCAAAGCCACTAGTGGTGACCGCACGGGGCCAAACAATCACTATACTTTATTTGTTGATTATTATGGTGATGTTTATGCTAGCTATGTCGGCCCTCGTAATGGCTATGCTTATAGAGAGTACTCAATTTGGGTACCAAAAGATATTGTTGCCATTGCAAAGGAACCCATTAATCGATGGGTTCCTAAATCCTCTACTTGATTTTGTAGGGGTATTCCTCCGGTGGTCCAAAATGGGTGTTTGATAGTGGATGCACCAATCATATGACCGGAGGAAGAGGTGTGCTTGATCAATTCATAGAAGATATCAACAAGAAGTCAAGCATCACCTTTGGTGACAACTCAAAGGGAAAGGTACTTGGGTATGACAAGGTGGCAATCTCTAAGGACTTGTGCCTTGAGATGGTCATGCTTGTTGAATCCCTTGGCTATAACTTACTTTCTATATATCATCTTGCCGATGCCGGTTACAATTCATATTTTACTAATTATTGTGTGAAAGTCTTTAGGAGTGACAATCTCAAATTGGTCCTTGTTGGATATGTGGAGAACAACCTTTACGTGGTTGACCTCTCGAAAGAGAGCTCCTCTCCCTCCACATGTCTAATGGCGGCCAAGCATGACGAAGGATGGTTGTGGCATCGCCGCCTTGGTCATGTTAACATGAGAAATCTTAAACAACTCATAAAGGGTGAGCACATTGTGGGACTAACCGGCATTTCTTTTGAGAAATATCGTGTTTGCAGTGCATGTGTAGCCGGAAAGCAACTCAAGAAGAAACATCCTATCAAGAGTATCGTCACCACATCTAGGCCTTTGGAGCTCCTTCATTTGGATCTCTTTGGGCCATCACATTATGATACTCTTGGTGGGAGAAAGTATGGACTTGTCATCGTTGATTATTACTCAAGATACTCTTGGGTCTTTCTCCTTAAGTCTAAGGACGTGACCCATAAAGAGTTCATCACCTTCGCCAAGAAAGCTCAACGTATGTATGAATCCGAGATCAAGGCGATTAGGACCGACAACGGCACCGAGTTCAAGAACTACACCATGCAAGAGTTTGTTGATGATGAGGGCATCAAGCACGAGTTTTCGGCGCCATACACCCCTCAACAAAATGCTGTTGTAGAAAGGAAGAACCGGACTATCATTGATATGGCAAGAACTATGTTGAGTGAATTCAACTCACCCCACAACTTTTGGGGAGAAGCCATCTCTACGGCTGTCCACTACTCCAACCGGCTCTTCCTCCGTCCCCTCCACAACAAAACTCCATACGAGCTTCTCACCGGTAACAAGCCTAATGTCATGTACATTCGTGTCTTTGGATGCAAATGTCTTGTTAAGAACAACAAAGGAAAGCTCGGTAAATTTGAAACTAGAACCATAGAGGGTATATTTGTTGGATATGCGGAGAACTCTCACGCCTATAGATACTACAACCGGTCCACTGGGACTATTGAAGTATCTTGTGACGTGGTGTTCTTGGAGGATAATGGCTCCCAAGTGGAGCAAGTTGTTCCATGTGTTGCAGGTAATAATGATGATCCATCTAGTGCCATCAAGCATATGGGCATTGGACACATCCGGCCCATGGAAGTTCATAATAATGATCAAGATGATGGAGTAGATGTATCAAGCACGGCTCAAGTGGAGCCTAGCTCAACTCAAGCCGAACCATCAAGTGCAACTCAAGAACCAACCTCTACTCAAGATGAGTCACATTCCGAAGAACAAGAAGAAAGTCCTCATTCCACGGAGCAAGACCATGATGATGATCAAGAAACATCCTCAACTCATGATCAAGCTCAAGTGATCCCTCATGATCGAGTACTAGCAAGAGATGAATTCATTGATCATGAAGGAACCATTCGGAAGATTAAGGCCGCTACAAGAGCAAGTGACATGAAAGTAGATCAAGTCCTTGGTAGCATCTCAAGAGGAGTGGTAACTCATAGACACCATGCATTACTTATCACTTATTGTCAACACCATGCGTTTGTGTCTAGTTTTGAACCACTCAAGGTACATGAAGCCTTGGTCGATCCGGATTGGGTAATTGCCATGCAAGAAGAATTGGAGTGTTTCACTCGTAATGAAGTATGGTCTCTAGTTGAGAGACCCAAAGATCATCGCATCAATGTTATTGGGACCAAATGGGTATTCAAGAACAAGCAAGATGAGAATGGCATTGTCATACGAAACAAAGCAAGGTTAGTGGCGCAAGGGTTTGCCCAAATAGAAGGTATGGATTTTGAGGATACCTTTGCGCCGGTAGCCCGTCTTGAAGCTATTCGTCTTTTGCTTGCATTTGCATCTTTCCACAATTTCAAACTATATCAAATGGATGTGAAAAGTGCATTTTTGAATGGTCCCCTAAAAGAAACCGCATATGTGGCTCAACCCCCGGGTTTCGAAGACCCATGCAGACCCAACCACGTGTATTTACTCCATAAGGCACTCTACGGTCTCAAGCAAGCTCCACGTGCTTGGTATGAGTTCCTTAGGGATTTCTTACTACATGATGGGTTTTGCATGGGTACGGTCGATTCCACCCTTTTCACCAAGCGGGTTAAAGGGGGTGGCCTATTTATATGTCAAATATATGTTGATGATATTATCTTTGGTGGAACTAATCCCAATCATAACAAAGCATTTGAGCTATTGATGACTAGGAAATTTGAGATGTCCATGATGGGAGAGTTGAAGTTCTTCCTAGGCTTCCAGGTGAGGCAACTTGCAAAAGGCACCTTCATCTCTCAAGAAAAGTATGTGAAGGACATGCTCAAGAAATTCAACATGACCAATGCAAGCCCAATGAAGACACCCATGCCCGTAAAGGGGCAACTTGGCTCATGTGACGGTGAGAAGGATGTGGATACAAAGGTATACCGTTCCATGATAGGATCCTTGCTCTACCTTTGTGCCTCTAGGCCGGATATCATGCTAAGTGTAGGTATGTGTGCTCGTTTTCAATCCGCTCCTAAGGAGAGCCATTTAATGGCGGTCAAACGGATTCTAAGATACCTTGTTCTCACTCCTACTCTCGGGCTATGGTATCCAAAGGGGTCAACCTTTGAACTCATTGGCTATTCGGATTCCGATTGGGCCGGTGATGAGGTTGTCCGGAAGTCTACCTCCGGGGCTTGCCAATTCCTTGGCCGGTCATTGGTGAGTTGGTCATCCAAGAAACAAAACTCCACCGCTTTATCCACCGCCGAAGCCGAATACATATCCGCGGCATCTTGTTGCACTCAATTGTTATGGATTAAGCAAACCTTGAAAGACTATGGTGTGTCTCTTGGTACGGTGCCTCTTCTTTGTGACAATCAAAGTGCAATTAAGATCGCCAATAACCCGGTTCAACATTGTCGCACCAAACATATTGACATTCGCCATCACTTCCTACGTGATCATGTTGCCAATAAGGATATTGATCTCACTCATGTGGGAACAACCTACCAATTGGCAGATATTTTCACTAAGCCTTTGGATGAAGCCCGGTTTGTTAACTTGAGAAGAGAACTTGGTATTCTTGATCCTAAAAACTTGGATTGATTAACTTCTTGCACTATATTCTTGCATTTATCTTGCTATCTAGCTTAGAGGCATAACACATATGGGGATAGTCATCTTACCATGTCTTGGTATGATGCATACCTATGTGTGCAACATAAATAGACCCAATGTCATTATATGGACCCAAGCATGTCTCTTCGAGGTCTCATGACATTTGCGCTTTCACATAGGGGGAGTAATCCCCCGCCCCTCATTGAGCCTCTATTACAACTTGATTTGACTATATAAGGCTAAATGATATTATTGCAAAAACTATTTCAAAATGTTTTTATGGTTTTTGATATACTTCAAATCATGCCCATTGTTGCTATTTGTATCTTGTTTGGATTTTCACTCCAATGGGTATGCCTAGAGAACTTTGTGTTTTCCAACCCCATGTCTATGCTCATCTCATCATCATCTATCTATCTATATGTACATGTCATCATCTGAGCATTCATACACATTTACACAAAGAATAGGGGCAAAACGAGACAAAACTGGGCAAAAATACCCTGGCCGGTCTCTGGCCCGGTTGGACCGGCCTCTGCGCCGGGCCAGCCGACGCCAAACCGGCCGCGCGGCTGGTTATGTTGAGGAAGAGGATACCCCTTGGGGTCTTCTTACTCGTTATCCCCCATCTCCAAACCTCCATGGCCGCCGCCCTCTCCACCTCCACCACGATCTAGCACCTTCCCACCACAAGAACCCTTCCAAACTCCACCAAACCATAGATTGGGTCCCTTGGAACATCTCCACCGAAGGATTTGGTCCCCCTCAAGCTATTTTGGGAGATCTTGGAGTTTTTGGCTTTCAAGCCATACCTAGGTGTTCTTCTTGTTCTCTTGATCAAGGAGGAACATGTCTTCGGGTAATTTGTTCTCTCTTTCTCTCTATTCTCTAGTCCTCATCACACATTGCACATCTTTGAGAAGATTTGAGGAAATTTTAGGGTTAGGGTTAGGGTTTGTAAGTCCTCATGCCATTAGAGGGTCCCTCAACACAATGCACATACTCCGCTCTATTGCCATAGTCTATGTCCAAGCTTATGAGTTTTTGCATGATTTTGTGGTCGAAATTCTGGGCAACCTCTCACAAATTCGACAGATCCGGTCACCTGCCCGGTCAACCGGCCCCTCAACCGGCCGGCCCGGCGTGCGGCCCGGTCAACCGGGCGCCACCCGGCTCGTCCGGTCTGCTGCCCGGTTTGACCGGTCTGTGCGCCGGATCGCCCAGATTTTCGCACAATCTCGTCGAAACACTTGGATATACGCTATGCTTTTTGGTTTCCCTCATTACTGATGACATGTACACTTACCCCACTGCTATCCTCGCTCTCTTTTTCTGATTCACAGATGATTGGAGTGGTGAGGACTGTGGCACTGTTGCCAAGAGAGGACGGCCTACGGTGCATCCACCCCGCCGTTCTAGTAGCCGCGTACCCTCCAAAGCACCTCATACTACTGACATTGGCAGCTCTGTTGGTGGAAGAACCAAGTCTGTTACCGGTAAGAGAAAGGACAAGCAAGCTGCCCAAGAGGATGATGAAATTGTGCCAACCTTTAATGTTGGGGTGGCACATCGTTTTGAGTGGCAGGAGTTGAGGAAGGTCAATCCGTATCGCTATGAGCAGCGGACTTACACTGGTGGGGACAATTTCTTCTGGACCAAGACTCAAGCACGCTTTTGGAAAGATTTCTATGACACTCAAGAGTGTATGAAGAATGGGGATGTTGTGATGCCCAAGGCTATCAACCGTGTAGAGCTTGCCTTGCATGAAGCCACAAAGTACCGCCTTGTGGTTGAGACCTTGAAGGGTTTGGGACTCTATGACCTTGTGTGCTTGAAGCCCGATGATGATCAAGAGGACGGCATCTATTGTCCCATACTAGTGCGTCAATTCCATTGCACCATCTTCTTCCACGATGATGAGGATCGCACTATCACTTGGATGACCGGTCAGCAGAAATACTCATGCACCTACACCCTGTTCTGTGAAGCCATGGGTTTTGGTGGTGGTCGTGCTCAAGGGTTCATAATCCATTCTCGGCCTAAGATGACTCGAGGTGACATCTCCTTTTGCTATCCCTCGAACCCTACAGCTGGGCCTCCCACTATCTCTGGGATGTACTACTCATACCTTGTGCTTGCCAAGCTGTTCCGGGAGAATCTCATCAGCAAGTCTGGGGATACCAGTGAAGTCAGGAACTATCACCTAAATCTGATGTACTACTGCCACCCTGGCAGGATAAGGAAGATTGATGGCTGTGATCTCATTCATTGTGAACTGAAGCGTTCAGTTATGGGCCGCATGACTCCCAACTATGCTCAGTATGTTCAGCGGCTCATCAACCACATAGTTCCTCCTCCTCTCAACGTATTTGATCAAAAGGTCATCATGGAACCATTCAAGTTCCCCTCTCAGGATGGACGTCCGGAAGTCCCTTCCATGATGCCTTCTGAGCGCCGCTCCAAGGAACGCCATGATCCTGCAGCTAGCTCCAGCTATTCTTGGCGCCCCAAGCGTGGTGCAGCTCGCTTCCTCTCAAGCTTATGGCAAATGTGCAAGCATACCAGTGATGTTGCACATCAAAGTCTTACTTTGAGCCAGGAGACAAGGAGGCGACAGAATGAGTTCATGGCCACACGGAATGTCCCTGTTCCTCCTCCTGGCCCTGAGATGGAGTCTGTGATTGCACCTGCTTGGGAGATGCCTCCCATTTCTGACGAGATGTTCCAGAACTTCGACTTCTCCATGTACGCTCATGGTGGTCTTCCTCCCAGGGCTGCTCGTGCTCCTGCTGCTGATGATATTGAAGAGGATGCCGGTGATGAGGATGATGACGAGGATGATGATGATGATGATGATGATGATGATGGTGGCAACGGCTCATATTCCCCTGGGCATGAGTTCTAATGATGGGAGCGGTAGCACCTCTCCTCTTTTCTTCGCCTTTTTGGTGTTCCGATGCCAAAGGGGGAGAAGAGAGTAGAGTCTAGGACCACGGGGTTCTTTGATTGTCACAAGCCATGGGTGTTGCTTTATTTGATTCTTATATGGCTTGTGCTTATTTGCTTTGATTTCTCAAGGACCATTTGCTACTTCGAATAATTCAAGTATGGACGACTATTATGTGTGCTACTCTATGTTAGGATGATTATGTATGCTATGCTTATATATCTTGCTATACTTGTCCATACCATGCTTGTTTCCTAAAGATATTGGGGGAGCTTCTCATATTCCACAAATGGTGCACTTTGTATTCAAACGCAAATTCTCCAAGTGCACACATTATGGGGGAGCTGTCTTAATATCTTATATGGAATCAAGGTTTAGAGCTTATCATAATATCCATATGTGACTCTAGCTCGGTTTTTCATCGTTTACCAAAAAGGGGGAGATTGTAAGGGTATTTTACCCTTATCCATTATTTTGGTAACAATGACACCGTGCTAGAGTATTTGTCCTAATACGTTTATAAGGATTATCTCAGGTATTAGGCAAAGAGGCATAAATGGTGTATCAAGGGAATAAGAAGGCTAAAGGAGACCCCCCACTTCGACAACAATCAAAAAGGGGTCTACAGCAGAAATCCGGTCTGCCGCCCGGTCCAACCGGCCTACCGACCGGACAGGTCGGCGTGTGGCCCGGTCAACCGGGCGCCAACCGGGCGCCAAACTGTGCGCCGGACAAGGTCCGGTCGACCGGCCTCCCAACCGGCGGGCCCGGCGTGTGGCCCGGTCAACCGGGCGCCAACCGGGCGCCAACCGGAGGCGCTCCTGTACGACGCAAAGTGGCCTCCGGTCTGTGGCCCGGTCTGACCGGCCCCTGTACCGGGCCATCCGGTCTGTTGTCCGGTTGACCGGGTTCATCGAGAGAAAAGCTGAGGAGGCAAGTGACCAACATCCATTTTTCGAAGAACACTATAAATAGCCCTTCTCCTACCTCTGAACAGTTAGGCACTACACTACAAGTTGTTCTTGAGCTCTCTCTCTCTCATACTCCATTGCTAGAAACACCAAAAGCCTCAGATCTCCCTCCTCCTCCACCCAAACTCAAATCCCTCCGGGGAAACGATAGAGGAGGACCCGATCTACTGTTCTACCAAGCCAAATCTCATTCCCCTTTGTATTCATCGAGATCTTTGTCTCTAGGGTTCCTAGGGAAACCCTAGGTGGGCAAGAGTGGTCCGGAAGCTTCCGGGCTGTGGATTTGCCCCGGACAAGATTGTGAAGGTTTGGAGGCTACCTCAAAGTCTACCACAAGTGAGTGAGCTATTCCTTCGTGGGATAGGCTCCGGAGAATAGGGTGAGCCTTCGTGGCGTGGGGAATCCTTCGTGGGACCTCCACCCGTCCAAACGTGACGTACCTTCTTGCAAAGGAAGTGTTGTGGGTATACTTCATGGGTGTACCATCGACAGTGCCTAGATCCGGCAAGCTCGGGTGGCCCACAGATGGTGATGAGGCATGTGGCCCATCGGGCGGCCCAGTTGCTGTTGATCCTGAAGGATGACGTCTGGCCCAGGAAAAGGGAGCCGGATCCGACCGACCTTGAGGAGGAACCCGGATCCATGAAGGCCCATTAAGGAACCCGGATCCGGTACGACATAGATAGGGAGGCGGATCCTTGACATGTACGGCAAGACATTGTACCGTAGTTAGGCAACCTGTATCCGGCTAGGACTCTCCATGTAAACCCTAGATCCGTGCGCCTTTATAAGCCGGATCCTGGGAGCCCTAGAGGCAGAACAACAACTCATTGTAACAACGCGAAAGCGCCTAGATAATATCAGACAAGCAGCAGTAGGTGTTGACGCGTAAAGCACACGCCCGTTGGGAACCCCAAGTGGAAGGTGTGATGCGTACAGCAGCAAGTTTCCCTCAGTAAGAAACCAAGGTTCATCGAACCAGTAGGAGCCAAGAAGCACGTTGAAGGTTGTTGGTGACGGAGTGTAGTGCGGCGCAACACCAGGGATTCCGGCGCCAACGTGGAACCTGCACAACACAACCAAATTACTTTGCCCCAACGTGACAGTGAGGTTGTCAATCTCACCGGCTTGCTATAACAAAGGATTAGATGTATAGTGTGGAAGATGATGTTTGCAGAAAACAGTAGAACAAGTATTGCAGTAGATTGTATTTGATGTAAAAGAATGGACCGGGGTCCACAGTTCAGTAGAGGTGTCTCTCCCATAAGAAATAGCATATTGGGTAAACAAATTACAGTTGGGAAATTGACAAATAACGAGAGCATAACAATGCACATACATGATATAATGAGTAGTGTGAGATTTAATTGGGCATTACGACAAAGTACATAGACCGCTATCCAGCATGCATCTATGCCTAAAAAGTCCACCTTCAGGTTATCATCCGAACCCCTTCCAGTATTAAGTTGCAAACAACAGACAATTGCATTAAGTATGGTGCGTAATGTAATCAACAAATACATCCTTAGATATAGAATTGATGTTTTATCCCTAGTGGCAACAGCACATCCACTACCTTAGAACTTTCTGTCACTGTCCCAGATTTAATGGAGGCATGAACCCACTATCGAGCATAAGTACCCCCTCTTGGAGTTACAAGAAATGACTTGGCCAGAGCCTCTACTAGCAACATAGAGCATGCAAGATCATAAACAACACATAGATAAATTGATAATCAACATAGCATAGTATTCATTATCCATCGGATCCCAACAAACGCACATGTAGCTTTACAGATAGATGATCTTGATCATGATAGGCAGCTCACAAGATCAGACAATGATAGCACAATTAGGAGAAGACGACCATCTAGCTACTGCTATGGACCCATAGTCCAGGGGTGAACTACTCACACATCAATCCGGAGGCGACCATGGCGGTGTAGAGTCCTCCGGGAGATGATTCCCCTCTCCGACAGGGTGCCGGAGACGATCTCCTGAATCCCCCGAGATGGGATTGGCGGCGGCGGCGTCTCTGGAAGGTTTTCCGTATCGTGGCTCTCGGTACTGGGGCTATTATCGACGGAGGCTTAAGTAGGCGAAGAGGTAGGTCAAGGGGCGTCACGAGGGGCCCACACCACAGGGCCGCGCGGCCAGGGTCCAGGCCACGCCGCCCTGGCGTGTCGCCTCCTCGTGGCCCCACTTCGTTTCATCTTCGGACTTCTGGAAGCTTCGTGGAAAAATAGGACCCTGGGCGTTGATTTCGTCCAATTCCGAGAATATTTCCTTACTAGGATTTCTGAAACCAAAAACAGCAGAAAACAACAACTGGCTCTTCGGCATCTCGTTAATAGGTTAGTGCCGGAAAATGCATAATAATGACATATAATGTGTATAAAACATGTGAGTTATCATCATAAAAGTAGCATGGAACATAAGAAATTATAGATACGTTTGAGACGTATCAAGCATCCCCAAGCTTAGTTCTACTCGTCCCGAGTAGGCAAACGATAACAAAGATAATTTCTTAGTGACAATGCTACCAACATAATCTTGATCAATACTATTGTAAGCACATATAATGAATGCAGCGATTTGAAACAATGGTAAATGTAATGAGTAAACAAATGAAGCATATAGCAAAGACTTTTCATGAATAGTACTTTCAAGACAAGCATCAATAAGTCTTGCATAAGAGTTAACTCATAAAGCAATAGTTTCATAGTAAAGTCATTGAAGCAACACAAAGAAGATTAAGTTTCAGCGGTTGCTTTCAACTTGTAACATGTATATCTCATGGATATTGTCAACATAAAGTAATATAACAAGTGCAACATGCAAGTATGTAGGAATCAATGCACAGTTAATACAAGTGTTTGCTTCTTGAGATAGAAGGAAATGGGTAAACTGACTCAACAATAAAAGTAGAAGAAAGGCCCTTCATAGAGGGAAGCATTGATTGCTGTATTTGTGCTAGAGCTTTTATTTTGAAAACAAGAAACAATTTTGTCAACGGTAGTAATAAAGCATATGAGTTATGTAAATTATATCCTACAAGTTGCAAGCCTCATGCATAGTATGCCAATAGTGCCTGCACCTTGTCCTAATTAGCTTGGATTTACATGGATTATCATAGCATAGCACATGTTTCAACCAAGTGTCACAAAGGGGTACCTCTATGCCGCCTGTACAAAGGTCTAAGGAGAAAGCTCGCATTGGATTTCTCGCTTTTGGTTATTCTCAACTTAGACATCCATACCGGGACAACATAGACAACAGATAATGGGCTCCTCTTTAATGCATAAGCATTCAACAACAGATAATATTCTCATAAGAGATTGAGGTTTGTTGTCCAAACTGAAACTTCCACCATGGATCATGGCTTTAGTTAGCGGCCCAATGTTCTTCTCTAACAATATGCATACTCAAACCATTTGATCATGATAAATCGCCCTTACTTCAGACAAGACGAACATGCATAGCAACTCACATGATATTCAACAAAGAAATAGTTGATGGCGTCCCCAGGAACATGGTTATCGCTCAACAAGCAACTTATAAGAGATAAGACGCATAAGTACATATTCAATACCACAATAGTTTTTAGGCTATTTGTCCCATGAACTATATATTGCAAAGATAAAGACTAGAAATTTTAAAGGTAGCACTCAAGCAATTTACTTTGGAATGGCGGAGAAATACCATGTAGTAGGTAGGTATGGTGGACACAAATGGCATAGTGTTTGGCTCAAGGATTTTGGATGCATGAGAAGTATCCCCCCTCGATACAAGGTTTAGGCTAGCAAGGTTGTTTGAAGCAAACTCAAGTATGAACCGGTACAGCAAAACTCACATAAAAGACATATTGAAAGCATTATAAGACTCTATACCGTCTTCCTTGTTGTTCAAACTCTCACCAGAAAATATCTAGACTTAGAGAAACCAAACATGCAAACCAGATTTTAGCAAGCTCTATGTATTTCTTCATTAATAGGTGCAAAGTATATGATGC
This sequence comes from Lolium perenne, assembly GCF_019359855.2. Taxonomy (NCBI): domain Eukaryota; kingdom Viridiplantae; phylum Streptophyta; class Magnoliopsida; order Poales; family Poaceae; genus Lolium; species Lolium perenne. The sequence goes on along the minus strand of NC_067247.2, from coordinate 374,852,523 downwards.
AAGAGCTTAAACATGAGCACAACAATTGCCAAGTATCACATTATTCAAGATATTATACCAATTACCACATATAGCATTTTCTGTTTCCAACCATGTAACAATTTAACGAAGCAGTTCAACCTTCGCCATGAATATTATGAGTAAAGCTAAGGACATATTTGTCCATATGCAACAGCGGAGCGTGTCTCTCTCCCACACAATGAATGCTAGGATCCAACTTTATTCAAACAAAACAGAAAACAAAAACAAACAGACGCTCCAAATAAAGCACATAAGATGTGACGGAATAAAAATATAGTTTCACTAGAGGAACCTGATAATGTTGTCGATGAAGAAGGGGATGCCTTGGGCATCCCCAAGCTTAGACGCTTGAGTCTTCTTGAAATATGCAGGGGTGAACCACCGGGGCATCCCCAAGCTTAGAGCTTTCACTCTCCTTGATCATATTGTATCATCCTCCTCTCTTGACCCTTGAAAACTTCCTCCACACCAAACTCGAAATAAACTCATTAGAGGGTTAGTGCATAATCAAAAATTCACATGTTCAGAGGTGACACAATCATTCTTAACACTTCTGGACATTGCACAAAGCTACTGAAAGTTAATGGAACAAAGAAATCCATCTAACATAGCAAAACATGCAATGCGAAATAAAAGGCAGAATCTGTCAAAACAGAACAGTACGTAAAGACGTATTTTTAAGAGGCACCAGACTTGCTCAAATGAGAAAACTTAAAACTAATGAAAGTTGCGTACATATCTGAGGATCACACACGTAAATTAGAATAATTTTCTGAGTTACCTACAGAGAATTTTACCCAGATTCGTGACAGAAAGAAAATCTGTTTCTGCGCAGTAATCCAAATCTAGTATCATCCTTCGATTAGAGACTTTACTTGGCACAACAATGCAATAAAACTAAGATAAGGAGAGGTTTCTACAGTAGTAGCAACTTCCAAGACTCAAATATAAAACAAAAGTTGCTGTAGTAAAATGATGGGTTGTCTCCCATAAGCGCTTTTCTTTAACGCCTTTCAGCTAGGCGCAGAAAGTGTATATCAAGTATTATCAAGAGATGAAGCATCAACATCATAATTTGTTCTAATGATAGAATCAAAAGGTAACTTCATTCTTTTTCTAGGGAAGTGTTCCATACCTTTCTTGAGAGGAAATTGATATTTAATATTACCTTCCTTCATATCAATGGTAGCACCAACAGTTCGAAGAAAAGGTCTTCCCAATATAATGGGACAAGATGCATTGCATTCAATATCCAAGACAACAAAATCAACGGGGACAAGGTTATTGCTAACCACAATACGAACATTACCAATCCTCCCCAAAGGTTTCTTTATAGCATTATCAGCAAGATTAACATCCAAATAACAATTTTTCAATGGTGGCAAGTCAAGCATATCATAAATTTTCTTAGGCATTACAGAAATACTTGCACCAAGATCACATAAAGCATTACAATCAAAATCATTGATCTTCATCTTAATGATGGGCTCCCAACCATCTTCTAACTTCCTAGGAATAGAAGTTTCAAGTTTTAGTTTCTCTTCTCTAGCTTTTATGAGAGCATTTGTAATATGTTTTGTAAAGGCCAAGTTTATAGCACTAGCATTAGGACTCTTAGCAAGTTTTTGTAAGAACTTTATAACTTCAGAGATGTGGAAATCATCAAAATCTAAACCATTATGATCTAAAGCAATGGGATCATTGTCCCCAATGTTGGAAAAAATTTCAGCAGTTTTATCACAGCGATTTCAAATAGCTTTAGCGGTTTGCAGTGCTTTTGCTCGCTTTGCATTAGGAGTAGAAACATTGCCAACACCAATTATTTTACCATTGATAGTAGGAGGTGTAGCAACATGTGGAGCATTAGCATTACTAGTGGTGGTAATAGTCCAAACTTTAGCTACATTATTCTCTTTAGCTAATTTTTCATTTTCTTCTTTTTCCCACCTAGCACGCAGTTCATCCATTAATCTTATATTCTCATTAATTCTAACTTGAATGGCATTTGCTGTAGTAACAATTTTATTTTCATCATCCTCAGGTTTAGCAGCCATTTTATTAATTAAGGAAGATTGTGACGCAGACAAGTATGAGATTCGGTTTTCAGTATTTGCAAGTCTAGTTTGCAACCCAGAGATCTCTTTATTCAGATTTTCAAGTTGATTTCCTATATTTTTCAACAAGGTAGATTGTTCATTCATAGTTTTAGTAAACAATTTATTTTTCTCATATTGGGATTGCATAAAGCTCTTAGTAGATCTTTCAATTTCTAACATATTTTCCTCATTAGGTGAAACATATCTACTATAAGTGTTACCATTATTATAAGGATATGGCCTATAGTTGTTACTAGAATTGTTCCGATAAGCATTGTTGTTGAAATTATTATTTTTAATGAAGTTAACATCAACATGTTCTTCTTGGGCAACCAATGAAGCTAACGGAACATTATTAGGATCAACATTAGTCCTACCACTCACAAGCATAGACATAATAGCATCAATCTTATCACTCAAGGAAGAGGTTTCTTCAACAGAATTTACCTTCTTACCTTGTGGAGCTCTTTCCGTGTGCCATTCAGAGTAATTAATCATCATATCATCAAGAAGCTTTGTTGCCGCCTCCAAAGTGATGGACATAAAGGTACCTCCAGCAGCTGAATCCAATAGGTTCCGTGAAGAAAAATTCAATCCTGCATAAAAAGTTTGGACGATCATCCAAGTAGTCAGTCCATGGGTTGGGCAATTTTTAACCAAAGACTTCATTCTTTCCCATGCTTGTTGATAACCCACAAGTATAGGGGATCGCGGCAGTCTTCGAGGGTAGTATAACCCAAATTTATTGATTCGACACAAGGGGAGGTAAAGAATACTTATAAGCCTTAACAACTGAGTTGTCAATTCAGCTGCACCTGGAAAAACACTAGCAACAGGGGTGATGTGAAAGTAGCAGTAATATGAGAGCAGTAGTAACAGTAACACGGCAGCAGTAATAGCAATATGAGAGCAATGGCACCAGAAAATAGTAGATACTACTTCCAATGACATGTAGAACAAGTATATTATGATGAGAGATGGACCGGGGTTCCCAGCGATCTACACTAGTGGTAACTCTCCAATAAGTGACAAGTGTTGGGTGAACAAATTACAGTTGGGCAATTGATAGGAATCAAAGCATTAAGACAGAACATCAAGATTATTAATTATGTAGGCACGTTTTCCGTATATAGTCGTACGTGCTCGCAATGAGAAACTTGCACAACATCTTTTGTCCTACCAGCCGGTGGCAGCCGGGCCTCAAGGGAAACTACTGGATATTAAGGTACTCCTTTTAATAGAGTATCGGAGCAAAGCATTAACACACCGTGAAAACATGTGATCCTCACATCACTACCATCCCCTCCGGTTGTCCCGATTTCTGTCACTTCGGGGCCATTGGTTCCGGACAGTGACATGTGCATACAACTTGTAGATACAATCTAAGCAATAATTATAGAGCTCAAATCTAAGATCATGCCACTCGGGCCCTAGTGACAAGCATTAAGCATAACAAGATTGCAGCAACAATAACTTCACAAACTTTGTAGATAGACTAATCATAATGTATCATCCATCGGATCCCAACAAACACAACACCGATTGCATCAGATGAATCTCAATCATGTAAGGCAGCTCATGAGACCATTGTATTGAAGTACATGGGGGAGAGTATACCGACATAGCTACTGCTAGAACCCGTAGTCCATGGGGGAACTACTCACGGAGCATGGCGGAGGCGGTGGCGTTGATGGAGATGGCTTCCGGGGGCACTTCCCCGTCCCGGCAGGGTGCCGGGACAGAGTTCTGTCCCCCGAATTGGAGTTTCGCGATGGCGGCGGCGCCACAGTAACTTTTCTGGAGTTTTGTCAATTGGTACGGCGTTTTTAGGTCGAAAGGGATTTTATAGGCGAAGAGGCGGTGCAGGGGGGCACCTGGGGGCGCCACACCCTAGGCCGGCGCGGCCTGGGTCTGGCCCACGCCGCCATGTGGTGTGGTGGCCCCCTGGCCCCTCTCCGACTCTTCTTCGGTGTTCTGGAGCCTTCCGGGAAAAATAGGAGGTTTGGCGTTGATTTCGTCCAATTCCGAGAATATTGCCCGAACAGCCTTTCTGGAACCAAAAACAGCAGAAAACAGGAACTGGCACTGTGGCATCTCGTTAATAGGTTAGTTCCGGAAAACGCATAAAAACATTATAAAGTGCAAGCAAAACATGTAAGTATTGTCATAAAACAAGCATGGAACGACAGAAATTATGGATACGTCGGGGACGTATCAGCATCCCCAAGCTTAGTTCTTGCTCGTCCCGAGCAGGTAAACGATAAAAAGAATAATTTCTGTAGTGACATGCTACTTACATAACCTTGATCATACTGTTACAAAGCATAAGAAATGAATGAAGTGACTCAAGGCAATAATCTATAGTTGCTAACAAGTAGATAACATATAGCAAAACTTTTCATGAAGAGTACTTTCAAGACAAGCATCAAAAGATTGCACAAGAGTTAACTCATAAAGCAATAGATTCAAAGTAAAGGCATCGAAGCAACACAAAGGAGGATATAAGTTTCAGCGGTTGCTTTCAACTTTCAACATGTATATCTCATGGATATTGTCAACATAGAGTAATATGATGAATGCAAATATGCAAGTATGTAAGAATCAATGCACAGTTAACACAAGTATTTGCTTCTAAGATGGAAGGAAGTAGGTAAACTGACTCAACATAAAAGTAAAAGAATGGCCCTTCTACGAGGGAAGCATTGATTGCTATATTTGTGCTAGAGCTTTGGTTTTGAAAACATAAAGAGAGCATAAAAGTAAAATTTTGAGAGGTGTTTGTTGTTGTCAACGAATGGTAGTGGGCACTCTAACCCCCTTGCCAGACAAACCTTCAAAGAGCGGCTCCCATTTTATTTTATTTTTGGGTGGCACTCCTTCCAACCTTTCTTTCACAAACCATGGCTAACCGAATCCTCGGGTGCCTGCCAACAATCTCATACCATGAAGGAGTGCCTTTTTATTTTAGTTTTATTATGATGACACTCCTCCCAACCTTTGCTTACACAAGCCATGGCTAACCGAATCCTTCGGGTGCCGTCCAACAATCACATACCATGGAGGAGTGTCTATTTAGGTTAATTAATTTGGGACTGGGAATCCCATTGCCAGCTCTTTTTGCAAAATTATTGGATAAGCGGATGAAGCCACTAGCCCATTGGTGAAAGTTGCCCAACAAGATTGAAAGATAAAACACCACATACTTCCTCATGAGCTATAAAACATTGACACAAATCAGAGGTGATAAATTTTGAATTGTCTAAAGGTAGCACTCAAGCAATTTACTTTGGAATGGCAGGAAATACCACATAGTAGGTAGGTATGGTGGACACAAATGGCATAGGTTTTGGCTCAAGGTTTTTGGATGCACGAGAAGTATTCCCTCTCAGTACAAGGCTTTGGCTAGCAAGGTTGTTTGAAGCAAACACAAGTATGAACCGGTACAGCAAAACTTACATAAGAACATATTGCAAGCATTATAATACTCTACACTGTCTTCCTTGTTGCTCAAACACTTTTACCAGAAAATATCTAGACCTTAAGAGAGATCAATTATGCAAACCAATTTTAACAAGCTTTACGGTAGTTCTCCACTAATAGGTTTAAACTACATGCAAAAACTTATGATCTACTTGAGAGCTCAAAACAATTGCCAAGTATCAAATTATCCAAGACATATGAGGCATTTTCTGCTTCCAACCAAATAAAGATAAGTATTGTAGCTTCCAACTTTTATCATTGAACATTAAAAGTAAAACGAAGAACAGGTGTTCATATGAAAAAGCGGAGCGTGTCTCTCTCCCAAACAAGGATTGCTAGGATCCGAATTTATTCAAACACAAAAAAAATAAAAGCACACAGACGCTCCAAGTAAAGCACATATGATGTGACCGAATAAAAATATAGTTTCAGGGGAGGAACCTGATAAGTTGATGAAGAAGGGGATGCCTTGGGCATCCCCAAGCTTAGACGCTTGAATCTTCTTAAAATATGCAGGGATGAACCACGGGGGCATCCCCAAGCTTAGACTTTTCACTCTTCTTGATCATATATCATCCTCCTCTCTTGACCCTTGAAAACTTCCTTCACAACAAACTTCTCATAAACTTCATTAGAGGGGTTAGTACTCAAAAAATTTGAATCCACCTTGGTCCTGTAGTGGCACATTGCAAGAACTCAATAAAACATTAGCTACAGCTCTCTATGTCTAGAAAAGCTCGCTTAAAGTCCACAAGAGACAATGCAAAAAAACAGAGACAGAATCTGCCAAAACAGAACAGCCAGTAAAGACGAATTTTAATAAAATACTTACGTTGCTCAAATCAGAAAACTCAAAACTAATGAAAGTTGCGTACATATCTGAGGAACACGCACGTAAATTGGCATATGTTTCTGATTTTTATACAGAGAAAACAGCCCAGATTCGTGACAGATAGAAATCTGTTTCTGCGCAGAAATCCAAATCTAGTATCAACCTTCGATTAGAGGCTTCACTTGGCACAACAAAACACAAAACTAAGATAAGGTGAGGTTGCTGCAGTAGTAAACAACTTCCAAGACACAAATATAAAACAAAGTACTGTAGCAAAATAACACATGGGTTATCTCCCAAGAAGTTGCTTTCTTTATAGCCATTAAGATGGGCTCAGCAGTTTTAATGATGCACTCGCAAGAAATAGTATTTGAAGCAAAAGAGAGCATCAAGAGGCAAATCCAAAACACATTTAAGTCTAACATGCTTCCTATGCAAAGGAATCTTGTACACAAATAAATTCATGAAGAACAAAGTGACAAGCATAAGAAGATAGAACAAGTGTAACTTCAACAATTTCAGCATATAGAGAGGTGTATTAGTACCATGAAAATTTCTACTACCATATTTTCCTCTCTCATAATAATTTTCAGTAGCTTCATGAACAAACTCAACAATATAACTATCACATGTAGCATGCTTCTCACATAATTTTTATCAAGTTCAAGAATAGTGGAATAAAAACTTTCAAACTTAATTACTTTTATTAATAATATAACAAGGTAGTTGATCAATCTCAAGAGATATGGGACTCATAGAATAAGTCAAGGACTCTCCAATCCCATTTTCATTAGTAGTACAATTAACAGTATCAAGTAACATAGGACCATCATCTAGAGCTTTATCATAAACATTTGCCAAGCAAAATTCTTTAGTACCATGCATTTCGACATCAGGCACAAACAAAGCATTATCATAAGATTTATCAAAGTAGCATGGATTATCATAGATAACAGTAGCATAATTATTCTCACAAGTTTTACTCATAGGTAATATTTCAAGAGAATCCACAGGAACATAACATTCAACCTCTTTCGGTAAGCATGGAGGACAATCAAATAGTGTAAGAGATAAAGAGTTACTCTCATTAGAAGGTTGGCATGGGTAGCTAATCCATTCTTCCTCCTTTTGTTCGTCGCTCTCCTCTTCTTTTTCATCCAATGAGCTTTCAGGTTCATCAATTTCCTCCTCTTTTTCATCCAATGCGCTTTCAGGTTCATCAGTTTCTTCTTCCACCGGTTCCTGCAAATTGTGAGTGCATTCTTGTGCATTAATGTGTCTCTCTTTATAATCAAGGATATAAGGATTCCTACTGTAGCATTCTATGCAAGAATTAAGGATAGTAGAGACATAATCTTTAAGGTCCTTACAAATAGCACAAGTTTCATAATTCTCAACCATGAAGGATTCTATCTCGGAGGCTCCCATAAATAAGACAAATTGTTCTACCTCTTCAAACCCATAATGAATATAGCAATTCCGATTATAGCTCTTAATAAAATATTCCTCACTAAAGCCACATTGAAATTTAAGATGTTTATCCTGTTGAGAGCACCAGTTTATATCATGGCGTCTAAGCAAGATTCTAGCAATTGTATTTAATTTTTCTATCATAGCACTCATTATTCTACCAGTTCTTGATTCTCTATAACAATTATAACATTCCATAAGCTCCAAGTAGGTTGTAGGTTCTCCCATAATAGCAGTTTTTAATTTTTCGGTTTTTCAAATTTTTATGGATTTTTGGGTATATGAGACAAATAAAACAAGACAAAAATAAACTAAGCAAAAGTAAACTACGCAAAATAATACTAGACAGAAATAAACTAAGCACAAATAAACTAGACAAAAGTAAACTAAGCAAAATAAAATAAAATAAAACAGAGAGAGAGGTAGAGTGTACTCCCCAGGTGAACTTATGAGTAGAGCTATGCCTCCCCGGCAACGGCGCCAGAAAACAGTCTTGATAACCCACAAGTATAGGGGATCGCGGCAGTCTTCGAGGGTAGTATAACCCAAATTTATTGATTCGACACAAGGGGAGGTAAAGAATACTTATAAGCCTTAACAACTGAGTTGTCAATTCAGCTGCACCTGGAAAAACACTAGCAACAGGGGTGATGTGAAAGTAGCAGTAATATGAGAGCAGTAGTAACAGTAACACGGCAGCAGTAATAGCAATATGAGAGCAATGTCACCAGAAAATAGTAGATACTACTTCCAATGACATGTAGAACAAGTATATTATGATGAGAGATGGACCGGGGTTCCCAGCGATCTACACTAGTGGTAACTCTCCAATAAGTGACAAGTGTTGGGTGAACAAATTATAGTTGGGCAATTGATAGGAATCAAAGCATTAAGACAGAACATCAAGATTATTAATTATGTAGGCATGTTTTCCGTATATAGTCGTACGTGCTCGCAATGAGAAACTTGCACAACATCTTTTGTCCTACCAGCCGGTGGCAGCCGGGCCTCAAGGGAAACTACTGGATATTAAGGTACTCCTTTTAATAGAGTACCGGAGCAAAGCATTAACACACCGTGAAAACATGTGATCCTCACATCACTACCATCCCCTCCGGTTGTCCCGATTTCTGTCACTTCGGGGCCATTGGTTCCGGACAGTGACATGTGCATACAACTTGTAGATACAATCTAAGCAATAATTATAGAGCTCAAATCTAAGATCATGCCACTCGGGCCCTAGTGACAAGCATTAAGCATAACAAGATTGCAGCAACAATAACTTCACAAACTTTGTAGATAGACTAATCATAATGTATCATCCATCAGATCCCAACAAACACAACACCGATTACATCAGATGAATCTCAATCATGTAAGGCAGCTCATGAGACCATTGTATTGAAGTACATGGGGGAGAGTATACCGACATAGCTACTGCTAGAACCCGTAGTCCATGGGGGAACTACTCACGGAGCATGGCGAAGGCGGTGGCGTTGATGGAGATGGCTTCCGGGGGCACTTCCCCATCCCGGCAGGGTGCCGGGACAGAGTTCTGTCCCCCGAATTGGAGTTTCGCGATGGCGGCGGCGCCACAGTAACTTTTCTGGAGTTTCGTCAATTGGTACGGCGTTTTTAGGTCGAAAGGGATTTTATAGGCGAAGAGGCGGTGCAGGGGGCACCTGGGGGCGCCACACCCTAGGCCGGCGCGGCCTGGGTCTGGCCCGCGCCGCCATGTGGTGTGGTGGCCCCCTGGCCCCTCTCCGACTCTTCTTCGGTGTTCTGGAGCCTTCCGGGAAAAATAGGAGGTTTGGCGTTGATTTCGTCCAATTCCGAGAATATTGCCCGAACAGCCTTTCTGGAACCAAAAACAGCAGAAAACAGGAACAGGCACTGTGGCATCTCGTTAATAGGTTAGTTCCGGAAAACGCATAAAAACATTATAAAGTGCAAGCAAAACATGTAAGTATTGTCATAAAACAAGCATGGAAAGACAGAAATTATGGATACGTCGGGGACGTATCACTTGTGCAACATGCTCAGTATCTAATTGCTTAAAATTCATTATGCTACTTCTCAAAGAGATAATTTTAGCAGGAGGATAATATCTACCAATGAAAGCATCCTTACATTTAGTCCATGAATCAATACTATTCTTAGGCAAAGATAGCAACCAATCTTTAGCTCTTCCTCTTAATGAGAAAGGAAACAATTTTAACTTTATAATGTCACCATCTACATCCTTATACTTTTGCATTTCACATAGTTCAACAAAATTATTAAGATGGGCAGCAGCATCATCAGAACTAACACCAGAAAATTGCTCTCTCATAACAAGATTTAGTAAAGCAGGTTTAATTTCAAAGAATTCTGCTGTAGTAGCAGGTGGAGCAATAGGTGTGTGATACGTCTCCGACGTATCGATAATTTCTTATGTTCCATGCCACATTATTGACAATACCTACATGTTTTATGCACACTTTATATCGTTTTTATGCGTTTTCCGGAACTAACCTATTGACGAGATGCCGAAGGGCCAGTTCCTGTTTTCTGCTGTTTTTGGTTTCAGAAATCCTAGTAAGGAAATATTCTCAGAATCGGACGAAATCAACGCCCAGCATCTTAGGATCCCACGAAGCTTCCAGAACACCCGAGAGGAGCCAGAGGGGGGCCACGGGCCCACCAGACACTACCCTGGCGCGGCCAAGGGGGGGCCCGCACCCCCCTGTTGTGTCGTTGCCTCGTTGACCTTCCGACTCCGCCTCTTCGCCTATATAAAGGTCCCTGACCTAAATCTTCGATACGGAAAAGCCACGGTACGAGAAACCTTCCAGAGCCGCCGCCATCGCGAAGCCAAGATGCGGGGACAGAGTCTCTGTTCCGGCACGCCGCCGGGACGGGGAAGTGCCCCCGGAAGGCTTCTCCATCAACACCACCGCCATCTTCATCAACGCTGCTGTCTCCCATGAGGAGGGAGTAGTTCTCCATCGAGGCTAAGGGCTGTACCGGTAGCTATGTGGTTAATCTCTCTCCTATGTACTTCAATACAATAATCTCATGAGCTGCCTTACATGATTGAGATTCATATGATGATGCTTGTAATCTAGATGTCATTATGCTAGTCAAGTGGGTTTTACTTATGTGATCTCCGGAGACTCCTTGTCCCACGTGTGTAAGACAGTGTGTGCACCGTGTGGGTCTCTTAGGCTATATTTCACAGAATACTTATTCACTGTTATGAATGGCATAGTGAAGTGCTTATTTATATCTCTTTATGATTGCAATGTGTTTTGTATCACAATTTATCTGTGTGCTACTCTAGTGATGTTATTAAAGTAGTTTATTCCTCCTGCACGGTGTAATGGTGACAGTGTGTGCATCGTGTAGTACTTGGCGTAGGCTATGATTGTGATCTCTTGTAGATTATGAAGTTAACTATTGCTATGATGGTATTGATGTGATCTATGCCTCCTTTCGTAGCGTGAAGGTGACAGTGTGCATGCTATGTTAGTACTTGGTTTGGTTATGTTGATCTGTTGTGCACTCTAAGGTTATTTAAATATGAACATCGAATATTGTGGAGCTTGTTAACTCCGGCATTGAGGGTTCGTGTAATCCTACACAATTAGTGGTGTTCATCATCCAACAAGAGGGTGTAGAGTCTAGCATCTATCTATTTATTCTGTTATGTGATCAATGTTGAGAGTGTCCACTAGTGAAAGTATGATCCCTAGGCCTTGTTCCTAAATACTGAAATCGCTGCTTGTTTACTGTTCTACTGCATCTGTACTGTCCGCAATATTACCACCATCAACTACACGCCAGCAAGCACTTTTCTGGCACCATTACTACTGCTCATATACATTCATACCACCTGTATTTCACTATCTCTTCGCCGAACTAGTGCACCTATTAGGTGTGTTGGGGACACAAGAGACTTCTTGCTTTGTGGTTGCAGGGTTGCATGAGAAGGATATCTTTGACCTCTTCCTCCCTGAGTTCGATAAACCTTGGGTGATCCACTTAAGGGAAACTTGCTGCTGTTCTACAAACCTCTGCTCTTGGAGGCCCAACACTGTCTACAGGAAAAGGAGGGGGCGTAGACATCAAGCACTTTTCTGGCGCCGTTGCCGGGGACGAAAGGTAAAAGGCACTCATACTTCGGTTCCAGGTAACTAAGTACTTTTCTGGCGCCATTGTGTTTGTGCTCGAAGCTATTTCCTTTAGATCCTGCAGTTGCATCTTTTTGTTTCTTGTTTACACTAGTTAGGCATAATGGACAACAATGAGCTTCTTATTCTATTTCCTGATTTAAGACATGGATGGTTTGATCCGAAAATTAAAAAACCCATGGAACATATTAGCATGAACACATTGAACACTATTGTTGCTAATGCTATGGAAAATTCTAAGCTTGGGGAAGCTGGTTTTGATGAGCATGATCTTTTTAGTCCCCCGGGCATTGAGGAGAAAATTTACTTTGATGATACTTTACCTCCTATTTATGATGATTATAATGATAGTAGTCTTTTGGTGCCGCCTGTTATGGAGGATAAATTTTATTATGATTACAATATGCCTCCTATATTTGATGATGAGAATAATAATGATAGCTACTTTGTTGAATTTGCTCCCACTACAACTAATAAAATTGATTATGCTTATGTGGAGAGTAATAATTTTATGCATGAGACTCATGAAAAGAATGCTTTATGTGATAGTTATATTGTTGAGTTTGCTCATGATGCTACTGGACATTATTATGAGAGAGGAAAATATGGGTGTAGAAATTTTCATGTCACTAAAACACCTCTCTATATGCTAAAAATCTTGAAGTTGCGCTTGTCTAGTTTTCCTATGCTTATTGCATTATGCCTACATAACTTGTTTATTTACAAGATTCCTTTGCATAGGAAGCATACTAGACTTAAATGTGTTTTGAATTTGCCTCTTGATGCTCTCTTTTGCTTCAATTACTATTTCTTGTGAGTGCATCATTAAAACTGCTAAGCCCATCTTAATGGCTATAAAGAAAGAACTTCTTGTGAGATAACCCATGTGTTTATTTTGCTACAGTAACTTTGTTTTATATTTGTGTCTTGGAAGTTGTTACTACTGTAGCAACCTCTCCTTATCTTATTTTATTGCATTGTTGTGCCAAGTAAAGTCTTTGATAGTAAGGTTCATACTAGATTTGGATTACTGCGCAGAAACAGATTTCTTGCTGTCACGAACCTGGGCCTAATTCTCTGTAGGTAACTCAGAAAATTATGCCAATTTACGTGAGTGATCCTCAGATATGTACGCAACTTTCATTCAATTTGAGAATTTTCATTTGAGCAAGTCTGGTGCCTCTTTAAAATTCGTCTTCACAGACTGTTCTGTTTTGACAGATTCTGCCTTTTATTTCGCATTGCCTCTTTTGCTATGTGGGATGGATTTCTTTGTTCCATTAACTTTCAGTAGCTTTTTGCAATGTCCAGAAGTGTTAAGAATGATTGTGTCACCTCTGAACATGTGAGTTTTTTATTATGCACTAACCCTCTAATGAGTTTGTTTCGAGTTTGGTGTGAAGGAAGTTTTCAAGGGTCAAGAGAGGAGGATGATATACTACGATCAAGAAGAGTGAAAAGTCTAAGCTTGGGGATGCCCCGGTGGTTCACCCCTGCATATATCAAGAAGACTCAAGCGTCTAAGCTTGGGGATGCCCAAGGCATCCCCTTCTTCATCGACAACATTATCATGTTCCTCTAGTGAAACTATATTTTTATTCCATCACATCTTATGTACTTTGCTTGGAGCGTCTGTTTGTTTTTGTTTTTTGTTTTGTTTGAATAAAATGGGTCCTAGCATTCATTGTGTGGGAGAGAGACACGCTCCGCTGTTGCATATGGACAAATATGTCCTTGGGCTTTACTCATAGTATTCATGGCGAAAGTTTCTTCTTCGTTAAATTGTTATATGGTTGGAATTCGAAAATGATACATGTAGTAATTGCTAAAATGTCTTGGATAATGTGATACTTGGCAATTGTTGTGCTCATGTTTAAGCTCTTGCATCATATACTTTGCACCTATTAATGAAGAAATACATAGAGCTTGCTAAAATTTGGTTTGCATATTTGGTCTCTCTAAGGTCTAGATAATTTCTAGTATTGAGTTTGAACAACAAGGAAGATGGTGTAGAGTCTTATAATGTTTACAATATGTCTTTTATGTGAGTTTTGCTGCACCGCTTCATCCTTGTGTTTGTTTCAAATAAACCTTGCTAGCCTAAGCCTTGTATCGAGAGGGAATACTTCTCATGCATCCAAAATCCTTGAGCCAACCACTATGCCATTTGTGTCCACCATACCTACCCACTACATGGTATTTCTCCGCCATTCCAAAGTAAATTGCTTGAGTGCTACCTTTAAAATTTCCATTCTTCACCTTTACAATATATAGCTCATGGGACAAATAGCTTAAAAACTATTGTGGTATTGAATATGTACTTATGCACTTTATCTCTTATTAAGTTGCTTGTTGTGCGATAACCATGTTCCTGGGGACGCCATCAACTACTCTTTGTTGAATATCATGTGAGTTGCTATGCATGTCCGTCTTGTCTGAAGTAAGGGCGATTTACCACTCATTTAATGGTTAGAGCATGCATATTGTTAGAGAAGAACATTGGGCCGCTAACTAAAGCCATGAATCATGGTGGAAGTTTCAGTTTTGGACATATATCCTCAATCTCATATGAGAACACTAATTGTTGCTACATGCTTATGCATTAAAGAGGAGTCCATTATCTGTTGTCTATGTTGTCCCGGTATGGATGTCTAAGTTGAGAATAATCAAAAGCGAGAAATCCAATGCGAGCTTTCTCCTTAGACCTTTGTACAGGCGGCATAGAGGTACCCCTTTGTGACACTTGGTTAAAACATGTGTATTGCGATGATAATCCCGGTAATCCAAGCTAATTAGGACAAGGTGCGGGCACTATTAGTATACTATGCATGAGGCTTGCAACTTGTAAGATATAATTTACATGATACATATGCTTTATTACTACCGTTGACAAAATTGTTTCTTGTTTTCAAAACCAAAGCTCTAGCACAAATATAGCAATCAATGCTTCCCTTTGCGAAGGGCCTTTCTTTTACTTTTATGTTGAGTCAGTTCACCTATCTCTCTCCACCTCAAGAAGCAAACACTTGTGTGAACTGTGCATTGATTCCTACATACTTGCATATTGCACTTGTTATATTACTTTGCATTGACAATATCCATGAGATACACATGTTATAAGTTGAAAGCAACCGCTGAAACTTAATCTTCCTTTGTGTTGCTTCAATACCTCTACTTTAATTTATTGCTTTATGAGTTAACTCTTATGCAAGACTTATTGATGCTTGTCTTGAAAGTACTATTCATGAAAAGTCTTTGCTACATGATTCATTTGTTTACTCATGTCATTACCATTGTTTTGATCGCTGCATTCATTACATATGCTTACAATATTATGATCAAGGTTATGATGGCATGTCACTCCAGAAATTATCTTTGTTATCGTTTACCTGCTCGGGACGAGCAGGAACTAAGCTTGGGGATGCTGATACGTCTCCGACGTATCGATAATTTCTTATGTTCCATGCCACATTATTGACAATACCTACATGTTTTATGCACACTTTATATCGTTTTTATGCGTTTTCCGGAACTAACCTATTGACGAGATGCCGAAGGGCCAGTTCCTGTTTTCTGCTGTTTTTGGTTTCAGAAATCCTAGTAAGGAAATATTCTCGGAATCGGACGAAATCAACGCCCATCATCTTAGGATCCCACGAAGCTTCCAGGACACCCGAGAGGAGCCAGAGGGGGGCCACAGGCCCACCAGACAGTACCCTGGCACGGCCAAGGGGGGGGCGCGCCCCCCTGTTGTCTCGTCGCATCGTTGACCTTCCGACTCCGCCTCTTCGCCTATATAAAGGTCCCTGACCTAAATCTTCGATACGGAAAAGCCACGGTACGAGAAACCTTCCAGAGCCGCCGCCATCGCGAAGCCAAGATCTGGGGGACAGGAGTCTCTGTTCCGGCACGCCGCCGGGACGGGGAAGTGCCCCCGGAAGGCTTCTCCATCAACACCACCGCCATCTTCATCAACGCTGCTATCTCCCATGAGGAGGGAGTAGTTCTCCATCGAGGCTAAGGGCTGTACCGGTAGCTATGTGGTTAATCTCTCTCCTATGTACTTCAATACAATAATCTCATGAGCTGCCTTACATGATTGATATTCATATGATGATGCTTGTAATCTAGATGTCATTATGCTAGTCAAGTGGGTTTTACTTATGTGATCTCCGGAGACTCCTTGTCCCACGTGTGTAAAGGTGACAGTGTGTGCACCGTGTGGGTCTCTTAGGCTATATTTCACAGAATACTTATTCACTGTTATGAATGGCATAGTGAAGTGCTTATTTATATCTCTTTATGATTGCAATGTGTTTTGTATCACAATTTATCTGTGTGCTACTCCAGTGATGTTATTAAAGTACTTTATTCCTCCTGCACGGTGTAATGGTGACAGTGTGTGCATCGTGTAGTACTTGGCGTAGGCTATGATTGTGATCTCTTGTAGATTATGAAGTTAACTATTGCTATGATGGTATTGA
The DNA here is from genome assembly GCF_019359855.2 of Lolium perenne. Lineage (NCBI taxonomy): Eukaryota > Viridiplantae > Streptophyta > Magnoliopsida > Poales > Poaceae > Lolium > Lolium perenne. The sequence continues at coordinate 374,835,968 of NC_067247.2, read as the reverse complement.
TGTGATCTATGCCTCCTTTCGTAGCGTGAAGGTGACAGTGTGCATGCTATGTTAGTACTTGGTTTGGTTATGTTGATCTGTTGTGCACTCTAAGGTTATTTAAATATGAACATCGAATATTGTGGAGCTTGTTAACTCCGGCATTGAGGGTTCGTGTAATCCTACACAATTAGTGGTGTTCATCATCCAACAAGAGGGTGTAGAGTCTAGCATCTATATATTTATTCTGTTATGTGATCAATGTTGAGAGTGTCCACTAGTGAAAGTATGATCCCTAGGCCTTGTTCCTAAATACTGAAATCGCTGCTTGTTTACTGTTCTACTGCATCTGTACTGTCCGCAATATTACCACCATCAACTACACGCCAGCAAGCACTTTTCTGGCGCCGTTACTACTGCTCATATACATTCATACCACCTGTATTTCACTATCTCTTCGCCGAACTAGTGCACCTATTAGGTGTGTTGGGGACACAAGAGACTTCTTGCTTTGTGGTTGCAGGGTTGCATGAGAGGGATATCTTTGACCTCTTCCTCCCTGAGTTCGATAAACCTTGGGTGATCCACTTAAGGGAAACTTGCTGCTGTTCTACAAACCTCTGCTCTTGGAGGCCCAACACTGTCTACAGGAAAAGGAGGGGGCGTAGACATCAGTGTGCATAAGAAATCATTATTATTTGTGTTTGTGAAGGCACACAACTTAGTATTTTCAGGAGTACCCATTTTAGCAATAGTAAATAAAGTAAACTAGATAAAGTAAATGCAAGTAACTAATTTTTTGTGTTTTTAGTATGGCAAACAAGATAGTAAATAAAGTAAAACTAGCAACTAATTTTTTTGTATTTTGTTTTAGTGTAGCAAACAAAGTAGTAAATAAAAACTAAGCAAGACAAAAACAAAGTAAAGAGATTGGCGTGTCTTGATCGCCCCGGCAACGGCGCCAGAAATTTAGCTTGTTGACGCGTAAAGCACACGCCCGTTGGGAACCCCAAGTGGAAGGTGTGATGCGTACAGCAGCAAGTTTCCCTCAGTAAGAAACCAAGGTTTATCGAACCAGTAGGAGCCAAGAAGCACGTTGAAGGTTATTGGTGACGGAGTGTAGTGCGGCGCAACACCAGGGATTCCGGCGCCAACGTGGAACCTGCACAACACAACCAAATTACTTTGCCCCAACGTGACAGTGAGGTTGTCAATCTCACCGGCTTGCTATAACAAAGGATTAGATGTATAGTGTGGAAGATGATGTTTGCAGAAAACAGTAGAACAAGTATTGCAGTAGATTGTATTTGATGTAAAAGAATGGACCGGGGTCCACAGTTCACTAGAGGTGTCTCTCCCATAAGAAATATTATATTGGGTAAACAAATTACAGTTGGGAAATTGACAAATAACGAGAGCATAACAATGCACATACATGATATAATGAGTAGTGTGAGATTTAATTGGGCATTACGACAAAGTACATAGACCGCTATCCAGCATGCATCTATGCCTAAAAAGTCCACCTTCAGGTTATCATCCGAACCCCTTCCAGTATTAAGTTGCAAACAATAGACAATTGCATTAAGTATGGTGCGTAATGTAATCAACAAATACATCCTTAGATATAGAATTGATGTTTTATCCCTAGTGGCAACAGCACATCCACAACCTTAGAACTTTCTCACACATCCTTTGTCCCATTTAATGGAGGCATGAACCCACTATCGAGCATAAGTACCCCCTCTTGGAGTTACAAGCAATGACTTGGCCAGAGCCTCTACTAGCAACGGAGAGCATGCAAGATCATAAACAACACATAGATAAATTGATAATCAACATAGCATAGTATTCATTATCCATCAGATCCCAACAAACACACATGTAGCTTTACAGATAGATGATCTTGACAATGATAGCACAATTAGGAGAAGACGACCATCTAGCTACTGCTATGGACCCATAGTCCAGGGGTGAACTACTCACACATCAATCCGGAGGCGACCATGGCGGTTGATACGTCTCTGACATATCGATTATTTTCTTATGTTCCATGCCACATTATTGATGATACCTACATGTTTTATGCATACTTTATGTCATATTTATGCATTTTCCGGCACTAACCTATTAACGAGATGCCGAAGAGCCGATTCTTTGTTTCTGCTGTTTTTGGTTTCAGAAATCCTAGTAAGGAAATATTCTCGGAATTGGACAAAATCAACGCCCAGGGTCCTATTTTTCCACGAAGCTTCCAGAAGACCGAGGGAGAAACGAAGTGGGGCCACGAGGTGGCCGGACACTAGGGCGGCGCGGCCTGGACCCTGGCCGCGCGGCCCTGGCGTCTGGGCCCCTCGTGACGCCCCTTGACCTACCCTTCCGCCTACTTAAGCCTTCGTCGATAATAGCCCCAGTACCGAGAGCCACGATACGGAAAACCTTCCAGAGACGCCGCCGCCGCCAATCCCATCTCGGGGGATTCATGAGATCACCTCCGGCACCCTGCCGGAGAGGGGAATCATCTCCCGGAGGACTCTACACCGCCATGGTCGCCTTCGGATTGATGAGTGAGTAGTTCACCCCTGGACTATGGGTCCATAGCAGTAGCTAGATGGTCATCTTCTCCTTATGTGCTTCATTGTCGGGTCTTGTGAGCTGCCTAACATGATCAAGATCATCTATCTGTAATGCTATATGTTGTGTTTATTGGGATCCGATGGATAGAGAATACTATGTTATGTTGATGATCAATCTATTACCTATGTGTTGTTTATGATCTTGCATGCTCTCCGTTATTAGTAGAGGCTCTGCCAAGTTTTTACTCTTAACTTCAAGAGGGAGTATTTATGCTCGATAGTGGGTTCATGCCTCCATTAAATGCAGGACGATGTGACAAAGTTCTAAGGTTGTGGATGTGCTGTTGCCACTAGGGATAAAACATTGATGCTATGTCCGAGGATGTAGTTATTGATTACATTATGCACCATACTTAATGCAATTGTCTGTTGTTTGCAACTTAATACTGGAAGGGGTTCGGATGATAACCTGAAGGTGGACTTTTTAAGCATAGATGCATGCTGGATAGCGGTCTATGTACTTTGTCGTAATGCCCAATTAAAACTCACCATACTCATCATATCATGTATGTGCATTGTCATGCCCTCTCTATTTGTCAATTGCCCAACTGTAATTTGTTCACCCAACATGCTATTTATCTTATGGGAGAGACACCTCTAGTGAACTGTGGACCCCGGTCCATTCTTTTAATCGAATACAATCTACTGCAATACTTGTTCTACTGTTTTCTGCAAACAATCATCATCCACACTATACATCTAATCCTTTGTTACAGCAAGCCGGTGAGATTGACAACCTCACTGTTTCGTTGGGGCAAAGTACTTTGGTTGTGTTGTGCAGGTTCCACGTTGGCGCCGGAATCCCTGGTGTTGCGCCGCACTACATCTCGCCGCCATCAACCTTCAACGTGCTTCTTGGCTCCTACTGGTTCGATAAACCTTGGTTTCTTACTGAGGGAAACTTGCTGCTGTACGCATCACACCTTCCACTTGGGGTTCCCAACGGACGCGTGTTGTACGCGTATCAAGATAAATTTATGGCGCCGTTGCCGGGGACGTGAAGGAAATTACACCACAGAGATTTCTAACTCCCACGTCAACTACACGCCAGCAGCGGTGTAGAGTCCTCTGGGAGATGATTCCCCTCTCCGGCAGGGTGCCGGAGGCGATCTCCTGAATCCCCCGAGATGGGATTGGCGGCGGCGTCTCTGGAAGGTTTTCCGTATCGTGGCTCTCAGTACTGGGGCTATTATCGACAGAGGCTTAAGTAGGCGAAGAGGTAGGTCAAGGGGCATCACGAGGGGCCCACACCACAGGGCCGCGCGGCCAGGGTCCAGGCCGCGCCGCCCTGGCGTGTCGCCTCCTCGTGGCCCCACTTCGTTTCATCTTCGGACTTCTGGAAGCTTCGTGGAAAAATAGGACCCTGGCGTTGATTTCGTCCAATTCCGAGAATATTTCCTTACTAGGATTTCTGAAACCAAAAACAGCAGAAAACAACAACTGGCTCTTCGGCATCTCGATAAAAGGTTAGTGCCGGAAAATGCATAATAATGACATATAATGTGTATAAAACATGTGAGTATCATCATAAAAGTAGCATGGAACATAAGAAATTATAGATACGTTTGAGACGTAGCAGTAGGCCCTGTCCTCGAGCAGGTGTTCCGAAGCTGGGTAAATCGCGTACCACCGTCCCGAGTGCTCTCCGCCCTATGGCCCCTACTTCTTCTCCCCCTCGTGAGGATCCCTCCTCCGAGGTACCGTCGAATAGGCAACGACAGTTGGCGCCCACCGTGGGGCCTGCGGCGTCTGGAGGCCGGAACCGAGAGGGCTCCGCCATGGGAAGCTACGACGACACCATCGCTGTGGGGCGCGTCCTTTACGCCGGAAACCTTCCGATCGTCCCTCCGGATGAGTGCTGGATTCCGGCCAAGACAAACCCCGTCAAGCTCTCCATCGTCCCAGTCGGCAGCATACACATCTTCATCGGCGAAACCGTCGATTCCGACGGAAACGCTCTGGTAAGTAACGCTGACGCGACCGCTGCTGAGCGGAACGCAGTCGCGAAGATCCGATCTGAGACGCAGGAACTTCCCAAGGAAGATTCCGCCTTAGATCTGGAAAAATCAAAGCCCACCCAATCCGCCCCTGAGCAGGAAACAAAGGTGGAAGACCAGTGCAGATCCGCCTGGGTCTCACAGGTGTTAGAGAAGAAAAGGTGTCACTTCGTACACTTCTTGGCCCATACCGCCGGAACCGCCCCTCAAGAAGCCGGAGCTGTTCCCGAGCAGGTCGAGGCACCGGAAAATAGCATCGCTCCGGATCAGCAGGAGGCTGTAGGAGAAAGCGACGCTCCGGGCGAAGAGTCAATTCTGGGTAACCTGAGCCCAATTTCCGGGGATGCCCCCTCCATGAACACTGAAGAGTTCGACCGCAAGGTGTCGGAACTCGGATATGGTGAACAGTCTGAAGTTGAATCCACCCAGCCTAAACAGGTTCTTGCAACTTTGGCGGTGCTGGATCAGCGACACTCTGATGATAACACCTTTTCTGACCCTCAGCCATCCCATGCTGGATCTCCGCTCTCGCGGACACGTCCGCACAGGGAAGTGCTGTCTCCAGAAGAGCTGGTTGAGCAAGCAGGCATGGAGGCAATTGCACGCTCGGATATTCTCAACAAACCTATAACCCCTGACGATGCCGCAAACCTGGAGGCTCTAGAAGCTAAAAGACAGGAGATGTTGGCAACAACCCAGAAATTCGCCAGAACCGCATCAGCAATGCTGGACGAGAGGAAAGAAGCCGCGCACTTCGTGGAAAATTTCCACCAGCGAGAGCTTGAGGTTGACGAACAACTGGTAAAAGTCAAGGAGCTCCAGCAACACTGGAAAGACAAGGTCACCGAGCTTCAGCAGGAGGCCGACAAAATTAGGCGGGAGGCTCTACCCCCCCGCAAGATTACATTCGCGACCCCCACTGAGCAATAGCCACTCACAACTCCAAAGGATAACATGAAGAAGGCTGCGGAGATCTTAAAAAAGAAGGACAATGAGATTGATATCGACTACGTCCGAGCGCTGGTTGCCTCAGCAATGAGGCAGCAGAGCAAGGCAGACACTTCGCGCAGGTTGGAATCCAACCCGGAGCATTGCGTCTCTACTGCACAGAAGGACGCCTACGACAACCGCCATCATGATGATGAATCGCGCACCGGATCTTCGGAGCGCAGGAGGAGAACCAGAGAGCACCCAAATCCAATCCATGTACCATCAAAGACACCTTCGTCAGATCCAAATAAGGGAAAGGATGCGATGTACTCTGGCAAAAACAAGTACCGGAATCCGTCACCTCCACCTAGGGGATACCCGCGTCCTCCGCTCCCCCGCCGTCGTAGTCCAGCCGAAAACACCAGACCCCATGGGCCAGGTGGAATCAATATCCGCGACAACGTGGTACCTGAGAGGAATAGGAGCAGGGAGCGAACGCCGGAACCTCGCCATATCCGGAACAATGATCATCATCCCGGGCCACGGAGGAGCCGGAACGACGACCGCGAGCCGGAGCCCCGCCGAAGCCGGAATGATGGCGACAACCAAAACCATGGTGAAGGCAGCCACCGAGGCCGGAGCAAGCACCGCGAAGGGCGCGAAGAATCAGAAGGCGGAAGCAAAAGGTCAAACCGACCCCCTCGCAGGTCTCCCTCCCCACCACCCAGCGGTGGAGGCGGAGGTGGAGGCGGAGGTGGAGGCGGAGGTGGAGGCGGAGGTGGAGGCGGAGGTGGAGGCGGAGGCAGCGGTCGAAAATCTCGCTCTCGCTCAAAGTCTCCCCGCAACGGCCCGCGTGACGCACGAGAACGTCTCAACGAATACAGATCTGACTACAACGGCCCAAAGTGCTTCGGCAGGATGATTCGAGAGGAACCAACGCCAAGGATGAACCTCAAGCTACCCGGAAACCTGAAGACATATGATGGCACCGAAAGGCCGGATACCTGGATTGAGGATTACTATAATGCAGTAACCTTTGCCGGAGGAACCCCTAACATCGCCTGCCGCATGCTTTAGCTGTACCTTGTGGGTCCAGCCCGGATCTGGCTCAGTGACCTTGAGAAGAATTCTATCTTTTGTTGGTTTGACCTGAAGAACGCCTTTGAAAAGCACTTCAGGGGCACCTACAAAAGGCCTGCCACGACAAGCGACTTACAAGCATGTATACAGAAGAAGGGAGAAACATCAAGGAACTTCCTCACCCGATGGCTGGCATGCAGGAACGAGTGTGAGAACGTCGATCACACCACGGCTATGCACGCCTTTATAGGAGGATTGCAGCGAGGAGGATTGCTGTGGCACAAGCTCACATGCTTGGCCAATGCAAATAAACTGACTTTGGATGACATGATCTCCATTGCCAGTGATCATACTGCCGCCGATGACGACGCAGGCGGAGATCTAGTAGCCACAGCAATTCCCCTGCATCAACAGAAGAAGAACCGTGACAACGGTAACAGCAGCGGCAGCAAGCGGAAAAATCCCCCTGATGACCAGAAGAGTGGCGGATCCGAGATGGTCGCCATGGCGTTCCAACGCGGAGGTCAAGGAGGCGGAAGAGGACGCAGCCGCGGAGGCGGAGCCGGCAGGGGCCAGCAGCGCGACGAAGTCACTGCAGCCGGAACCCGCGCCCCCCAAACCTATGAAGAGTACAGAGACATGCCCTGCCTGGCCCACCTGGATCCGGCTACAGGGAAGTCCACTCACACCAATCGCAACTGCAAGTGGGTCAACGATCTAAAATCTGATCCGGAAGCAGGCTACAAGCGAGCCCGGAAGCACCGCCCACGCGGCAAAGGAGGCAAGGGCAAGAACAAGCACAAGGAGGAGGACAGCTCCGAGGCAATGGACGAAGATGAAGGCTCGCCGGATCCCAAGGAAGGAACCGCAGCTAAATCCAACCCCTTTGGCAAAAAGAGTGTAGGCGCGTACCACACCTTCCTCGGAACCCCAACAGTCCGTCACAGCAAATCAGCTCTCCGGATCCTGAACGCCACAGTTCCACCTGTGCCGCAGTATGTCAGGTGGTCGGAAACTCCGTGTACGTTCGATAGGAAGGACCATCCTACTGTCGTTCCGAAGGAGTGCTACGCATTGGTTGTAAGTCCCCGCATAGACGGCTATGACTTCTCCAAATGCCTCATGGACGGCGGTGCCAGCTTGAACATCATGTACCTGGAGACTCTGGAGCGGATGAAGCTTACCAAGGAACAGCTTAAGCATAGCACCACTGAATTCCACGGTGTGGTTCCGGGTAAAAAGGCGAATTCCTTAGGCAGCATCAGACTTCCCGTGGCCTTCGGCGATGTTAAAAATTTCCGCGAGGAGATGATCACGTTCGAGGTCGTGCCCTTCAAGAGCTCCTACCACGTCATCTTCGGCAGGCCCACTTACCACAAGTTCCACGCAAGGGCGTGCTACATCTACAACAAGCTCAAGATTCCGGGTCCTAATGGTATGATTACCGTATCCGGAGACTACAAGAAAGCTCACGAGTGCGAGCTGGGCGAAGCCGCCTTCGCAGAACCCGTGATTTCCGGAGAAGAGCTGGAAGGCTACAGAGCCGCGGTGGATCCAACTGAGATGCAAACCACCAAGAGGCAAATCTCCGAACAGAAAAACTCGTTCAAGGCCGCGATAGAGACCAAAAACATCGACCTGAAGAAGGGAGATGCATCTAAGCAGGTCTCGGTCGGAGCCAATATGGACCCCAAATAGGAAGATGCGCTCGTCGAGTTCCTCCGTGCTAACATGGATATCTTCGCATGGCAGCCTTCTGACATGTCTGGAGTACCTAGGGAACTCGCCGAGCACTACCTCAACATAAATCCGGGGGCTAAACCGGTGAAGCAAGCTATGCGACGCTTTGGAGATAAGAAGCGCCGCGCCATAGGAATGGAACTAGCAAAGTTACTAGAGGCAGGTTTTGTAATAGAAGTTATCCATACTGATTGGGTCGCAAACCCCATCCTTGTACCCAAAAAGAATTCTGAAATACTAAGAATGTGCATCGATTACTCTGGCTTGAACAAACATTGCCCGAAGGATCCGTTTCCCTTGCCGCGCATTGACCAAGTCATTGATTCGACGGCAGGGGCGGAACTTCTGTGTTTTCTTGACGCATATTCCGGGTATCATCAGATCCGGATGAAGGAGTCCGATCAAAAGGCGACCTCGTTCATCACCCCATTTGGCACTTACTACTATGTTACTATGCCTTTTGGCTTGAAAAACGCAGGTGCCACCTACCAACGTACGATGCAGCGGTGCCTGAAGGACCAAATTGGCCGGAATGTGCACGCCTACATCGACGACATCGCGGTCATGACCAGGAAAGGATCCGACTTGATCAGCGATCTCACAGAAACCTTTGAGAATCTCCGTCGGTACAAGATGATGTTGAATCCGCTGAAGTGCGTCTTTGGCGTTCCAGCTGGAAAACTCCTTGGCTTCATTGTCTCAAATAGAGGCATTGAGGTGAACCCGGAGAAAATCAAGGCAATCTTGTGCATCAAAAGGCCAACTTGTATCAAAGACGTGCAGCGACTAACTAGTTGTGTTGCAGCAATCAGCAGTTTTGTCAGCCGTCTTGGTGAGAAGGCGCTACCCCTGTACAAGCTATTGAAGAAGACAGACAAATTTGTCTGGGACGAGGCAGCAGATGCAGCACTTCAAGGGTTGAAGGAGATACTCACCCCCCACCTATACTAGCAGCTCCAGGAGAGTCAGAGCCTATGCTCCTCTACCTGGCAGCTACCAGTAGAGTCGTCAGCCTCGTCATCGAGTGGAGCGACAAGAAGAAGGACACGAGTATGGAGTCCAAAGGCCAGTCTACTACATTAGCGAAGTGCTTACAGAATACAAACAGAGATACCCTCACTTTCAAAAGCTAGCCTATGGAGTATTCCTAGGTAGCAGGAAGCTGAGGCACTACTTCCAGGAGCACCCAGTAACAGTCGTAAGCAAAGCTCCGCTGGCAACAATTCTCAATAACGCTGACGCAACAGGACGCACAGCAAAATGGGGCATCGAATTATCAGCCTTCGACATCAACTACAAAGCCAGGACTGCGATCAAGTCCCAGGTCTTGGCGGATTTTGTCGCAGATTGGACAGAAGCTCCGGACATAAGCTTGGAGCCGGAACCTGTCGTTGCCTAATCGACGGTACCTCGGAGGAGGGATCCTCACGAGGGGGAGAAGAAGTAGGGACCATAGGGCGGAGTGCACACGGGACGGTGGTACGCGATTTACCCAGCTTCGGAACACCTGCACGATGACAGGGCCTACTGCTGCTTGTCTGGAATAATCTGGACGCTTTCGCGATGTTACAATGAGTTGTGGTTGTGCCACTAGGGCTCCCAGGATCCGGCTTATAAAGGCGCACGGATCTAGGGTTTACATGGAGAGTCCTAGCCGGATTACAGGTTTGCCTAACTACGGTACTATGTCTTGCCGTGTATGTCAAGGATCCGCCTCCCTCTATACGTCGTCCCGGATCCGGGTTCCTACTGGGCCTTCATGGATCCGGGTTCCTCCAAAGGTCGGTCGGATCCGGCTCCCTGCTCCTGGGCCGGACATCTTCCGTCAGGATCAACAACAACTGGGCCGCCCGATGGGCCACATGCCTCATCACCATCTGTGGGCCACCCGGGCTTGCCGGATCTAGGCACTGTCGATGGTACACCCATGAAGTATACCCACAACAGTAGCCCCCAGAGTTCTCTGTGTTTCGCCTGCTGTTTCCGCCTCGCTAGTCCATCTTGGTCTCCGAAAATATTGGTAACGCGGAGAAACTTGAAGAACTCCAACTTCACATTTTCTTCCTTTCCCAACTTTTAGTCGGAAAATGCTCCCATTCTGCGGGACTTCATCCATCGACGATTCGAAATACATTTCCGGGTTACTCCCCTGCTTGCGAATGAGAGCCAACTTATCTTCATGCAATTACCTGGAATCTTAAAAGACTCAAACGGTTCCGCCAATTCTGGCGCCATTTTCGCACGATTTGCGCGGTAACTTATCCTTAGCCATTTTTACCGTTTAGGGTTTTGGACACGTGTCACGCATCTAACGGTGCGACGCTTGCGTTCCGACCACAGGATGCGGAGCACGAATCTCGTCCCCCCGGCCTATAAATATCCACCGTCAACCCTAACTTCTCATTCACCCCCCTTTCTCACCTCTCTACGCAGCGCCGCTCACGAGCTCCTCCTCCGCCGTGCCGGAACTCGCCGGAAAACTCGCCGGAGGATCACCGGAGCGATTGCACCACCGTGGTGTTCATCGTGTTCTTAACTCCGGCGAGCCACCGTACGAAAACCTCATCGCCGGCAACTCCGACCACCGCGAAACCCATTACGGTAAGTTCTCCGAGCTTCGATCCTTCACCGTAGCTGGTAGGGATGATCTTTAGGACGAAGACGCGGATCTGACTAAGTTTTACTTTTCCGCGATCTTTTCTGTCTTCAGATGTCTTCCGCGACTCCGCCTCCAACCACTGAGCCGATCATGGCAACGCCTATCTCCTCTGCTCCGCCTCCCTTCGTCCCAGTCCAGCTGGATCCCACTAAGGATTCCGGCAAGGACACCGAAGGCACCTCAGCTATCCCGGAGAAAACCTCCGAGGCGGAACAAGCGGAGAAGAAGGCGGAAGAGATCGCTGCCAAGAAATCCAAAGCCCGCCAGCGGGATTCGGAATCCAAAGGGAAATGGTGGCCCTGCACCACCACAGAGATTGAGCTGAAGAACTTGGAGGGGGAAGGCTTCCTGCAACCCGGAAGCTAGAGGACAGTGCCGAATGCCTTAGCTCCAGCCCCCCAAGACAACGAGATGGTGCTGACGAAAGCACTAGTGGAGCGGGGCTTCTCATTTCCGCCTTCGGACTTCTTCCTAGAGATCCTGAAGGTTTATGGGCTCCAGCCCCACAACATCTCCCCGAATAGCGTGCTTGCGATCAGCAATCACGTCACCCTCTGCGAGGGCCATCTCCGGGTAACTCCCGAGCTCTCCCTGTTCCAATATTACTTCACTGTCAAGAAGGAGAGGATCCGGCAGTCCACCGAGCTAGCAACATGCGGATCCATCACCTTCATGATCCGCCCGGGCCGCGTCTACCCCCACACCGACCGCCACGAATCCGCGCGGTACTGGTCTGGGGGCTTCTTCTATTTGAAGGACGTCTCCGACCCAGCGAGCAAAAGGAAATTGCCGCCGTTCAAGAACTGCCCCGCCACCGAGCTTCCGGCATGGTCGCACTGCCCCCACCTCTCCGAGTCGCTCCAGCTCACACACGCCGTCAGGCGGATCTGCAAGCTAACGGAGGAGGGGCTGACAGGGAAGGACTTGACCCTTTCCTGGTTCACCAAGCGGATCCAGCCGCTCCAACACAGGGATCACCTAATGTTCCAGTACACAGGGCGCGACGACCCAATGCGCGCCACAAAAGACAATCTTTCCGCCGACGCCATCGACAAGAGGATCCAGCTCCTCATCAAGATTCCGCGTGAACTTCACGTTCACGTGTGCAACAAAGACATTCACATGAATGGTTTCGGAACCGCGGTACGTCGTCTTGACTTTAGTCCATTGTTTTTCTTCGCATTCAAACTTTTTGTCTAAGTGTTTAACTCTATGCATTAGCTCGAGGCCCTTGAAGAAAGTGAACTCGGAACTCTCCTCCGGGTTCCTTCCACTGGCAACACGGATCCGGAAGCTGCATCAGAGGCGGAAGCTCACGAAGCTCCACGCCCTACTAAGAGGAAGAGGCCTACTCCTTCCAGCCCCGCCGCTAAGCGCGCCCGCGAAGTGCTTAGTATTGCGGCTACCCGGAAAGCGGAGGCGGAAAAGAAGCGCCTCAAGCTGATTAACACCAGCAACAAGGGGCAGCCCGCCATCCAGCACTTCTTCAAGCCTTCCGGGTAAGTGCCTGTTTCCGAGATCCAAATTCTGGTTTCACAAGCAAACCCTTACTTAGTTGTTATACTTTTTTCTTTTTACTGAAGCTCCGGAAGCCAGCCCCCCAAGGCTCCAAGGGTCTTGAAGAAGAAGGTCAAGCCGTCTCCGGCTTCAATCCCTGTTACTCCTGAGGTGGATGTCCCACCCAAAGCTTCGTCTACCTCCAAGTCGGATCCCAAGGATGTCATCAATCTTGATGACCTTCCGGAAGATCCCGCTGACCACGGGGATTCCGCCAAGGGTGCCTCCTCGTCTGCTCCTCCGCAAGATCAACCAGGCGCCACTTTCGCGGAGCCCACAGAAGAAGAATATGAGGAGAAGGTAAAGCTCATTCAAGCCACCAACGCGATTCGGGTCGACCCTCGACCGACTCAGTCTTTGCAAAAGCTTACCCTCGCACAGCGCCACGCGGAAGTTTCCGCCATGCTGAACAAAGTTTGGGGGAAGCCAGACGAGGAGATGCGAGAGCTCGCCAACCTGGAGGACGGTCTGAAAGAGTTTTTTGCCAAGCACAAGGAAGTGCGGCAGGTAATACTAGCCCCCAAGCATTGGGTGAGACATTTCCGTGTAACATGTGTTAGTCGATGCTTTCTCAAGATGTACCTTAGGTGGAAATTTAAAATTTTATACCTCCAAGAATTTGAATTCCTCGCCAGCCCCCAAGATTTTAAATATCCGGCTAACTCCTCTCTGCTTCTCAGACCACGCGGAAATTGCACGAAGATCTACGCGTTCATGTGCTGGAGCAGATCACGGAGATCGAAGGGCTGCGTCAGAACGCGGAAAACAACCAAAAGGCTATCCAGCTTCTTGAGACCCGCCTTCATGGTACGAGATCCGGGTTTTGATTTCTTGTGCTGATATAACCGTTCAGGATGCATAATATGTGCAACTTTCCGCCTACAGAAGAAACTGCCAAGCACTCCACATTCGATGAGCTATCCGCCAAGGTCCAGGTGCTTGAAGCGGAGAAAGAGTCCCTCAAGACCTTCATCAAAGAATCCTCCGACAAGGAGAATGAGGCGAGGAAGGAGCTCTCCGAGAAGCATGCCCGCGACCTGGCGGATCTGAATGATAAACTCAAGAAGAACCAGAGTCGTGTGACTTCCTTGGTGTCCAAAAACAAAGTTCTGGAAGCGGAGGCGGAGGCCATCGACAAACTTATCTTCCGTAAGCATTTTTCCGTGTTGTTGCTCCGACTACCCTCATATGCTTTTCTCTCCGTAACGGAACTGGACCTCCTTCTTCCACAGCGAGCCTTGGCTTTGAGTGGTCACAGGAGTCGAATCTGAAGAGGACGAAGGCATACGACGAAGTGCGGATTTCCATTGGCGCGTTATTTGAAGCCTGTCGCGGAATCGCCAAGACCCTATCTTTGAAGAAGGCCAAAACTTCCATGATCGACACGATGACCCAGCTAATGGAACAAGTGCCGGACTTCATTAAGGATTGGCAGAAATCTTCCGCGCGCGGAGTCGCCTCCCTGGTCTTAGCCACCTGCAAGGCTCACTTCCCCGCACTCAACTTTCCGGATGTTGCGCGTGGAGCTCCAAAGGGTTCTGACATGGGCGCCATCCTCTCGAAAACCCAAGGATACGAGCAGTTGCTTGTCAGGCGGGTGAATCACTCGTTCTGGTATAGCAAGCACGCCCTGCCCAAGGGATTTTCCGATGCAGAGGAGGAAGAAGGCGAGCCGGAGTATTACGGGGAAGGCTCCGGGTCAAGCATCGAGCGTTTCGGAGAAGGCTCTGGTGATGACTCCGAGGCCGGCTCCGGCGACAGCGACGGCGATGGCTCCGCCTACCAGGAATCTGAAGAAGAGGACTCCGAGTAGAGTTCCTGTTTGAACAATGAAACAAAGTTGCATCATTTTGGCCCCAAAGTGGGTTTGTAATAAGACTTTAAATTCTTAAGTAGCTAGGGACGAAACAACTATGCATGGGGCGGAAACACTTATCCTGCTATCTTTTAATATTATGTGCATGTTTCGTTTTGTGTCGGAAAGCAAGTGCTGACTTCGTTGTTTTCCGGCTTGCCCGCTTGACCTTCCGCGAGCCGGAAGACCTTAGCCGGAAACACTCGCCAGCGGCGACGAAGCCCAATGGCAATCCGTCAATAACCGCGGAAACAAGCCCCCAAGCATAGGTGCCAGAAATCGCTACTAGGAATCCACGAGTTCGCAACAGATAACAATTTAATCAGAAAACTTAAGCTTACGTTCTAAAGGACGATTTTTGAAAATCACAACTTTTATACACGCCTAGGCGGAAATATCCAGCTCTGCGGTTTTAGTCGGAAAACATACATGATCTAAAAATGAATAAGTAAAGGAGGTAAAAGACTCAAAGAGTGAACCATAAGCTTTATTTCATTGATCATGTATAACTATTACAGAGTTTGTAACTCGGAAAAAATACGCTAAGTGTGGAAAGGACGTAGCTGTGCGATGTTCCAGGGGCGATCTGTCTCGTCGTAGATGTCATCCGGATCCTCACGCTTGCGTTTCCGGTGCCAATTAGCAGGTCTGTCCTTCAGCTCTCGGAAATCAACAAGGTAGTACGATCCGTTGTGAAGCACTTTGCTAACGACGAAGGGTCCTTCCCATGGAGACTGCAGCTTATCGTCTTTCACCTGCCGAAGGCAGAGGACCAGGTCTCCTGTCATGAAAGAGCGATTCCGAACTCGACGACTGTGATAACGTCGGAGCTTCTGCTGGTAGATGGCGGAGCGCTGGTTAGCTAAATTCCGAGCTTCCTCGATCAGGTCCACAGATAGCTGTCTGGCCTCGTCAGCTGTTTCTTCATTGAAGGCGGAAACTCGCGGCGAATCGTGGATGATGTCGGAGGGGAGCACGGCTTCGGATCTGTATACCAGGAAAAATGGGGTAAACCCTGTTGACCTGTTAGGGGTAGTTCGCAAACTCCACAAGACAGCTTCCAACTCGTCAGCCCAAGCTCCAGCTGCTCGTCGCAGCGGTTCTTCAAGGCGTGGCTTAATTCCTGATAATATTAGACCGTTAGCCCTTTCAACTTGACCATTGGATTGTGGGTGAGCCATGCTTGCGCACAGTTGACGTGGGCGTAGTAGCTTCCTTGTGACGGTAAAGCACTCGTCTGTTGGGAACCCCAAGAGGAAGGTATGATGTGTACAGCAGCAAGTTTTCCCTCAGTAAGAAACCAAGGTTTATCGAACCAGTAGGAGCCAAGAAGCACGTTGAAGGTTGTTGGTGACGGAGTGTAGTGCGGCGCAACACCAGGGATTCCGGCGCCAACGTGGAACCTGCACACCACAACCAAACTACTTTGTCCCAACGAAACAGTGAGGTTGTCAATCTCACCGGCTTGCTGTAACAAAGGATTAGATGTATAGTGTGGATGATGATTGTTTGCAGAAAACAGTAAAACAAGTATTGCAGTAGATTGTATTCGATTAAAAGAATGGACCGGGGTCCACAGTTCACTAGAGGTGTCTCTCCCATTAGATAAATAGCATGTTGGGTGAACAAATTACAGTTGGGCAATTGACAAATAAAGAGAGCATGACAATGCACATACATGACATGATGAGTATTGTGAGATTCAATTGGGCATTACGACAAAGTACATAGACCGCTATCCAGCATGCATCTATGCCTAAAAAGTCCACCTTCAGGTTATCATCCGAACCCCTTCCAGTATTAAGTTGCAAACAACAGACAATTGCATTAAGTATGGTGCGTAATGTAATCAATAACTACATCCTTGGACATAGCATCAATGTTTTATCCCTAGTGGCAACAGCACATCCACAACCTTAGAACTTTCTCACACCGTCCTGCATTTAATGGAGGCATGAACCCACTATCGAGCATAAATACTCCCTCTTGGAGTTAAGAGTAAAAACTTGGCCAGAGCCTCTACTAATAACGGAGAGCATGCAAGATCATAAACAACACATAGGTAATAGATTGATAATCAACATAACATAGTATTCTCTATCCATCGGATCCCAACAAACACAACATATAGCATTACAGATAGATGATCTTGATCATGATAGGCAGCTCACAAGATCCGACAATGAAGCACATGAGGAGAAGACAACCATCTAGCTACTGCTATGGACCCATAGTCCAGGGGTGAACTACTCACTCATCAATCCGGAGGCGACCATGGTGGTGTAGAGTCCTCCGGGAGATGACTCCTCTCTCCAGGCGATCTCCTGAATCCCCCGAGATGGGATTGGCGGCGGCGGCGTCTCTGGAAGGTTTTCCGTATCGTGGCTCTCGGTACTGGGGGTTTCGCGACGAAGGCTTTAAGTAGGCGGAAGGGCAGGTAAAGGGGCGTCACGAGGGGCCCACACCACAGGCCGGCGCGGCCAGGTGTCGTCGTGGTGAACGAGCAGATGCCATAGGATGGCTTAGATTGGGGCCGAATGGACGCAAGAGGATTCGGGGGAGGGTTTGTGATCAGGTGGGAAGAGATTCCGGATGGTTTCCTCAAGAACTTGGCCAAGGCCAGAGGTTGAAGAAGAAAGACACAAGGAAGAACTCCCTCTAGATCACCATGTTCATTGATTCACACAGGTTACAGGTTCTGTCTACATACATACATGCGTGCCCGTGAAGAAGGGCTGCCCCCTCTCCTTATATAGGGGAGAGGGTGGCTTACAGTGCAAGAAACCCTAATGGCATCTTTGACTGGACAAACTACTTTATCAGCTACTGTACAAAGCTACTTTAATCATAGATGACACCGGGGTCTTCTTTAATCAGGGAGGCTGACGTCCTCCGGCTTCTTTCTTCATCATCTTCTTCTTTATCGTCAGCCCTTCGTTTAAAGCTACTTTGCTTAGCTCATCTTTGTCTTCTAGCTCTGGAGAGGATCTTTGACCAGCTTTGCCGACAAGCCCTTCCTACCGGTGGCCCGGTACCTTTTCTATCCGGTTCCGGTATCCCTCTTATGAGGATACCGGTTTAGCCTGTTCAGCCAAACGCCTATCTTAGACTCCGGCATGAACATCTAACCGGTATCCTGATGGCTCAAACCATCCGGTTTGGCATGCCTTTGGCATACCAGGGGTCATCCCCCCAACATTAGTCCCCGAAGCTGGTATAGTCTGGCGGATCCTATCCAACAGACCATGCCAGGTTCTTATGTCTTTGGATACCGGTTTGATCCATCCGGCGTCATGCTCGGATCCGGCATCTTTGCCCGGATCCCCCTTATCTTTTCTTCGTAAGTCATTCCCCGGTATCTTGTCTTCCGGTATCTTAACCATTAAGTACCTCCTCGGCGAAGTCGAGAATATCTCGGGCCCCGCGCCTGACAGACATGCGCACTGTAACTGACGCGTCAGTGTCAGTTGTCAATTCGCTTCGACTCCCGCGCGCCCATTTAATGCACCGCGGCGGATCCCACTAGCCGTTCTGGATCCCCTGTGTGCCTCCGTGTGGCCTCCTGTTTTTCGCGTGTACCTCGTCGACACGTGGCGGCCCGGCCCAGCGGTTTCCAGCCCACTTCCCTTCTTCTTTATAAGCGCAACCGCCGCTCCTTCTTCCTCTTCTTCGCATTCTCCACTTCCCTGCGCGCAGAGCTCTTCGCCTCCGTGCCTTCGCCATTCTCCGTCCGCCGCCGCTCGTTCGAGCCCATCGCCCGGCGAACTCACGCCTCCGTTCCGCCGGACTTCCTCGTGCGGGAACCTTCTGCAGCGCGCTCACCGCGTCCGCTGCATTCATGTTTCCTCAAGGACTTCCTCACCTCGCCGTCGACGGACTCCCTCGCCGGCCGCAGGCTCACCATTCCTCCGGCGAACCTCTTCCTCCGCGACTCCGCCGCCTCAGGTTAGGCCCGATACGCCTTTACCCCTTTCTTTCTTGCACTTCGGATCTTGGGGGCGGTAGAGTATTTATCCGTTCTTTGTTTTTGCTTTTCCTCTTACTCGTAGATCTTCGCGCGAGGGTCTGTTTGGGGAAAACTGTTTCTCGGTAGATTCCGGCGTCCCTAGATCCTCATGTCTAGTGAAGGGTCTCTCCCTGCTGCCACCTCTAGCAACCAAGATAGTAGCGCTTCCGACGGGTTAACCGACGACCTCGCCCGGATGGATCTGGCATCTAGCCGGAAACAAGAGGCCGGTACATCTAGCCGGGCCTCCGGAAAGGACAAGACACGCGGAGCCTGGAGAGGTTCCGACGTGACCCAGTTCGAGATCGACTGGCTCTACCGGTCTAGGAGGATTCCGGAAGGAGTCATCTGCCGGCTTCCAGGCGACGAGATCCACCCGGTGCTCAAACCCGGTGAGGCCGTTGTTTTCCTTGCTCACTTTGAGCGTGGCTTCGGCCTTCCTGCTTCTGATTTCTTTCGCCAATTCCTCGACTTCTATCGCCTCCAACCTCACCATCTTCCCGGCAACGCCGTTTTTTATCTTTCTTGCTTTGTGGCCTTCATGGAGGGCTACATTGGCATCCGTCCCGCTCGCGAGACGTTTGCCCGCTTTTTCTCCCTCCGGATCAATTCGGTCCAGGGCAAGGACATTCCTGCGCCCAAACCCCCCGTTCAATGCGGGTCTTGCATCATCGGCTCCCGCCAAGGGAGCCCCTTTTTTAAGTTCAACGGCCTCGAATCTTGGCGGTTGTGGCAGACGACGTTCTTCTATGTGAAGAACGCGGGCGACGACGACCTCATCAACTTGCCGGCGTTCAACCCGGCGCCGCCCGCCAAGACCAACTGGCAGTATAACCCCGGAACGGATCATGCCGAGACGAACCGGGTTGTGCGCTTTATGCTGAGGTTGATGAAGGATACCGATATCTGCTCCGACGATATCATCCGCACCTTCATCTGCCGCCGGGTGCTTCCCCTTCAACAGCGCGCTCACAAGATTAGTGAGATGTACGGCCCCGGTGATCCCACCAAGATCACCGGCTTGCCCTTGAGCAAGGCTGATGTGGTCCTGAAGGCTAGCCAAATCTGCCAAACGGACATGCCGGATGACTGGGAGTGGGGCCTTTGCCCTCTCAACTCCAAAAATCCTCCGTCCCAAGATGTAAGAAACTGCGCGGCTCAGGTCGTATTACCGGTAACTTTCATATTTGCGACTAATCTCTCTTTTTTCCTTTGTTCTCAGGCTAGGGCTCGTTTCCCTCGGATCGACTCAGACCGGCGAGGCCCTTGCCGGAAGAGGCCTCTGGACAAGTACGATCCAGATCCCGTCATTCATTGGCTGGATCTGAGGATGGGCCGGACTCCATCTTCCCGCCTTGGCAAGTCTCCGCCGGAACCAGCTGGTTCGTCTGATGACTTGACCATACTTGAGGTAGCCTTTCTGTTCGTTTTCTTATACTCTTTTTGTTACTTCCATTCTGTAGACACTCCCTCAGCCAGCAACAACCCACAGATCCATGAGCACGAACCTCCCCTGCAGGCCGAGGTTGGCGACGAGTTTCTGGATAAGCTCATGGCCGAGGGCCAGAAGAGCGATCCTCCTGCTGCTGGCGCCGGCCCCAGCCATGCTCCCTCTGGCAAACGTCCTCGGACCGAAGTCATTGGAGGGAAGCAGGTTGGCACCAAGCGCTACAAGCAAAAGCGGATGCCGATGTCTTCCGGGTAAGTTTTTATCTCTTTTATGCTCTCTTTGTTTCCACCGAGTTCTTTTTCGGTTGCTTTTTTCCAATTTGCTCTCTTTTTCCTTTCTTTCAGCCCTGCGCTTGAGCTTGGCTCTGCCGGCTCTGCGAGGACCTCAACTCCTCCTCCTCAGTCAAGTCCGGTACCATCTGGTGCCGGCAACAGCTCTGCCTCCCTCTCGGGAGGCACCACAAGTTCGGGGCGCGCGGCCCCAACACCTCCAGATCACCGCGCGGAGGAGGACTTCACCTCCCCTCCAGAGACCCAAGACACCGGCGCCAGCAACATCGGCGCCGGCCAGACTGATGCCGGGCAGGCGGAACCTTTGGTTCCTCCTCCCCCGAAGAAGAAGAAGAAGCAGTCGAGCTCTTCCCCTACTGCGCCGGATACTTCCGCGCCGGTACCTTCTCCTCCTCCCGAGGCCACGCCGACACCGCCGCCCAGCCAAGGACCTTCCGCGGCCAAGCAACCGGCGCCGTCCGGGACTCCCAAGATCACCAAGTTCCTCAAGCCCGGGGCTTCCCGCGGCAAGGCTGTGGAGGGCGCCGCCTCAAGCGGCTCGGGGGACGTGGTGCTGCACGTCGGCCCCGCTGCTATCGCTGCCCAGGACAAGCCTACCGGCCTCCTGGGCCGGATTGTTGATCTGAAGCGCGCGGGCAAGGACCTGGGGCACCTTCTCCCCTATGCCCAGAAGTGGAATGAGGCGGATATCTCGCTTCTACCCGCGGCCTGGGGAAGGATCGCCTTCCGGCACCAGATCCTGCCGGGGCTCGGTGCACTGAAGAACACTTCTCGCGGCTTAAACGCGCCGTGAAAGAGTTTGACAGTGCCTGGTACGATGCTACCAACAACGTGGTGGTAAGTTTTGCCAACTTTCTTTTATTTTTGTTGATGCCGGTTTCTTTTCTTTCCGGATCTTATCTATTCTCCCAGTCCCCGAGTTTCGTGGTGAAAATGCAGTTTTCGGCGCGAAACTTTAACTAGAGGCATGTGAAACCGGCATGGCCAGTCCCCGAGTTTCGGGTTGAAACCTTGTTTCTTTCTTTCTCACACCCATCTTCCCTTGAACAGAGCACTGCCGACGCCCGGAAGCAACTCTTTGAGGAGCTTCTGTGGGAGCACCGGGACCTTGCTGAGGCCCACAACCACTGCCAAGGTTTGTTTCTTTCCCCTCCGGCATCTTTTCACCGGACTGTTTCTCTCTTTGATACTTATGCACTCTTTTGCTTAACAGTTGTTCCGGAAGCTACCATCGAGGCCCTGAAGGCCCAGGTCGCCAAACTTCAAGGTACCATCCTTTCTTTTTCTGCTAACCCGTTCCTTTTTTCATTTCATCTATTGTTGCTTGCTAAGACTTTTCTTTCCGGTACTTAGGCGAGAAGGAGCAGCTCCTCAAGGAGCACAACGAGGCACTGGAGGCCCAGAAGACCGCCCTGGGGGAGCTCAAGGAACAGGCTATACAAGCCGCGCTCCGGCATGAGCAAGCCTTGAAGGATGCCCGGGTTGCAGCGGAGGCCAGGCTGGCGGAGGTCGTGGAGGACTCCACGAACTCCAACACCGTCTTGACGGCAGAGCTGGAGGAGGAGAGGAAATCGCGGAAGGCAGCGGAGCGCCTTATTGATACCATGACCACCGATCACCGGGAATATGATCGGTTGGTTATGAAGATAGACGCGCTGGCTCTCCGTAAGTTCCTGCTTTGCCCTCTCTTTCGCTTATAAGCTTTCTCCTTTTGAAGATGTATCTTTGTTTCTTGCTTTTTCCGACATGCTTTTTCCGACATGCTTTTTCCGGTGTCTCGTTTTTATGCCTTTTTTCTTTTTTCTGTAGAGCATTTCCCGGAATCCCAGGTTTATGCCTTGAAGAAGGTGAGGGAGGATCGGATTGCGCGGGAATTTCCCAATCTGGACGCGCACTGGGATGGGTACGACTATCTTGTCGCCCTCTCCGCGCGTGTCCAGCACATGCGCTCCGTCGACCGGCTTCTTGCTGACCTGCCAGCCGCCGCCATCCAAGTCTTCAAGGTCCTGTGGCCTGAGGAGGAGCTGCCGGGGAACATCACGCTCACCGCCGCGCGGCTTAATGATGCCGGGCACCGGATCCGCGAGTGGCAATGCTCCGCGGCTCGTGCCGGAGCTGACACGGCGCTGCGCTCCGTGTGCTCGTGGTATCCTGCTCTTGATCTGGATGCTCTCCAAGGCGTACGCGCAGATGCTCCCACGGACACAGATCCGGCGCTCACCGCAAAGCGGCAGGACCGGGCATACCGGCTTGCTGAGTATGCCGAGGTCCGCACCTTCATCCCTCCCCCTCCTGGCGTCAAGGACTACCTCAGCGATGAGGAAGAAGAAGACGAGGGAGATGAAGATGAGGCTGCTGAGGACGCGCCGCCGGAAGCTCCCGAGGCCAGCACTGCTCCCCCTGAAGACACCGAGGCCGGTGCTGCTCCGCCTGATGCCCCTGCTATCTGATTACCTGCTCTTATGCAATGTCTGCCTGTGATATGTTTCTTTGTCCTGGTTAACTTAAAACAATGTCCGTTAAATTCTGCCCCGGTATGCCGGGGTCTATGATGTAAAACTTTAAATCTGCTTTTGGTTGTGGTACAACATTTCATGCCGGTAAGTTATACCGGTAGCTAAATATTTCTAAGTTTGCCTTAGCACATTTGCTTTTGGTTCTGCTTTTATCCTGTACTGCAAAGATTTCCCAATTGTTTCCGCATCCAATTTGATGCATACTTGGTTCTTTTGCCTTGGCTCTGCCTGCCTTCTCTGGGCGTTCTTTGGCGTATGAGCACAAGGTTCTTTCACCAAACAAGCATCTTCTTGAACTTAGAAATAACTTTGAAATTTTGCAAAAAACCGGTTTAACCGGGGTTAGTTAAATTTTCCGGATTGTTCTTTCCTGCTCTCCCTTTTCGCAGTTCATGTGCTTATCTCCTACCGGTTTATCTTGCTTGCCATGAAGCCGGTTTGCGGACAGCAGCAGAGTCGAAGACTCCGGTAGGATTTAGCACACTACTAAACCGGAAAGAAAAAACATTCAATAAGCAACCGGTAAACTGAAAAAATAGACAAGTTACATGCAACCTTATTGGGGTAGTCCCCGAGATTCATTCAAGGTTCCGGCATTTTTTATTCATAGCATATAAGGTACAAAAAGGAACTTCTTACACCACCACTTCAAGAGTAGAAAGGACGCAACAGAGCTACGTTCCATGGACGTTTGCTCTCCTCTCCGGACCTGTCCGCCTTTCCTTTCTTCCACTCCTGTGCATCTATCAAGTAGTACGCATCATTGTGAAGCACCTTGCTTATAATGAAGGGACCTTCCCATGGTGGCAAAAGCTTATGCCGGCCTTCAGTGCGCTGCACCAGGCGAAGTACAAGATCTCCTTCCCGGAAAACTCTCGGGTTAACCTTCCGGTTATGATAGCGTCTTAGGTTTTGCTGATAAATGGCTGTTCTTGCCAGAGCCAGCTCTCTTGCTTCTTCCAGCAAGTCGACATCATTTTCTCTGGCCTCTTTGACCTCTTGCCCAGTATAGAGCTGTACCCTTGGTGAATCATGAATGATGTTGGTTGGTATGACCGCTTCTGCTCCATAAACCATGAAGAAGGGAGTGTATCCGGTAGACCGGTTTGGGGTTGTTCTTATACTCCACAGAACTGATGGTAGCTCATCGAGCCAACATCCCGATGACTTCTCCACTGCATCAATGAGTCTAGGCTTGATACCGGAAAGCACCAAAGCATTCATTCTTTCCACCTGGCCATTGCCCTGAGGGTGTGCCACTGAGCACAAATCCAACCAGATGTTGTTGTCCTCACAGAACCTTTTGAACTCACCTTGAGCAAAGTTGGTTCCATTATCAGTGATGATGCTATGCGGGTACCCATACCACAAAATGACATCTTTCAAGAATTTCACCGCTGTATGCCCATCGCACTTTGCGATAGGTTTCACTTCTAGCCATTTGGTGAACTTATCCACCATGACCAAGATATGAGTCATGCTGCTTCTTGCAGTTTTGAATGGTCCAACCATGTCAAGGCACCAAACGGCGAATGGCCATGTTAACGGTATTGTCTTTAAACCGGATGCTGGGGTATGATTTTGCTTGGCGTACCTCTGGCAGCCGTTGCATTTTCTTACCAAATCCTCAGCATTCTCCAAAGCAGTGGGCCAATAAAATCCATGCCGGAATACTTTTGCTACTAGCACCCTTGATGAAGCATGGTGCCCACACTCTCCTTGGTGAATTTCCTCAAGCATTTCTTTCCCTTCCTCCGGTTCCACACATCTTTGAAGGACACCGGTAACGCTTCTCTTGTACACCTCACCGTTGATGAATGTGTAAGCTTTGGACCTTCTTTGTATCCTCCTTGACTCGTTTTCGTCAGCCGGCAAGGTGCTGTTGATCAGGAATTCCTTAATAGGTTTAACCCATGACGGTATCTCTCGAACCAGAAATACTGGTGCATCTATCTCCATGCTATCCACCAGCATCATTTCTTCCGGTATGGGTACAGCAGTCCCCGAGCTTACCGGAGCAGTCCCCGAGCTTGCCGGAGCAGTCCCCGAGCTTGCCGGAGCAGTCCCCGGGTTCCCTTCATCGATATCCATGGGCACCACGTGTGACTCCGGTACAAAAATTGATTCCGATTCTGGGCTTGGCTTGATCGATGGTACTCTTAGATGAGCCAAAGCTATTCCGGGAGGGATTTCTTGCCTAGATGAGCCCAGCTTGGACAAAGCATCCGCGGCTTCATTTTCTGCGCGTGGCACATGGTGGAACTCACATCCTTCGAAGAATCCGGCAATCTTTTGCACGTGAAACCGGTACGAGGCCATGTTGGCATCTTTTGCATCCCAATCTCCGGAACACTGCTGTACCACAAGATCCGAATCTCCGTAGCAAATGATCCTGTGTGCACCGATTTCTTTTGCGACTTTAAGCCCATGGATCAAAGCTTCATATTCAGCGACATTATTCGATGCCCTGAAATGCACTTGCAAGACATACCGGAGGTGGTCTCCTTTTGGTGAAGTAAGCACCACACCGGCACCTAGACCCTCCTTGAGCTTGGATCCATCAAAGTGCATCTTCCAGTACTCTATCCTCTGATCCGGCGGTTTGTATTGCATTTCCGCCCAATCAACAAGGAAATCAGCCAAAGCCTGTGACTTTATGGCATCTCTTCTTTCATATACCGGCACGTACGGTGATATCTGGATTGCCCATTTTGCAATCCGGCCGCTGGCGTCTTTGTTGCACATGATGTCGGAAATTGGTGCTTCGCTCACCACCTTCATGGGGTGCTCCTCAAAGTAGTGCTTGAGTTTGGTGGCGGCCATGTACACGCCATAAGTCATTTTCTGGAAGTGAGGGTAGTTTTGTTTTGAGAGGGAGAGCACCTCGCTCAGGTAGTATACCGGCCTCTGGACGGTTTTTCCTTCCTCTTCTCTTTCAACCACAACCACTACACTCACGACCCGGTTTGTTGCTGCTATGTATAACAGCATAGGCTCCCTTTCTAGAGGTGAAGCTAGTATGGGCGCTATGGCTAGCATTGTTTTTAGCTCTTTAAACGCTGCATCTGCCTGAGGGGTCCAGACGAACGTGTCAGATTTTTTCATGAGAGCGTAGAGCGGTAGAGCTTTCTCTCCCAACCTGCTTACAAACCGGCTTAGCGATGCCAAGCTTCCGGTAAACTTTTGCACATCTTTTAACTCTCGAGGGATAGCCATTCTTTCTATTGCCCGGATTTTTACCGGATTAACTTCTATGCCCCGGCTTGATACCAGGAAACCGAGCAGCTTGCCGGCAGGGACACCAAAGGTGCATTTTGCCGGATTGAGTTTCATCCGGAACCGCCTTAGGTTATCGAATGTTTGCCGGATGTCATCGATTAAGGTGTTCTTTACCTTAGTTTTTATCACAATGTCATCCACATAGACTTGCACATTTTTTCCAATTTGATCAAACAAGCATTTTTGCATACAGCGCTGGTACGTTGCACCAGCGTTGCGCAAACCAAAAGGCATAGTAACATAGCAATAAGCCCCGTGCGGGGTAATGAACGCAGTTTTTATTTGATCTTCCTTTTTCAAGGGAATCTGGTGGAAACCGGAATACGCATCCAGGAAGGACAACAACTCACACCCAGCAGTTGAATCAATCACTTGATCGATTCGTGGTAGAGGAAAAGGATCTCTTGGGCAAGCCTTGTTCAGGTTGGTGTAGTCGATGCACATGCGCCACACCTTCGGAGCTTTTGCCTCCAGGTTCTCATCTTTCTTCTTTTCAACCATTACCGGATTGGCCAGCCACTCTGTGTGCGTGACCTCCACAATGAATCCGGCAACAAGCAGTTTGGTTACCTCTTCTCCTATGATCTTTCTTCTATCTTCAGCGAACCGGCGTAGTGGTTGCCGCACCGGCTTGGCATCTTTTCGGACGTTTAAGGAGTGCTCAGCCAGCTCCCTCGGAACACCTACCAAATCATCAGTTGACCAGGCAAAGATATTCCGATTCTCACGGAGGAAGCTGACGAGCGCGCTTTCCTATGCTTGATCAAGACCGGCACCGATACGAACGGTGCGCTCTGGGTAAGCCGGATCCAGCACGATGTCCTTTGTCTCATTTGTTGGCTTGAATGCCGGTGAGCCCATGTTTTCACTCATTGCCGCTAAGCTCAATTGTGAGGACTGAGCCAGCGCAACAGCTGTCTGCATTCTTTTCTTTTCCTCCGCGATCACCAGCGATTCCGCTAGGTTCGATCCGGCAGATGCAGTTTCCAGTGAGACCTTATAGTTTCCCACCACAGTCAATGGTCCACGAGGTGCCGGCATCTTCATCTTGAGGTAGGCCGTATGAGTTGTGGCCATGTAGGCTGCCAATGCCGGTCTCCCCAGCAATGCATGGTAGGGACTGTCTAGATCCACCACCTCAAACTCCAGATTTTCCACCCGGCAATTGTCACGTCCTCCAAATGCCACGTCCACTCGAAC
This sequence comes from Lolium perenne, assembly GCF_019359855.2. NCBI lineage: Eukaryota > Viridiplantae > Streptophyta > Magnoliopsida > Poales > Poaceae > Lolium > Lolium perenne. The sequence goes on along the minus strand of NC_067247.2, from coordinate 374,808,794 downwards.
TTTTCCTATCGGGGCACAGGACAAGCCAGGGACGATCCCGTGGAACGTTGTGCGCGTTGGCTGAAGCATGTTTTCTGTTATGCCCAGCGTATGCATGGTGTGCTTGTACATGATGTTTATGCTGCTGCCATTGTCTATCAGCACCTTGCTGAACTTCACTCGAGTTTGCGGCCCTTTCATGATTGGGTCCACAACAAGAGCATATCCACCCGGATTCGGCATGATCTTAGGGTGATCCTTAGATGACCAGGTAATTTCCTGATTGGACCACATCATGTATTTGGGAACTGCCGGCATCACAGCATTGACCTCCATGGAGCGGCGGTGCACGCTTTGCCTGTCTGTTGGCTCAGTGACAAAGACAACACAGCACAGATGCGGGTCTTCGTAAACATTCCGGCCCAAAGGTGCCGGTGGAGGTGGTTGATCATCTTGTTCCACCCGGTTAACTTGCTGGTACTGCTGCCGGTTTGGCTGCACCGGTAAGGCGTTTGCCCCGGTAAGTGGCGGTGGTGGTGGTAGCTGTTGCTGCTGCCGCGGCATGTCTTGTGGTGGCCGTGCATCTTTTACCGTTCCTTTTTGCATCAAGTACTTGGTCCAGGTACAATCCTTCGTCAGATGGTTTGACGGATGTGCCGGATTCGGTGTGTGCCACCGGCAAGGTTGATCCATGGCAGCTTCCATGGTGTATTTGCGGGTTCTTGCCAGTTCCTTTTACGGACCCAGGGTTTCTTTTCCACCCACTGCTTCTTAGGACCCGCCCATGGCTGCGATCCGGTTTTTTGCCTCTGACTGCCGCTGGCCTCAGAGTTTTCCTGCACAGCAGCAACTTGCTGTGGACCGTACCTTCGATCCGGAAAATCTTCCCTTCTTTTGTTATTCCGGTTATCCCGGTGTTGTTCGTGGCGCAGCTGTTCCGGCTCAGGTTGCACTGCTGGCTGCGTTGGGTCTCCCAACGCATAGCTATCCGCCACACGTATCATCTCTGCCAACGTTGTCGGCATGTTCCGCTGCAACTTTTGCCATAGCGGTGAGCCTCTTCTGCATCCACTGCTAAACCAAGCAATGGCCTGTGCCTCGATTACCCCTTCACAGGAGTTCCTGGTAGTGTTCCACCGGGCCAGATAATCCCGGTCTGTTTCGTTCGGGCGCTGCACACACAGAGCAAGTTGCTGCGGCCTGTTTGGCCTCTGATAGGTGCTGCTGAAATTGCTCACAAAAGCCTCCTCAAAATCCAGCCAGCCATTTATGCTTCCTGCCGGCAAGTTGTTTAGCCAGATTCTTGCCGGTCCAACCAAAAACGATGGTATGATCCTCACGGCCCAACGCCGGTTTCCTCCTCCTGCTACGGTTCCTCCACCGCCTGCGACGTATACCGCGGTCACGTAATCAGCGAGCCAATCTTCCGGCTTCGTGGTGCCATCGTATGTTTTTGTGTCACGGGGCAACATAAAGTTGCGAACTGGTGGTTTTTCTTTCATGATCCTTGGGCCAAAGCACTTTGGACCTGGAGGACCTTCCTCCTCGATCATTTCTGACAAATACACTCTATCCAGACGGTGCCTCGCATCCCGTTCCGGTAAGTATCTCTCTCCCAAGCGTTCTCCCAATGGGTTCCGGTATGCTGCCGGTCTTGTAGAATCAGCTTCATCGTAACATTCCGGCACCGCGGCCCTTGCCTGCCGATACCTCGGGGGATCCATTTCCTCCTCATCGTACGCTGCCCTTGCAGCTCGATAGTTTTGCCCGGTCTCATATCTACCGGCATGATTGTTTCCGGCATTGCCTCTGGCGTAGCCTCGCTCTGCCCCTTGGCTTTTTCTACCGGCATCATGTTGCCCGTCTTGTTGCTTTCCGGCAAGAACCGGATCGTACACAGTCATCTGCTGCGCATTCACTTCTTTTTCTCTCCTTCTATCCGGGTGGGGGGACGATGCCTGCCCATGGGACTTGCTACCGGCATTCTTTGTCAAACGCGCGGATTTTGAGGCCGCTGCCTTGTTCAGCTTAGCCAGCTGCTCAGCATTTTGCTGCTCAATAGTTTCCAGCAGCTCTCTAACACGCTCTTGCTGTTTTGCCAAAGCCTCTCCGGAAAGCGACTCGCATAGCTCTACAGCAGCTTTAGCAGCTTTTATAGTTTTATCCGGGCTGCTATACTTAGGCCTTTCCACGATGCTAACAGATGCAGAGGCACTCTTGCCGGTAAGAATCTCTTTGCGCAAATCTTGATCTAGGTTGCGAGCTTTCAGCCGGTTTTCCGGCATCCTGGCAGCATGCGCGCTAACAGAAGCAAAGCCATGGGCAGCGTTATACTCACGTACGGTTAGGTTCAGCTCGCGCTGCGCCCTGACGATGTCCTTGCCGCTCTCGAGCATCTTCTGGCGCTGCGCCTCCAGCTCCGCCTGAGCCGCTGCCGGGTCGATGTTCTGCGCGATGGGGGTGGCGAGGACGTTCATCGCCGCTTGGAGCGGTGTCTCCGGTGGCGCGGATGATGCTCCCGCTGCGCCTGCGCCGCGCTCCAGCGGTGGCTTAGCCGCACGGGTCGAAACCGCGCGACCAGCATCTTCTGCCGCAGCTTCCTTTCCTGCACCAGCCACACCGGTCATCATTACCTCAACGCTGCCGGCGGCGCGGCCAGCACAGAGCCATCTTGGCGGGTCCGGTGCCACCAGCACCGGCGAGAGGCGCTGGCGCACGGGGACGGTGCCGAAGTAGATGCGGTGGCTGCCGAACTCGATGATGCGGCCGTTCTTGGGGAAGACGCCGCCGTTGGCGAAGCAGCCCGCGTTGTCGTTGATGAAGTCCATGGCGTAGATGCGCTGCACCAACGCGGACACCGTACGCTCGCCGGAGATCTCGAGGACGCCCGCCCGAATGTGAACTCCATCATGCGCCACTTCATGCCCCACGGTGGGCGCCAACTGTCGTCGTGGTGAACGAGCAGATGCCATAGGATGGCTTAGATTGGGGCCGAATGGACGCAAGAGGATTCGGGGGAGGGTTTGTGATCAGGTGGGAAGAGATTCCGGATGGTTTCCTCAAGAACTTGGCCAAGGCCAGAGGTTGAAGAAGAAAGACACAAGGAAGAACTCCCTCTAGATCACCATGTTCATTGATTCACACAGGTTACAGGTTCTGTCTACATACATACATGCGTGCCCGTGAAGAAGGGCTGCCCCCTCTCCTTATATAGGGGAGAGGGTGGCTTACAGTGCAAGAAACCCTAATGGCATCTTTGACTGGACAAACTACTTTATCAGCTACTGTACAAAGCTACTTTAATCATAGATGACACCGGGGTCTTCTTTAATCAGGGAGGCTGACGTCCTCCGGCTTCTTTCTTCGTCATCTTCTTCTTTATCGTCAGCCCTTCGTTTAAAGCTACTTTGCTTAGCTCATCTTTGTCTTCTAGCTCTGGAGAGGATCTTTGACCAGCTTTGCCGACAAGCCCTTCCTACCGGTGGCCCGGTACCTTTTCTATCCGGTTCCGGTATCCCTCTTATGAGGATACCGGTTTAGCCTGTTCAGCCAAACGCCTATCTTAGACTCCGGCATGAACATCTAACCGGTATCCTGATGGCTCAAACCATCCGGTTTGGCATGCCTTTGGCATACCAGGGGTCATCCCCCCAACACCAGGGCTTGGGCCGCGCCGCCCTGGTGTGTCGCCACCTCGTGGCCCCACTTCATCTCTCCCTCGTACTTCTGGAAGCTTCGTGGCAAAATAGGCCCCTGGGCGTTGATTTCGTCCAATTCCGAGAATATTTCCTTACTAGGATTTCTGAAACCAAAAACAGCAGAAAACAGCAACTGGCTCTTCGGCATCTCGGTAATAGGTTAGTGCCGGAAAATGCATAATAATGACATATAATGTGTATAAAACATGTGAGTATCATCATAAAAGTAGCATGGAACATAAGAAATTATAGATACGTTTGAGACGTATCAAGCATCCCCAAGCTTAGTTCCTACTCGTCCCGAGTAGGTAAACGATAACAAAGATAATTTCTTAAGTGACAATGCTACCAACATAATCTTGATCAATACTATTGTAAGCACATGTAATGAATGCAGCGATTCGAAACAATGGTACATGACATGAGTAAACAATTGAATCATAAAGCAAAGACTTTTCATGAATAGTACTTCAAGACAAGCATCAATAAGTCTTGCATAAGAGTTAACTCATAAAGCAATAATTCAAAGTAAAGGTATTGAAGCAACACAAAGGAAGATGAAGTTTCAGCGGTTGCTTTCAACTTGTAACGTGTATATCTCATGGATATTGTCAATGTAAAGTAATATAACAAGTGCAATATGCAAGTATGTAGGAATCAATGCACAGTTCACACAAGTGTTTTCTTCTTGAGGTGGAGAGAGATAGGTGAACTGACTCAACAATAAAAGTAAAAGAAAGGCCCTTCGCAGAGGGAAGCATTGATTGCTATATTTGTGCTAGAGCTTAGGTTTTGAAAACAAGAAACAATTTTGTCAACGGTAGTAATAAAGCATATGAGTTATGTAAATTATATCCTACAAGTTGCAAGCCTCATGCATAGTATACTAATAGTGCCCGCACCTTGTCCAAATTAGCTTGGATTACCGGGATTATCATCGCAATACACATGTTTTAACCAAGTGTCACAAAGGGGTACCTCTATGCCGCTTGTACAAAGGTCTAAGGAGAAAGTTCGCATTGGATTTCTCGCTTTTGATTATTCTCCACTTAGACATCCATACCGGGACAACATAGACAACAGATAATGGACTCCTCTTTAATGCATAAGCATGTAGCAACAATTAGTGTTCTCATATGAGATTGAGGATATATGTCCAAAACTGAAACTTCCACCATGATTCATGGCTTAAGTTAGCGGCCCAATGTTCTTCTCTAACATTATGCATGCTCTAACCATTAAATGAGTGGTAAATCGCCCTTACTTCAGACAAGACGGACATGCATAGCAACTCACATGATATTCAACAAAGAGTAGTTGATGGCGTCCCCAGAAACATGGTTATCGCACAACAAGCAACTTAATAAGAGATAAAGTGCATAAGTTCATATTCAATACCACAATAGTTTTTAAGCTATTTGTCCCATGAGCTATATATTGTAAAGGTGAAGAATGGAAATTTTAAAGGTAGCACTCAAGCAATTTACTTTGGAATGGCGGAGAAATACCATGTAGTAGGTAGGTATGGTGGACACAAATGGCATAGTGGTTGGCTCAAGGATTTTGGATGCATGAGAAGTATTCCCTCTCGATATAAGGTTTAGGCTAGCAAGGTTTATTTGAAACAAACACAAGGATGAAGCGGTGCAGCAAAACTCACATAAAAGACATATTGTAAAAATTATAAGACTCTATACCGTCTTCCTTGTTGTTCAAACTCAATACTAGAAATTATCTAGACCTTAGAGAAACCAAACATGCAAATCAGATTTTAGCATGCTGTATGTATTTCTTCATTAATAGGTGCAAACTATATGATGCAAGAGCTTAAACATGAGCACAACAATTGCCAAGTATCACATTATTCAAGATATTATACCAATTACCACATATATCATTTTCCAATTCCAACCATATAACAATTTAACGAAGAAGAAACATTCGCCATGAATACTATGAGTAAAGCCTAAGGACATATTTGTCCATATGCAACAGCGGAGCATGTCTCTCTCCCACACAATGAATGCTAGGATCCATTTTATTCAAACAAAACAAAAACAAAAAGAAACCGACGCTCCAAGCAAAGTACATAAGATGTGATGGAATAAAAATATAGTTTCAGGGGAGGAACCTGATAATGTTGTCGATGAAGAAGGGGATGCTTTGGGCATCCCCAAGCTTAGACGCTTGAGTCTTCTTGATATATGCAGGGGTGAACTACCGGGGCATCCCCAAGCTTAGAGCTTTCAATCTCCTTGATCATAGTGTATATCATCCTCCTCTCTTGATCCTTGAAAACTTCCTCCACACCAAACTCAAAACAAACTCATTAGAGGGTTAGTGCATAATCAAAATTCACATATTCAGAGGTGACACAATCATTCTTTATACTTCTGGACATTGCACAAAGCTACTGAAAGTCAATGGAATCGAAAAATCCATCAAGCATGACAAAACAGGCAATGCAAAATAAAAGGCAGAATCTGTCAAAACAGAACAGTTCGTAAAGACGTATTTTTAACAGGCACCAGACTTGCTCAGATGAGAAAACTTAAAACTAATAAAAGTTGCGTACATATCTGAGGATCACTCACGTAAATTGGCATAATTTTCTGAGTTACCTACAGAGAATTTTACCCAGATTCGTGACAGCAAAGAAAACTGTTTCTGCGCAGTAATCCAAATCTAGTATCATACTTCTATTAGAGACTTTACTTGGCACAACAATGCAATAAAACTAAGATAAGGAGAGGTTGCTACAGTAGTAAACAATTTCCAAGACTCAAATATAAAACAAAAATACTGTAGTAAAAACATGGGTTGTCTCCCATAAGCGCTTTTCTTTAACGCCTTTCAGCTAGGCACAGAAAGTGTGTATCAAGTATTATCAAGAGACGAAGTGTCAACATTATAATTTGTTCTAATAATAGAATAAAAAGGTAACTTCATTCTCTTTCTAGGGAAGTGTTCCATACCTTTCTTGAGAGGAAATTGATATTTAATATTACCTTCCTTCATATCAATGATAGCACCAACAGTTCGAAGAAAAGGTCTTCCCAATATAATGGGACAAGATGCATTGCATTCAATATCCAAGACAACAAAATCAATGGGGACAAGGTTATTGTTAACGGTAATGCAAACATTATCAACTCTCCCCAAAGGTTTCTTCGTAGAGTTATCAGCAAGATTAACATCCAAATAACAATTTTTCAATGGTGGCAAGTCAAGCATATCATAAATTTTCTTAGGCATAACAGAAATACTTGCACCAAGATCACATAAAGAATTACAATTAAAATCATTGACCCTCATCTTAATGATGGGCTCCCAACCATCCTCTAGCTTCCTAGGAATAGAAGTTTCGCGTTCTAGTTTCTCTTCTCTAGCTTTTATGACAGCATTTGTAATATGTTTCGTGAAAGCCAAATTTATAGCACTAGCATTAGGACTCTTAGCAAGTTTTTGTAAGAACTTTATAACTTCAGAGATATGACAATCATCAAAATCCAAACCATTATAATCTAAAGCAATGGGATCGTTATCCCCAATGTTGGAAAAAATTTCAGCAGTTTTATCACAGGCAGTTTCAGCAGTTTTAGCAGTTTCAGGCAGTTTTTCGCGCTTTGCATTAGAAGTGGAAACATTGCCTACACCAATTCTTTTACCATTATTTAGTAGGAGGTGCAGCAACATGTGTAGCATTAGCATTGCTAGTGGTGGTAATAGTCCAAACTTTAGCTATATTATTCTCTTTAGCTAGTTTTTCATTTTCTTCTCTTTCCCACCTAGCATGCAATTCAGCCATTAATCTTATATTCTCATTAATTCTAACTTGGATGGCATTTGCTGTAGTAACAATTTTATTATCAATATCCCTATTAGGCATAACTTTCGATTTCAAAAGATCAACATCAGCAGCAAGACTATCAACTTTAGAAGCGAGTATATCAATTTTCCCAAGCTTTTCTTCAACAGATTTGTTAAAAGCAGTTTGTGTACTAATAAATTCTTTAAGCATAGCTTCAAGTTCAGGGGGTGTGTTCCTATTATTGTTGTAAGAATTCCCATAAGAATTACCATAACCATTACCATTATTATAAGGATATGGCCTATAGTTGTTACTAGAATTGTTCCGATTTGTTGAAATTATTATTTTTAATGTAGTTTACATCAACATGTTCTTCTTGAGCAACCAATGAAGCTAACGGAACATTATTAGGATCAACATTTGTCCTATCATTCACAAGCATATACATAATAGCATCAATCTTATCACTCAAGGAAGAGGTTTCTTCGACAGAATTTACCTTCTTACCTTGTGGAGCTCTTTCCGTGTGCCATTCAGAGTAATTTATCATCATATTATCAAGAAGCTTTGTTGCTTCACCAAGAGTGATGGACATAAAGGTACCTCCAGCAGCTGAATCCAATAGGTTCCGCGAAGAAAAATCCAGTCCTGCATAAAAGGTTTGGATGATCATCCAAGTAGTCAGTCCATGGGTTGGGCAATTTTTAACCATAGATTTCATTCTTTCCCATGCTTGTGCAACATGCTCAGTATCCAATTGTTTAAAATTCATTATGCTACTCCTCAAAGATATAATTTTAGCAGGGGGATAATATCTACCAATAAAAGCATCCTTGCATTTAGTCCATGAATCAATACTATTCTTAGGCAGAGATAGCAACCAATCTTTAGCTCTTCCTCTTAGTGAGAAAGGGAACAATTTTAATTTTATTATGTCACCATCTACATCTTTATACTTTTGCATTTCACAAAGTTCAACAAAATTATTGAGATGGGCAGTAGCATCATCAGAACTAACACCAGAAAATTGCTCTCGCATAACAAGATTCAGTAAAGCAGGTTTAATTTCAAAGAATTCTGCTGTAGTAGCAGGTGGAGCAATAGGTGTGCATAAGAAATAATTATTATTTGTGTTTGTGAAGTCACACAACTTAGTATTTTCAGGAGTATTCATTCTAGTGACACTAAATAAAGTAAACTAGATAAAGAAAATGCAAGTAACTAATTTTTTTGTGTTTTTAATATAGCAAACAAGATAGTAAATAAAATAAAACTAGCAACTAATTTTTTTGTGTTTTGTTTTAGTGCAGCAAACAAAGTAGTAAATAAAATGAAGCAAGACAAAAACAAAGTAAAGAGATTGCGATGTGGAGACTCCCCTTGCAGCGTGTCTTGATCTCCCCGGCAACGGCGCCACAAAAAGAGCTGCTTGCGCACAGTTGACGTGGGCGTAGTAGCTTCCTTGTGACGCTAAAGCACTCGTCTGTTGGGAACCCCAAGAGGAAGGTATGATGTGTACAGCAGCAAGTTTTCCCTCAGTAAGAAACCAAGGTTTATCGAACCAGCAGGAGCCAAGAAGCACGTTGAAGGTTGTTGGTGACGGAGTGTAGTGCGGCGCAACACCAGGGATTCCGGCGCCAACGTGGAACCTGCACAACACAACCAAAGTACTTTGTCCCAACGAAACAGTGAGGTTGTCAATCTCACCGGCTTGCTGTAACAAAGGATTAGATGTATAGTGTGGATGATGATTGTTTGCAGAAAACAGTAAAACAAGTATTGCAGTAGATTGTATTCGATTAAAAGAATGGACCGGGGTCCACAGTTCACTAGAGGTGTCTCTCCCATAAGATAAATAGCATGTTGGGTGAACAAATTACAGTTGGGCAATTGACAAATAAAGAGAGCATGACAATGCACATACATGACATGATGAGTATTGTGAGATTCAATTGGGCATTACGACAAAGTACATAGACCGCTATCCAGCATGCATCTATGCCTAAAAAGTCCACCTTCAGGTTATCATCCGAACCCCTTCCAGTATTAAGTTGCAAACAACAGACAATTGCATTAAGTATGGTGCGTAATGTAATCAATAACTACATCCTCGGACATAGCATCAATGTTTTATCCCTAGTGGCAACAGCACATCCACAACCTTAGAACTTTCTGTCACTGTCCCAGATTTAATGGAGGCATGAACCCACTATCGAGCATAAATACTCCCTCTTGGAGTTAAGAGTAAAAACTTGGCCAGAGCCTCTACTAATAACAGAGAGCATGCAAGATCATAAACAACACATAGGTAATAGATTGATAATCAACATAACATAGTATTCTCTATCCATCGGATCCCAACAAACACAACATATAGCATTACGGATAGATGATCTTGATCATGATAGGCAGCTCACAAGATCCGACAACGAAGCACATGAGGAGAAGACAACCATCTAGCTACTCCTATGGACCCATAGTCCAGGGGTGAACTACTCACTCATCAATCCGGAGGCGACCATGGCGGTGTAGAGTCCTCCGGGAGATGACTCCCCTCTCCAGGCGATCTCCTGAATCCCCCGAGATGGGATTGGCGGCGGTGGCGTCTCTGGAAGGTTTTCCGTATCGTGGCTCTCGGTACTGGGGGTTTCGCGACGAAGGCTTTAAGTAGGCGGAAGGGCGGGTAAAGGGGCGTCACGAGGGGCCCACACCACAGGCCGGCGCGGCCAGGGCTTGGGCCGCGCCGCCCTGGTGTGTCGCCACCTCGTGGCCCCACTTCGTCTCTCCCTCGTACTTCTGGAAGCTTCGTGGCAAAATAGGCCCCTGGGCGTTGATTTCGTCCAATTCCGAGAATATTTCCTTACTAGGATTTCTGAAACCAAAAACAGCGAGAAAAACAAAGAATCGGCTCTTCGGCATCTCGTTAATAGGTTAGTGCCGGAAAATGCATAATAATGACATATAATGTGTATAAAACATATGAGTATCATCATAAAAGTAGCATGGAACATAAGAAATTATAGATACGTTTGAGACGTATCAAGCCACAGATGCAAGGTCCAGTCGAATCCCTACTGTCTCACAATAATCCTTCAATTCTCCCTGTGCGAAGTTTGTGCCATTATCTGTGATTATGCTGTGTGGGATGCCGAATCTCATCACGAGGCTGCAGACAAATTTTAGTGCCGTAGCACCGTCGGCTTTTCTCACTGGCTTTGCCTCGATCCATTTGCTAAACTTGTCAACAGCGACCAAGAGGTATTCAAAACCGCCAGGAGATGATATTTTTAACTTACCAACCATATCGAGCCCCCAGACCGCAAACGGCCAGGTGATAGGTATGGTCTTCAGCTCTTGGGCTGGAGCGTTTGGTTGAGTAGCGTAGTACTGACAACCTCGGCAGGTCTTGACTATCTTGTCAGCATCTTCTTTAGCTGTGAGCCAGTAAAAGCCTAGCCGAAAAGTTTTTGCAACGAGTGACCTGGGAGCGGCATGATGCCCGCAATCCCCTGCGTGGATCTCTCTGAGGATTTCAATGCCATCTTGATTAGAGACGCATTTGAGAAATACCCCTGTTGTGCTTCGTTTGTAGAGCTGTCCATCAACAATTGTGTAGGATCTTGCTCGTCTGATGATCTGTCGCGCGAGGACCTCGTCCTTTGGCAACTTCTGATCGATGAGGTAGTCCAGGAAAGGCTGCGTCCAAGCCGGAATGATAGCCATCACTTCTTTAGCCGGAGATACTGCCACATCTGGGTTTTCCGGGTTAGCGCCCTTTACCGAGGGTATCCGTAGGTGCTCCAGGAAAATACCAGGCGGAATTGGTTTTCTGCCGGATCCGAGCTTGGATAGCATGTCTGCCGCTGCGTTATCGTCTCTCCGGACGTACTTGACTTCGTATCCTAGAAAGCACTTGGCGATCTCGTCAACTTCGGCTCTGTAAGCCGCCATGACGGAATTTCTGGCGTTCCAGGTTCCGGCTACTTGCTGTGCCACCAGGTCGGAATCTCCGCAGCTGATAATGTGCTTGATCCCTATTTCCTTAGCGATGCCCAGTCCGTGTAGTAGAGCCTCGTACTACGCCATGTTGTTTGTCGCTTCGAAGTGGATCTGCAAAACGTATTGCAGTTCTTCTCCGGTAGGGGATTTCAAGGTGACTCCGGCTCCTGAGCCTTGATGCTGCTTGGATCCATCGAAGTGCATAACCCATGTCTCTGGTTCCGGCTCCAGATTTGCATCCGGAGCTTCTGTCCAATCTGCGACGAAATCTGCCAAGACCTGGGATTTGACCGCGGTCCTAGCTTTGTAGTTGATGTCGAAGGCGGATAATTCAATGCCCCATTTTGCTGTGTATCCTGTTGCGTCAGCGTTGTTGAGAATCGTTGACAGCGGAGCCTTGCTCACGACTGTTACTGGATGCTCTTGGAAGTAGTGTCTCAACTTCCTGCTGCCTAGGAATACTCCGTAGGCTAACTTCTGAAAGTGAGGGTAGCACTGTTTGGACTCCGTAAGGACTTCGCTAATATAGTAGACTGGCCTTTGGACTCCATATTCGTGACCTTCTTCCTGTCGTTCCACCACGATGACGAGGCTGATGACCCTGTTGGTAGCTGCCAGGTAAAGGAGCATAGGCTCTGACTCTCCTGGAGCTGCTAGGATAGGTGGGGAGGTGAGTATGTCCTTCAACCCTTGAAGAGCTGCATCCGTTGCCTCGTCCTAGACAAACTTGTCTGTTTTCTTCAATAGCTTGTACAGGGGAAGTGCCTTCTCGCCAAGACGGCTAACAAACCTGCTGATTGCTGCGACACAACCAGTGAGCCGTTGCACATCTTTGAGACAAGTTGGCCTTTTTATGCACAAAATTGCCTTTATTTTTTCCGGGTTTACTTCAATGCCCCTGTTAGAGACAGTGAAGCCAAGGAGTTTTCCAGCTGGTATGCCAAAGACGCACTTTAGCGGATTCAACATCATCTTGTACCGACGGAGATTCTCAAAGGTTTCTGTGAGATCGCTGATCAAGTCGGATCCTTTCCGAGTCATGACCGCGATGTCGTCGACGTAGGCGTGTACGTTCCGACCAATCTGGTCCTTCAAGCACCGCTGCATCGTACGTTGGTAGGTGGCACCTGCGTTTTTCAAGCCAAAGGGCATAGTAACATAGCAGTACGTGCCAAATGGGGTGATGAATGAGGTCGCCTTTTGGTCAGACTCCTTCATCCGGATCTGGTGATACCCGGAATACGCATCAAGAAAACATAGAAGTTCCGCCCCTGCCGTCGAATCAATGACTTGGTCAATGCGCGGCAGGGGAAACGGATCTTTCGGGCAATGTTTGTTCACGCCAGAGTAATCGATGCACATTCTTAGTATTTCAGAATTCTTTTTGGGTACAAGGACGGGATTTGCGACCCAATCAGTGTGGATTACTTCTATTAGAAAACCTGCCTCTAGTAACTTTGCTAATTCCATTCCTATGGCGCGGCGCTTCTTATCTCCAAAGCGTCGCATAGCTTGCTTCACCGGTTTAGCCCCCGGGTTTATGTTGAGGTAGTGCTCGGCGAGTTCCCTTGGTACTCCGGACATGTCAGAAGGTTGCCATGCGAAGATATCCATGTTAGCGCGGAGAAACTCGACGAGCGCGTCTTCCTATTTGGGGTCCATGTTGGCTCCGACTGAGACCTGCTTGGTAGCGTCATCTTCCTTGAAGTTGACTTTCTTGGTCTCTATCGCGGCCGTGAAGGAGTTTTTCTGTTCGGAGATCTGCTTCTTGGTGGTATGCATTTCCATCGGATCCACCGCTGCTCTGTATCCTTTCAGCTCTTCTCCAGATATCACAGACTCTGCGAAGGCGGCTTCGCCCAACTTGCACTCATGAGCCTTTTTGTAGTCTCCGGATACGGTAATCATACCCTTAGGACCCGGAATCTTGAGCTTGTTGTAGATGTAGCACGCTCTCGCGTGGAACTTGTGGTAGGTGGGCCTGCCGAAGATGACGTGGAAGGAGCTCTTGAAGGGCACAACTTCAAACGTGATCTTCTCTTCGCGGAAATTGTGAACATCGCTGAAGGCCACGGGAAGTGTGATGCTGCCGAGGGAATTCGCCTTCTTACCCGGAACCACACCATGAAACTCAGTGTTGCTGTGTTTGAGTTGTTCCTTGGTGAGGTTCATCCGCTCTAGAGTCTCCAGGTACATGATGTTCAAGCTGGCTCCACCATCCATGAGGCACTTGGAGAAGTCATACCCGTCTATGCGGGGACTTACAACCAAGGCGTAGCATTCTTTTGGCACAATGGCAGGGTGATCCTCCCTGTCAAATGTGCACGGGACTTCTGACCACCTGACATACTGCGGCACAGCCGGAACTGTGGCGTTCAGTATCCGGGTAGCTGACTTGGTAGCGCGGACTGTTGGGGTTCCGAGGAAAGTGTGGTAAGCCCCCACGCTCTTTTTCTCGAATGGGTTAGATTTACCTGCGGACCCTGCCTTGGGATCCGGCGAGTTATCATCCTCATCCATCGCCTCGGAACTGTCTTCCTCTTTGTCCTTGTTCTTGCCCTTGCCTCCCTTGCCGCGTGGGCGGTGCTTCCGGGCTCGCTTGTATCCTGCCTCCGGGTCGTTCTTTAGATCATTGACCCACTTGCTGTTGCGGTTGGTGTGAGTGGACTTCCCTGTAACCGGATCCAGGTGGGCCAGGCAGGGCATGTCTCTGTACTCCTCGTAGGTTTGCGGAGCGCGGGATCCGCCAGCTGTGACCTCAGTGCCGTGCTGCTGACCCCTACCGGCTCCGCCTCCACGACCGCGTCCTCTTCCTCCTCCTGAACCTCCGCGTTGGAACGCCATGGCGACCATCTCGGATCCGCCACTCTTCTGGTCATCAGGGTTCTTGCGTTTATGGCTGCTGCTATCGCCATTATCACGGTTCTTCTTTTGTTGATGTAGGGGGATTGTTGTAGCTGCGAGATCACCGCCTGCATCATCATCGGCGGCAGTATGGTCACTGGCAATGGAGATCATCTCATCCAAAGTCAGTTTATTTGCGTTAGCCAAACAAGTGAGCTTATGCCTCAGCAATCCTCCTCTCTGCAGTCCACCAATGAAGGCGTACATGGCAGTGGTGTGGTCGACATTTTCGCACTCGTTCCTGCATGCCAACCATCGTGTGAGGAAGTGTCTTGAGGATTCTCCCTTCTTCTGGATACAAGCTTGTAAGTCGCTTGCCGTGGCAGGTCTTTTGTAGGTGCCTCTGAAGTGCTTCTCGAAAGCGGTCTTCAGGTCAAACCAGCAAAAGATGGAGTTCTTCTCGAGGTCGCTCAGCCAGATCCGGGCTAGACCTACAAGGTATAACTGGAGCATGCGGCAGGCGATATTAGGGGTTCCTCCGGCAAAGGTTACTGCATTATAGTAATCCTCAATCCAGGTATCTGGCCTTTCGGTGCCATCATAATGCTTTAGGTTTCCGGGTAGCTTGAGGTTCATCCTTGGCTTTGGTTCCTCTCGAATCATCCTGCCAAAGCACTTCGGACCGATGTAGTCGGTTCTGTATTCGTTGAGGCAATCCCGCGCGTCGCGCGAGCCGTGGCGAGGGGACTGTGAACGAGAGCGAGATCTCCGGCCGCCGCCTCCGCCTCCACCTCCGCCGCCACCGCTAGGTGGTGGTGAGGGAGACCTGCGAGGGGGTCGATCCGACTTCTTGCTTCCGCCTTCAGATTCTCCTCGGCCTTCCCGGTGCTGGCTCTGGCTCCTGCGGCTACCTTCGCCATGGCGCTGGCTGCCCTGGTCGTTCCGGCTCCGGTGAGGTTCCGGGTCGCGCTCCTCATTCCGACTCCTCCTAGGCTCGGGCTCACGATCGTTGTTCTGGTTCCGGCGAGGTTCCGTCGTGCGCTCCCTGTTTCTGTTTCTTGAGGGCAGCACGTTGTCGCGGATAACAATTCCACCATGCCCCTGGGGCCTGGTGTTTCCGGCTGGACTACGGCGGCGAGGGGGACGCGGGAAACCATTGGGCGGAGGAGAGGGGTTGTGGTACTTGTCCCGTCCAGAGTACATTGCATCCTTTCCCTTTCTTGGATCTGACGGAGGCATCCTTGATGGGACGGGGATTGGATTTGGGTGTTCTCTGGCTTTCCTTCTGCGTTCCGAAGATCCGGTTCGCGATTCGTCATCGCGATGACGATTGTCGTAGGCGTCCTTCTGCGCAGTGGAGACGCAATGCTCCGGGTTAGATTCCAACTTGCGCGAAGTGTCTGCCTTGCTCTGCTGCCTCATTGCTGAAACGACAAGCGTGCGAACGTAGTCGATGTCGATCTCCTCGTTCTTTTTCTTCAAGATCTCTGCAGCCTTCGTCATATTGTCCTTTGGGGTTGCGAACGGCTGCTGCTCCGTTGGAGTTGCGAAGGTGATCCTACGGGGAGCTATCAACTCACGCCGGACCCTTTCGACCTCATGATGAGCTTCAACGATCTTGTCCTCCCAACGCTTTCGGAGTTCCTTGACCTTTGCCAGTCCTTCGTCCACCTCCTGCTCGCGCTGGATGAAGTCTTCCACAAAAACTGCGGCGTGCTTCCTTTCCTCCAGCATGGCGGCTGCGGTGTCCTTAAACTTCTTGGTTGTGGCCAGCATCTCCAGTCTCTTAGCTTCTAATGCTTCTACGTCTTCACGAGTGATGGGTTTGTTAAGAATATCCGAGCGATAAACTGCATCCATGCCTGCTTGTGCAACCATCTCTTCAGGCGACAGGAGGTCCTTCGAGGAAGAATCCTTGCGGGGTCGCTCCCGCGACATTGGGGATCCCTGATGGGATGGCTGGGGGTCGGATTGGGTGGTTGCCCCTTCTGATCCATGTTCTCCCAGCACCGCTACAGTCGCAAGTACCTGCTTTGGCTGGGCGGAGTCAACTTCAGGCTGATCACCGTATCCATATTCCTTCACCTTGCGATCGAACTCTTCAGTGTCCATGGATTGGGTATCTCCGGAAATTGGGCTTAGGTTGCCCAAAATCGACTCTTCAACCGGAGCTCCGCTTTCTCTGACAGCCTCTTGCTGATCCGGAGCAGCGTTGTTTTCCGAGGCCTCGACCTGCTCGGGACCAGCTCCGGCTTCTAGAGGGGCGGTTCCGGCGGTATGGGCCAAGAAGTGCACGAAGTGACACCTTTGCCTCTCTAACACCTGGGAGACCCAGGCAGATCTGCATTGGTCTTCCACCTTTATTTCCTGCTCAGGGGCGGATTGGGTGGGTTTTGATTTTTTCAGATCTAAGGCGGAATCTTCGCTAGGAAGTTCCTGCGTCTCAGATCGGATCTTGCGACTGCGTCCCGCTCAGCGGCGGTCGCGTCACCGCTACTTACCAGTGGGTTTCCGTCGGAATCGACGGTTTCCCCGATGAAGATGTGTATGCCGCCAACTGGGACGATGGAGAGCTTGACGGGGTCGGTTTTAGCCGGAATCCAGCACTCATCCGGAGGGACGATCGGCAGATTTCCGGCGTAAAGGACACGCCCCACAGCGATGGTGTCATCGTAGCTTCCCATGGCGGAACCCTCCCGGTTCCGGCCTTCAGACGCTGCAGGCCCCACGGTGGGCGCCAACTGTCGTTGCCTAATCGACAGTACCTCGGAGGAGGGATCCTCACGAGGGGGAGAAGAAGTAGGGGCCATAGGGCGGAGTGCACACGGGACAGTGGTACGCGATTTACCCAGCTTCGGAACACCTGCACGATGACAGGGCCTACTGCTGCTTGTCTGGAATAATCTGGACGCTTTCGCAATGTTACAATGAGTTGTGGTTGTGCCTCTGGGGCTCCCAGGATCCGGCTTATAAAGGCGCACGGATCTAAGGTTTACATGGAGAGTCCTAGCCGGATTACAGGTTTGCCTAACTACGGTACTATGTCTTGCCGTGTATGTCAAGGATCCGCCTCCCTCTATACGTCGTCCCGGATCCGGGTTCCTACTGGGCCTTCATGGATCCGGGTTCCTCCAAAGGTCGGTCGGATCCGGCTCCCTGCTCCTGGGCCGGACATCTTCCGTCAGGATCAACAGCAACTGGGCCGCCCGATGGGCCACATGCCTCATCACCATCTGTGGGCCACCCGGGCTTGCCGGATCTAGGCACTGTCGATGGTACACCCATGAAGTATACCCACAACAGCACTTCGACGGATCCAAGCAGCATCAAGGCTCAGGAGCCAGAGTCACCCCGAAGTCCCCTACCAGAGAAGAACTGCAGTACGTTCTGCAGATCCACTTCCAAGCTACAAACAATATGGCGGAATACGAGGCTCTACTACACGGACTGCGCATCGCTAAGGAGATAGGGATCAAGCACATCATTTGCTGCGGAGATTCCGACTTGGTGGCACAGCAGGTAGCCGGAACCTGGAACGCGAAAAACTCCGTCATGGCAGCTTACAGAGACGAAGTTGACGAGATCGCCAAATGCTTTCTCGAATACGAAGTCAAGTACGTCAGAAGAGACGACAACGCAGCGGCAGATATGCTATCCAAGCTCGGATCCGGCAGGAAACCAATTCCGCCTGGCATTTTCCTGGAGCATCTACGGATACCCTCGGTGAAGGGCGTGATACGTCTCAAACGTATCTATAATTTCTTATGTTCCATGCTACTTTTATGATGATACTCACATGTTTTATACACATTATATGTCATTATTATGCATTTTCCGGCACTAACCTATTAACGAGATGCCGAAGAGCCGATTCTTTGTTTTTTCTGCTGTTTTTGGTTTCAGAAATCCTAGTAAGGAAATATTCTCGGAATTGGACGAAATCAACGCCCAGGGGCCTATTTTCACACGAAGCTTCCAGAAGACCGAGGGGGAAAGGAAGTGGGGCCACGAGGCGCCGACACAACAGGGCGGCGCGGCCTGGCCCTTGGCCGCGCCGGCCTGGCATGTGGGGCCCTCGTGTGGCCCCCCGCGTTGCCCTTCCGCCTACTTAAAGCCTTCGTCGCGAAACCCCCAGTACCGAGAGCCACGATACGGAAAACCTTCCAGAGACGCCGCCGCCAATCCCATCTCGGGGGATTCAGGAGATCGCCTCCGGCACCCTGCCGGAGAGGGGAATCATCTCCCGGAGGACTCTACACCGCCATGGTCGCCTCCGGATTGATGAGTGAGTAGTTCACCCCTGGACTATGGGTCCATAGCAGTAGCTAGATGGTTGTCTTCTCCTCATTGTGCTTCATTGTCGGATCTTGTGAGCTGCCTAACATGATCAAGATCATCTATCTGTAATGCTATATGTTGTGTTTGTTGGGATCCGATGGATAGAGAATACTATGTTATGTTGATTATCAATCTATTACTTATGTGTTGTTTATGATCTTGCATGCTCTCCGTTATTAGTAGAGGCTCTGGCCAAGTTTTTGCTCTTAACTCCAAGAGGGAGTATTTATGCTCGATAGTGGGTTCATGCCTCCATTAAATGCAGGACGATGACAGAAAGTTCTAAGGTTGTGGATGTGATGTTGCCACTAGGGATAAAACATTGATGCTATGTCCGAGGATGTAGTTATTGATTACATTACGTACCATACTTAATGCAATTGTCTGTTGTTTGCAACTTAATACTGGAAGGGGTTCGGATGATAACCTGAAGGTGGACTTTTTAGGCATAGATGCATGCTGGATAGCGGTCTATGTACTTTGTCGTAATGCCCAACTGAATCTCACAATACTCATCATATCAAGTATGTGCATTGTCATGCTCTCTTTATTTTTCAATTGCCCAACTGTAATTTGTTCACCCAACATGCTATTTATCTTATGGGAGAGACACCTCTAGTGAACTGTGGACCCCGGTCCATTCTTTTAATCGAATACAATCTACTGCAATACTTGTTTTACTGTTTTCTGCAAACAATCATCATCCACACTATACATCTAATCCTTTGTTACAGCAAGCCGGTGAGATTGACAACCTCACTGTTTCGTTGGGACAAAGTACTTAGGTTGTGTTGTGCAGGTTCCACGTTGGCGCCGGAATCCCTGGTGTTGCGCCGCACTACACTCCGTCACCAACAACCTTCAACGTGCTTCTTGGCTCCTACTGGTTCGATAAACCTTGGTTTCTTACTGAGGGAAAACTTACTGCTGTACACATCATACCTTCCTCTTGGGGTTCCCAACTGACGAGTGCTTTACCGTCACAAGGAAGCTACTACGCCCACGTCAACTGTGCGCAAGCAGCTCTTTTTCTTGCGCCGTTGCCGGGGAGATCAAGACACACTGCAAGGGGAGTCTTCACAATCCAATCTCTTTACTTTGTTTTTGTCTTGCTTTATTTTATTTACTACTTTGTTTGCTGCACTAAATCAAAACACAAAAAAATTAGTTGTTAGTTTTACTTTATTTACTATCTTGTTTGCTATATCAAAAACACAAAAAAATTAGTTACTTGCATTTACTTTACTTATTTCATCATGTTTCCTTTTAATTTTACTGAAAAAGATATACCGGTAGGACAAGGGTCTATAATTGGAAGAGATAATATAGAAGAATTTTTCACCCATATTAGTATGCATGAAGATCTTAAAGATATACCCCTTGCAAAAGCTGTCCCTACCTATGAAGATGCCTCTGTTTGTTTGGTACGCATGATGGAAGCTAGATTTATTAGTCTCAACCCCATGATACAACACATGTTTCTTACACTTTCTGATATGGAGAGGGGAGAGAAGAGAGATTTTCTTTTAAAAGTCCTAGTGCGAGAATTTGAGGATGTAGCCAAAGAAGCTAGAAAAGTTTTTAGTAAGCATGATAGGCTTGGTATGATCACCGATTTTAAAAGAACACTTGAAAAGATGGATATGGATAGAATTAAGTACACTAATAATGTTAATGATGGTGGGGAGATTAAAGCACCAATACCATGTAAGCTCCTAGCGATGCATGAAGCTCTAGATGATAATTATGCTTGGCTTGTTCCTGAAAATTTGTTTGATGAGAGTAGCAAGCCCAAGACTAATGAAAAGGGAGCCGCTGAAACCTATGTATCCAAAATACTATGCATGGTTGAGAAAACTCCACACCCCGCTATAGATACACCATCTCTTGATAATACTTGATACACACTTTCTGCGCCTAGCTGAAAGGCGTTAAAGAAAAGCGCTTATGGGAGACAACCCATGTTTTTACTACAGTATTTTTGTTTTATATTTGAGTCTTGGAAGTTGTTTACTACTGTAGCAACCTCTCCTTATCTTAGTTTTATTGCATTGTTGTGCCAAGTAAAGTCTCTAATAGAAGTATGATACTAGATTTGGATTACTGCGCAGAAACAGTTTTCTTTGCTGTCACGAATCTGGGTAAAATTCTCTGTAGGTAACTCAGAAAATTATGCCAATTTACGTGAATGATCCTCAGATATGTACGCAACTTTCATTAGTTTTAAGTTTTCTCATCTGAGCAAGTCTGGTGCCTGTTAAATATTCGTCTTTACGAACTGTTCTATTTTGACAGATTCTTCCTTTTATTTTGCATTGCCTGTTTTGTCATGCTTGATGGATTTTTCGATTCCATTGACTTTCAGTAGCTTTGTGCAATGTCCAGAAGTATAAAGAATTATTGTGTCACCTCTGAATATGTGAATTTTGATTATGCACTAACCCTCTAATGAGTTTGTTTTGAGTTTGGTGTGGAGGAAGTTTTCAAGGATCAAGAGAGGAGGATGATATACACTATGATCAAGGAGAGTGAAAGCTCTAAGCTTGGGGATGCCCCGGTGGTTCACCCCTGCATATATCAAGAAGACTCAAGCATCTAAGCTTGGGGATGCCCAAGGCATCCCCTTCTTCATCGACAACATTATCAGGTTCCTCTAGTGAAACTATATTTTTATTCCATCACATCCTATGTACTTCGCTTGGAGCGTCTGTTTTTTTTTGTTTTTGTTTTGTTTGAATAAAATGGATCCTAGCATTCATTGTGTGGGAGAGAGACACGCTCCGCTGTTGCATATGGACAAATATGTCCTTAGGCTTTACTCATAGTATTCATGGCGAAAGTTTCTTCTTCGTTAAATTGTTATATGGTTGGAATTGGAAAATGATATATGTGGTAATTGGTATAATATCTTGAATAAGGTGATACTTGGCAATTGTTGTGCTCATGTTTAAGCTCTTGCATCATATACCTTGCACCTATTAATGAAGAAATACATAGAGCATGCTAAAATCAGATTTGCATGTTTGGTTTCTCTAAGGTCTAGATAATTCCTAGTATTGAGTTTGAACAACAAGGAAGACGGTATAGAGTCTTATAATGTTTACAATATGTCTTTTATGTGAGTTTTGCTGCACCGGTTCATCCTTGTGTTTGTTTCAAATAACTTTGCTAGCCTAAACCTTGTATCGAGAGGGAATACTTCTCATGCATCCAAAATCCTTGAGCCAACCACTATGCCATTTGTGTCCACCATACCTACCTACTACATGGTATTTCTCCGCCATTCCAAAGTAAATTGCTTGAGTGCTACCTTTAAAATTTCCATTCTTCACCTTTACAATATATAGCTCATGGGACAAATAGCTTAAAAACTATTGTGGTATTGAATATGTACTTATGCACTTTATCTCTTATTAAGTTGCTTGTTGTGCGATAACCATGTTTCTGGGGACGCCATCAACTACTCTTTGTTGAATATCATGTGAGTTACTATGCATGTCCGTCTTGTCTGAAGTAAGGGCGATTTACCACTCATTTAATGGTTAGAGCATGCATAATGTTAGAGAAGAACATTGGGCCGCTAACTAAAGCCATGAATCATGGTGGAAGTTTCAGTTTTGGACATATATCCTCAATCTCATATGAGAACACTAATTGTTGCTACATGCTTATGCATTAAAGAGGAGTCCATTATCTGTTGTCTATGTTGTCTCGGTATGGATGTCTAAGTGGAGAATAACCAAAAGCGAGAAATCCAATGCGAACTTTCTCCTTAGACCTTTGTACAGGCGGCATAGAGGTACCCCTTTGTGACACTTGGTTAAAACATGTGTATTGCGATGATAATCCCGGTAATCCAAGCTAATTAGGACAAGGTGCGGGCACTATTAGTATACTATGCATGAGGCTTGCAACTTGTAGGATATAATTTACATAACTCATATGCTTTATTACTACCGTTGACAAAATTGTTTCTTGTTTTCAAAACCAAAGCTCTAGCACAAATATAGCAATCAATGCTTCCCTCTGCGAAGGGCCTTTCTTTTACTTTTATGTTGAGTTAGTTCACCTATCTCTCTCCACCTCAAGAAGCAAACACTTGTGTGAACTGTGCATTGATTCCTACATACTTGCATATTGCACTTGTTATATTACTTTACATTGACAATATCCATGAGGTATACATGTTACAAGTTGAAAGCAACCGCTGAAACTTCATCTTCCTTTGTGTTGCTTCAATACCTTTACTTTGAATTATTGCTTTATGAGTTAACTCTTATGCAAGACTTATTGATGCTTGTTTTGAAGTACTATTCATGAAAAGTCTTTGCTTTATGATTCAATTGTTTACTCATGTCATTTACCATTGTTTCCAATCGCTGCATTCATTACATGTGCTTACAATAGTATTGATCAAGATTATGTTGGTAGCATTGTCACTTAAGAAATTATCTTTGTTATCGTTTACCTACTCGGGGCGAGTAGGAACTAAGCTTGGGGATGCTTGATACGTCTCAAACGTATCTATAATTTCTTATGTTCCATGCTACTTTTATGATGATACTCACATGTTTTATACACATTATATGTCATTATTATGCATTTTCCGGCACTAACCTATTAACGAGATGCCGAAGAGCCAGCTGCTGTTTTCTGTTGTTTTTGGTTTCAGAAATCCTAGTAAGGAAATATTCTCGGAATTGGACGAAATCAACGCCCAGGGGCCTATTTTCACACGAAGCTTCCAGAAGACCGAGGGGCAAAGGAAGTGGGGCCACGAGGCGCCGACACAACAGGGCGGCGCGGCCTGGCCCTTGGCCGCGCCGGCCTGGCGTGTGGGGCCCTCGTGTGGCCCCCCGTGTTGCCCTTCCGCCTACTTAAAGCCTTCGTCGCGAAACCCCCAGTACCGAGAGCCACGATACGGAAAACCTTCCAGAGACGCCGCCGCCGCCAATCCCATCTCGGGGGATTCAGGAGATCACCTCCGGCACCCTGCCGGAGAGGGGAATCATCTCCCGGAGGACTCTACACCGCCATGGTCGCCTCCGGATTGATGAGTGAGTAGTTCACCCCTGGACTATGGGTCCATAGCAGTAGCTAGATGGTTGTCTTCTCCTCATTGTGCTTCATTG
Organism: Lolium perenne; assembly: GCF_019359855.2. Lineage (NCBI taxonomy): Eukaryota > Viridiplantae > Streptophyta > Magnoliopsida > Poales > Poaceae > Lolium > Lolium perenne. Next base: position 374,784,993 of record NC_067247.2, on the reverse strand, counting down.
TCGGATCTTGTGAGCTGCCTAACATGATCAAGATCATCTATCTGTAATGCTATATGTTGTGTTTGTTGGGATCCGATGGATAGAGAATACTATGTTATGTTGATTATCAATCTATTACCTATGTGTTGTTTATGATCTTGCATGCTCTCCGTTATTAGTAGAGGCTCTGGCCAAGTTTTTGCTCTTAACTCCAAGAGGGAGTATTTATGCTCGATAGTGGGTTCATGCCTCCATTAAATGCAGGACATGACGAGAAAGTTCTAAGGTTGTGGATGTGCTGTTGCCACTAGGGATAAAACATTGATGCTATGTCCGAGGATGTAGTTATTGATTACATTACGCACCATACTTAATGCAATTGTCTGTTGTTTGCAACTTAATCTTTGGAAGGGGTTCGGATGATAACTTTGAAGGTGGACTTTTTAGGCATAGATGCATCTTTGGATAGCGGTCTATGTACTTTGTCGTAATGCCCAATTGAATCTCACAATACTCATCATATCATGTATGTGCATTGTCATGCTCTCTTTATTTGTCAATTGCCCAACTGTAATTTGTTCACCCAACATGCTATTTATCTTATGGGAGAGACACCTCTAGTGAACTGTGGACCCCGGTCCATTCTTTTAATCGAATACAATCTACTGCAATACTTGTTTTACTGTTTTCTGCAAACAATCATCATCCACACTATACATCTAATCCTTTGTTACAGCAAGCCGGTGAGATTGACAACCTCACTGTTTCGTTGGGACAAAGTACTTTGGTTGTGTTGTGCAGGTTCCACGTTGGCGTCGGAATCCCTGGTGTTGCGCTGCACTACACTCCGTCACCAACAACCTTCAACGTGCTTCTTGGCTCCTACTGGTTCGATAAACCTTGGTTTCTTACTGAGGGAAAACTTGCTGCTGTACACATCATACCTTCCTCTTGGGGTTCCCAACAGACGAGTGCTTTACCGTCACAAGGAAGCTACTACGCCCACGTCAACTGTGCGCAAGCAGGGCGCTAACCCGGAAAACCCAGAAGTGGCAGTTTCTCCGGCTAGAGAGGTGATGGTTATCACTCCGGCTTGGACACAGCCTTTCCTGGACTACCTCATCGATCAAAAGTTGCTAGAAGATGAGGTCCTCGCAAGGCAGATCATCAGGCGAGCAAGATCCTACACAATTGTCGATGGACAGCTCTACAAACGAAGCGCAACAAGGGTGTTTCTTAAATGCGTCTCAAATCAAGATGGCATTAAGATCCTCAGAGAGATCCACGCAGGGGACTGCGGGCATCATGCCGCCCCCAGGTCACTCGTTGCAAAAGCCTTTCGGCTTGGATTTTACTGGCTCACAGCTAAAGAAGATGCTGACAAGCTAGTTAAGACCTGCCGAGGTTGTCAGTACTACGCTACTCAACCAAACGCACCAGCCCAAGAGCTGAAGACTATCCCTATCACCTGGCCAATTGCGGTCTGGGGGCTCGATATGGTTGGTAAACTCAAGAAATCATCTCCTGGCGGTTTTGAGTACCTCCTGGTCGATGTTGACAAGTTCAGCAAGTGGATCGAGGCAAAGCCAGTGAGTAAAGCCGACGGTGCTACAGCACTAAAATTCGTCTGCAGCCTCGTGATGAGATTCGGCATCCCGCACAGCATAATCACAGATAACGGCACTAACTTCACACAGGGAGAGCTGAAGGATTACTGTGAGGACGTAGGGATACGGCTGGACATTGCCTCTGTCGCTCATCCACAGTCCAATGGACAGGTTGAAAGGGCCAATGGCCTCATATTATCAGGAATTAAACCACGCCTTGAAGAACCGCTGCGGCGCGCAGCTGGAGCTTCGGCTGATGAGTTAGATTCTGTCCTGTGGAGTTTACGAACTACCCCTAACAGGTCAACTGGATTTACCCCTTTCTTCCTGGTATACGGATCCGAGGCCGTACTCCCCTCCGACATCATCCACGATTCACCGCGAGTTTCTGCCTACGATGAAGAAACTGCTGACGAGGCCAGACAGCTATCTGTGGACCTGATCGAAGAGGCTCGGAATTTAGCTGACCAACGCTCCACCATATACCAGCAGAAGCTCCGACGCTACCATAGCCGTCGAGTCCGGAATCGCTCGTTTATGGCCAGAGACCTGGTCCTCCGCCTTCGCCAGGTGAAATACCATAAGCTACAATCCCCATGGGAAGGACCTTTTGTCGTTAGCAAAGTGCTTCACAATGGATCATACTACCTCGTCGATTTCCGGGATTTAAAAGACAGACCTGCAAATTGGCGCCGGAAACGCAAACGAGAGGATCCGGGTGACATATACGACGAGACAGATCGACCCTGGAACATTTCACAGCTACGTCCTTTCCACACTTAGCATATTTTTCCGAGTATTATACTCTGTAATAGTTATACATGATCAAATGAAATAAAGCTTATGGTTCACTCTTTGAGTCTTTTACCTCCTTTACTTGTTCATTTTTAGATCGTGTATGTTTTTCGACTAAAACCGCAGAGCTGGATATTTCCGCCTAGGCGTGTATGAAAGTTGCGATTTTCAAAAATCGTCCTTTAGGACGTAAGCTTAAGTTTTCTGACGGAAAATGTTTTCTGTTGCGAACTCATGGATTCCTAGTAGCGATTTCCGGCACCTTGGCTGGGGGCTTGTTTCCGCGGTTATTGACGGACTGCCATTGGGCTTCGTCGCCGCTGGCGAGCGTTTCCGGCTAAAGGTCTTCCGGCTCGTGGAAGGTCAAGTGAGCAAGCCGGAAAACAACAAAGTCAGCACTTGCTTTACGACAAACGAAACATGCAAATAATATTAAAGGATAGCAGGATAAGTTGTTTCCACCCATGCATCATTGTTTCGTCCCTAGCTACTTAAGAATTTAAGTTATCTTACAAACCCACTCCGGGGCCAAAATGATACATCATTGTTTCACTATTTTAACAGATTCCTATTTGGATGACGGATCCTCGTCAGAAGCCACGTAGGCGGAGTCGTCGTCGGAGCCCTCGCCGGAGACGTCGTTGGAGCCAACATCAGAGTTCTCCTCGGAGCCTTCACCAACTGCACTAGTGCTCGAGCCGGATCCCTCCCCATAGTACTCTTCCTCGGCGCCTTCTTCTTCAATTTCCGCCTCCACGAAGCCCTTGGGAAGATCGTACTTGTGGTACCAGAATGAGTGGTTAACCCGTGAAACAAAGAGTCGATCGAATCCCTTGGTTTCCGCGAGGATCGCCCTCATATTGGCACCCTTTGGAGGGTCGCGTGCGATATCCGCGAACTTCATGGCGGGGAAGTGCGCTTTGCAAGTAGCCAAGACGAGGGAGGCGACTCCGCGAGCAGACGACTCTTGCCAGTCCTTGATAAGTTTCGGCACCTGCTTCATGAGCCTGGTCACGGTGTCAATTACGGTGGTTTTGGCCCTCTTCAGAGACAAAGACTTGGCAATTTCACGACAAGCTCCGACAAGGCTATCAATCGAACTCCGCGCTTCATCATATGCCTCCGTCCTCTTGAGGGCTAACTCCTTGGACCACTCAAAGCCAAGGCTCACTGTGAAAACAATGATCAGATTTTCCGCGTACGTGCAACATACAAAGAAGTCGGAAACGCAACATAAAAGGACGCTTACGGAAGATCATCTTGTCAATACCCTCCGCCTCCGCCTCCTGAACCTTATTTTTGGCCACCAAGGATGTTACCCTGTGCTGGCTCTTCTTAAGTTTGTCAGTGAGTTCCGCCAAGTCGCGGGCGTGCTTCTCAGAGAGCTCCTTCCTCGCCAGATTTTCCTTCTCGGAGGATTCGTCAATAAAGGCTTTGAGGGATTCGTTCTCCGCTTCGAGTACTTTGACTTTGGCGGCAGGCTGTCGTAGGCGGAGTGCTTGGCAGTTTATTCTGTAAGCGGAAAGACATGCATGTTATGCATCAAAAAAAAATATCGCAAGATACACATTCAACCCGGAGTTCTTACCGTTCAGGCGGGTCTCCAAGTGCTTTATAGCCTTCTGGCTATTTTCAGTGTTCTGGCGTAGCCCCTCTATCTCTGTCATATGTTCCAGCACGTGGACGCGAAGGTCTTCATGTAGCTTCCGCGTGGTCTGGAAGGCAGGCAGGAGTTAGCCGGAAATTCAAGAATTCTGGGGGCTAGCAAGGAGTTCAAAGTCTTGGATCGAGAAAATTTTAAATTTCCGCCTAAGGTACAAATTAAAGAAAGCATCGGCTAACACATGTTACACGGAAAAAATGTCTAACCCAATGCTTGGGGGCTAGTGTTACCTGGCGTATTTCCTTGTGCTTGGCAAAGAAGATCTTGAGGTCGCTCTCGAGGTCAGAGAGCTCCTTCATCTCCGTGTTCGCAGGCCCCCATACCTTCTCCATCATGGCGGAAACTTCCGCGTGGCGTTGAGAGAGGGGGAGCCTTTGCAGAGACGGAGAAGGAGGAGGGTGCGCTTGGAGCATGCCGGAGGCGTGAATAAGCTGCGCCTTTTGCTCTTGTTGCTTGGGTGTAGGTTCAGCTGAGGTGGCAGCTGGTTGCTCAGGCGGAGGTGCAGACGAGGAGGCACCCTTCCCGGAATCACCATGGTCGGTTGTGCCCTCGGGAAGGTCATCAACGTTGATGACATCCTTGTGATCCGGCTTGGTGGCGGAGGAAGCTTTGGGTGGAACCTCGACATCCGGTGTGATGGGGACGGAAGCCGGAGATGGCTTGGTTCTTTTCTTTGGAGATGGCTTGGTGGGCTGGCTTCCGGAACCTCTGTTGCAAAAAAGGAAAAGGTATAACGTTTAAATATGTACTGATCCATGATGACAAAAGGATTCGGAAATCGAGCATTTACCCGGAAGGCTTGAAAAAATGACGCATGCTGGGTTGAGCTTTGTTGTTGGTGTCATTAAGTTTGAGGCGTTTCTTCTCCGCCTCCGCTTTCCGAGTAGCCGCAGTGCTAAGCACTTCGCGGGCGCGTTTAGCTGTAGGGCTGGAGGGAGCAGCTCTCTTCCTCTTGGAGGGGCGCGGAGCGTCAGGAGCTTCCGCTTCCGATGCGGCCTCTGGATCCGCGTTGCCCGTAGAGGGGACACGGACAAGGGTTCCGAGTTCACCTTCCTCGAGGGCTTCGAGCTAAGGCAAAGATCCAACACTTAGCCAAAATTTTGAGTACAAAGGAAACAATGAACAAGTCAGGATAACATACCACGGTTCCGGAACTGTTGGTGTTGATGTCTTTGTTACACACGTGAACATGAAGTTCACGCGGAATTTTGATGAGGAGCCGGATCCTCTTGTCAATGGCGTCGGCGGAGAGATTGTCCTTCGTGGCGCGCATTTGGTCATCGCGCCCTGTGTAATGGAACATCAAACGGTCCCTGTGTTGAAGCGGCTGGATCCGTTTGGTGAACCAAGACAAGGTAAGATCCTTCCCCGTCAGCCCCTCCTCCGTGAGCTTGCAGATCCGCCTAACAGCGCGGGTCAGCTGAGGTGACTCGGAGAGGTGGGGGCATTGCATCCATGTCGGAGTCTCGCTGGCGGCGCAGTTCTTAAATGGCGGCAGCTTCCTTTCGCTCGCCAGGTCGGAGACGTCCTTCAAATAGAAGAAACCCCCTGACCAATACCGCGCGGATTCGTGGCGGTCGGTAGGCGGGTAGACGCGGCCAGGGCGGAGCATAAAGGTGATGGATCCGCATGTCGCCAGCTCGGAGGTCTGGCGGATCTTCTCCTTCTTGACGGAGAAATAATATTGGAAGAGAGAGAGTTCGGGAGATACCCGGAGATGGCCCTCGCAGAGGGTGACGTGGTTGCTAATTGCTAACACGCTGTTGGGAGAAATATTGTGGGGCTGGAGCCCATATACCATCAGGATTTCCGAGAAAAAGTCCGAAGGCGGAAATGAGAAGCCTCGCTCCACCAGCGCTTTAGTCAGCACCATCTCGTTATCTTCGGGGGCTGGAGCCAAGGAATTCGGAACTGTTCGCCAGCTTCCGGGTTGCAGGAAACCCTCCGCCTCCAGGTTCTTCAGTTCCATCTCCGTGGTGGTGCAGGGCCACCATTTCCCTTTGGCTTCGGAGTCTCGCTGACGAGCCTTGGATTTCTTGGCGGCGTTTTCTTCAGCTTTCTGTTCCGCCTGATCCGCCTCGGAGGTTTTCTCCGGGTTGGCAGAGGTACCTTCGGTGTCCTTACCGGAACCCTTAGCGGGATCCAGTTGGACTGGAGCGAAGGGAGGAGGGGCGGAGGAGAGGGGGGTCGCCAGGATTGGCTCGGAGGTTGGAGGCGGAGTCGCAGACGACATCTGAAGACAAAGCAGTGGCAGAAACAAGACTTAGTCGGATCCACATCGTCATCCTAAGGATCGTCCCTACCAACTACGGCGAAAGGATGAAGCTCGAGAACTCACCGTGATGGATTCCGCGGTGGTCGGAGTCGCCGGGGACGAGGTTTTCGTGTGGTGGCTCGCCGGAGTCAAGAACTCGACGAACTGCGCGGTGGTGAAATCGCTCCGGCGGGACTCCGGCGAGTTTTCCGGCAGACTCCAGCGCGGCGAAGAAAGAGCTCGCGGGCGGCGCTTCGTAGAGAGGTGAAAGAGGGGGCGAATGGGAGGTTTAGGGTTGACGGTGGATATTTATAGCCCGCGAGGAGGAGATTCGTGTTCCGCATCCTGTGGTCGGAACGCAAGCGTCGCACCGTTGGATGCGCGACACGTGTCAAAACCCTAAACGGTAAAAATGCCTAAGGATAAGTTACCGCTCAAATCGCGCGAAAATGGCGCCAGAATTGGCGGAACCGTTCGAGTCTTTTAAGATTCCGGGTAACCGCGTGAAGATAAGCAAATCTCATTCACAAGCATGGGAGTAACCCGGAGATGTGTCTTGGACTGTCGATGGATGAAGTCCCGCAGGATGAGAAGATTTTCCGACTAAATGTTGGAAAGCAAGAAAATGTGAAGTTGGAGTTCTTCAAGTTTCTCCGCGTTACCGAAATTGTCGGAGACCATAAGGCACTAGCAAGACGGAAACAGAAGGTGAAACTCGGAGAACTCTGGGGGCTACTGTTGTGGGTATACTTCATGGGTGTACCATCGACAGTGCCTAGATCCGGCAAGCCCGGGTGGCCCACAGATGGTGATGAGGCATGTGGCCCATCGGGCGGCCCAGTTGCTGTTGATCCTGAAGGATGACGTCTGGCCCAGGAAAAGGGAGCCGGATCCGACCGACCTTGAGGAGGAACCCGGATCCATGAAGGCCCTTTAAGGAACCCACATCCGGTACGACATAGATAGGGAGGCGGATCCTTGACGTGTACGGCAAGACATTGTACCGTAGTTAGGCAACCTGTATCCGGCTAGGACTCTCCATGTAAACCCTAGATCCGTACGGCTTTATAAGCCGGATCCTGGGAGCCCTGGAGGCAGAACAACAACTCATTGTAACAACGCGGAAGCGCCTAGATAATACCAGACAAGCAGCAGTAGGCCCTGTCCTCGAGCAGGTGTTCCGAAGCTGGGTAAATCGCGTACCACCGTCCCGAGTGCTCTCCGCCCTATGGCCCCTACTTCTTCTCCCACTCGTGAGGATCCCTCCTCCGAGGTACCGTCGAATAGGCAACGACAGGAAGGGAACACGGGAATACATCCTCGTCTCCGCGTGCTATCGTTTATCTCTAACCGAACTCCTTACTTGTGATTTAACTGCCTGTGAGAGCCTTCGTGCTCGAGTTAGTTGTATTCTCATATAGGTTGTCTCACCTAGTTGCATTAGGCTCATCTTTATATTCCGCAAAGCCTAATATTGCAAAGAAAGAATTAAAACTTGTAGAAACCTATTCACCCCCCCTCTAGGTTTACCATCTCTATACTTTCAGATAGCACAATAGATGTGTCCAAAGAGGACCTAGCCATGAAGCAATGTGCATTCTTGATGTGGGGGTTCTCATTGGGGGATTCAAAGAGAGATGAAGAGGGAATATAGGTGGTGGCAATGGCGGCCACTTCCTTTGAGGTTTCTTCTTCATCACTGCAACTCTCAATTTCATCGGAGGAATATTCTTCCTTGGTCATGAGTACAATCCTTGTAGGCCTCTTGTCCTTCTTACCCTTGTTGTAGAACTTCTTGTTGGGGGCCTTTGAATCTTTGCCCTTTGAATCTTTGCCCTTGTCCTTGGGAACGAGCCTTCCACCATTTATTTCCCTATGCTCATAGGGGCATTGGGCGATGAAATGGCGCCGGTCACCACAATTGTAGCAAGATCTTGTTTTTGGGCCCGAGCCCTTGAATCCGCTTGAGTTGTTTCTCTTGATGTTGTCTTCCTTGGCCTTGGATGGATCAACCCAAAAGGTTTTTCCATGGAATGCCATGTGGTCATTGTAGTGGAATTCCAAATCATCCGGATATGACATACTCCAAGATGTCCTATATGGTTCTTGAGGGTTCTCTTCTTCCACAGAATTGCACACTGATACGTCTTCGACGTATCGATAATTTCTTATGTTCCATGCCACATTATTGATGATACCTACATGTTTTATGCATACTTTATGTCATATTTATGCATTTTCCAGCACTAACCTATTAACGAGATGCCGAAGAGCCAGTTGCTGTTTTCTGTTGTTTTTGGTTTCAGAAATCCTAGTAAGGAAATATTCTCGGAATTGGACGAAATCAACGCCCAGGGTCCTATTTTTCCATGAAGCATCCAGAAGACCGAGGGAGAAACGAAGTGGGGCCACGAGGTGGCCAGACAACAGGGCGGCGCGGCCTGGACCCTGGCCGCGCGACCCTGTCGTCTGGGCCCCTCGTGACGCCCCTTGACCTACCCTTCCGCCTACTTAAGCCTTCGTCGATAATAGCCCCAGTACCGAGAGCCACGATATGGAAAACCTTCCAGAGACGCCGCCGCCGCCAATCCCATCTCGGGGGATTCAGGAGATCGCCTCCGGCACCCTGCCGGAGAGGGGAATCATCTCCCGGAGGACTCTACACCGCCATGGTCGCCTCCGGATTGATGAGTGAGTAGTTCACCCCTGGACTATGGGTCCATAGCAGTAGCTAGATGGTCGTCTTCTCCTTATGTGCTTCATTGTCGGATCTTGTGAGCTGCCTAACATGATCAAGATCATCTATCTGTAATGCTATATGTTGTGTTTGTTGGGATCCGATGGATAGAGAATACTATGTTATGTTGATTATCAATCTATTACCTATGTGTTGTTTATGATCTTGCATGCTCTCCGTTATTAGTAGAGGCTCTGGCCAAGTTTTTACTCTTAACTCCAAGATGGAGTATTTATGCTCGATAGTGGGTTCATGCCTCCATTAAATCTGGGACAGTGACAGAAAGTTCTAAGGTTGTGGATGTGTTGTTGCCACTAGGGATAAAACATTGATGCTATGTCCGAGGATGTAGTTATTGATTACATTACGCACCATACTTAATGCAATTGTCTGTTGTTTGCAACTTAATACTGGAAGGGGTTCGGATGATAACCTGAAGGTGGACTTTTTAGGCATAGATGCATGCTGGATAGCGGTCTATGTACTTTGTCGTAATGCCCAATTAAATCTCACCATACTCATCATATCATGTATGTGCATTGTCATGCCCTCTCTATTTGTCAATTGCCCAACTGTAATTTGTTCACCCAACATGCTATTTATCTTATGGGAGAGACACCTCTAGTGAACTGTGGACCCCGGTCCATTCTTTTAATCGAATACAATCTACTGCAATACTTGTTTTGCTGTTTTCTGCAAACAATCATCATCCACACTATACATCTAATCCTTTGTTACAGCAAGCCGGTGAGATTGACAACCTCACTGTTTCGTTGGGGCAAAGTACTTTGGTTGTGTTGTGCAGGTTCCACGTTGCCGCCGGAATCCCTGGTGTTGCGCCGCACTACATCTCGCCGCCATCAACCTTCAACGTGCTTCTTGGCTCCTACTGGTTCGATAAACCTTGGTTTCTTACTGAGGGAAAACTTACTGCTGTACGCATCACACCTTTCTCTTGGGGTTCCCAACGGTCGCGTGCTGTACGCGTATCAAGACCGTTTTCTGGCGCCGTTGCCGGGGAGATCAAGACACGCTGCAAGGGGACTCTCCACATCGCAATCTCTTTACTTTGTTTTTGTCTTGCTTTATTTTATTTACTACTTTGTTTGCTGCACTAAATCAAAACACAAAAAAAATTAGTTACTTGCATTTACTCTATCTAGTTTGCTTTATTTACTGTTGCTAAAATGGGTACTCCTGAAAATGCTAAGTTGTGTGACTTCACAACCACAAATAATAATGATTTCTTATGCACGCCTATTGCTCCACCTGCTACTAGAGCAGAATTCTTTGAAATTAAACCTGCTTTACTGAATCTTGTTATGCGAGAGCAATTTTCTGGTGTTAGTTCTGATGATGCTGCTGCCCATCTCAATAATTTTGTTGAACTTTGTGAAATGCAAAAGTATAAAGATGTAGATGGTGACATAATAAAATTAAAATTGTTCCCTTTCTCATTAAGAGGAAGAGCTAAAGATTGGTTGCTATCTCTGCCTAAGAATAGTATTGATTCATGGACTAAATGCAAGGATGCTTTTATTGGTAGATATTATCCCCCTGCTAAAATTATATCTTTGAGGAGTAGCATAATGAATTTTAAACAATTGGGTACTGAGCATGTTGCACAAGCATGGGAAAGAATGAAATCTTTGGTTAAAAATTGCCCAACCCATGGACTGACTACTTGGATGATCAAACCTTTTATGCAGGACTGAATTTTTCTTCGCAGAACCTATTGGATTCAGCTACTGGAGGTACCTTTATGTCCATCACTCTTGGTGAAGCAACAAAGCTTCTTGATAATATGATGATTAATTACTCTGAATGGCACACGGAAAGAGCTCCACAAGGTAAGAAGGTAAATTCTGTCGAAGAAACCTCTTCCTTAAGTGATAAGATTGATGCTATTATGTCTATGCTTGTGAATGGTAGGACAAATATTGATCCTAATAATTTTCCGTTAGCTTCATTGGTTTCTCAAGAAGAACATGTTGATGTAAACTACATTAAAAATAATAATTTCAACAACAATGCTTACCGGTACAATTCTAGTAACAGCTATAGGCCATATCCTTATAATAATGGCAATGGTTATGGGAATTCTTATGGGAATTCTTACAACAACAATAGGAACACACCCCCTGGACTTGAAGCTATGCTTAAAGAATTTATTAGTACACAAACTGCTTTTAACAAATCTGTTGAAGAAAAGCTTGGGAAAATTGATATACTTGCTTCTAAAGTCTTGCTGCTGATGTTGATCTTTTGAAATCGAAAGTTATGCCTCATGAAAATCATAATAATAAAATTGTTACTACAGCAAATGCCATCCAAGTTAGAATTAATGAGAATATAAGATTGATGGCCGAATTGCGTGCTAGGTGGGAAAAAGAGGAAAATGAAAAAGAAGATAATATAGCTAAAGTTTGGACTATTAACACCACTAGCAATGCTAATGCTACACATGTTGCTGCACCTCCTACTAATAATGGTGAAAGAATTGGTGTTGGCAATGTTTCCACTTCTAATGCAAAGCACGAAAAACTGCGTGAAACTGCTAAAACTGCTGAAACTGCCTGTGATAAAACTGCTGAATTTTTTTACAACATTGGGGATAAAGATCCCATTGCTTTAGATTATAATGGTTTGGATTTTGATCATTGTCATATCTCTGAAGTTATAAAGTTCTTACAAAAACTTGCTAAGAGTCCTAATGCTAGTGCTATAAATTTGGCTTTCACGAAACATATTACAAATGCTCTCATAAAAACTAGAGAAGAGAAACTAAATCGCGAAACTTCTATTCCTAGGAAGTTAGAAGATGGTTGGGAGCCCATCATTAAGATGAGGGTCAATGACTTTGATTGTAATGCTTTATGTGATCTTGGTGCAAGTATTTCCGTTATGCCTAAGAAAATCTATAATATGCTTGACTTGCCACCATTGAAAAATTGTTATTTGGATGTTAATCTTGCTGATAATTCTACGAAGAAACCTTTGGGGAGAGTTGATAATATTCGCATTACCGTTAACAATAACCTTGTCCCCGTTGATTTTGTTGTCTTGGATATTGAATGCAATGCATCTTGTCCCATCATATTGGCAAGACCTTTTCTTCGAACTGTTGGTGCTATCATTGATATGAAGGAAGGTAATATTAAATATCAATTTCCTCTCAAGAAAGGTATGGAACACTTCCCAAGAAAGAGAATGAAGTTACATTTTGATTCTATTATTAGAACAAATTATGATGTTGACACTTTGTCTCTTGATAATACTTGATACACACTTTCTGCGCCTAGCTGAAAGACGTTAAAGAAAAGCGCTTATGGGAGACAACCCATGTTTTTACTACAGTACTTTTATTTTATATTTGAGTATTGGAAGTTGTTACTACTGTAGCAACCTCTCCTTATCTTAGTTTTGTGCATTGTTGTGCCAAGTAAAGTCGTTGATAGTAAGGTTCATACTAGATTTGGATTACTGCGCAGAAACAGATTTCTTTGCTGTCACGAATCTGGGCCTAATTCTCTGTAGGTAACTGAGAAAATTATGCCAATTTACGTGAGTGATGCTCAGATATGTAAGCAATTTTCATTCAATTTGAGCATTTTCATTTGAGCAAGTCTGGTGCCTCAATAAAATTCGTCTTTACGAACTGTTCTGTTTTGACAGATTCTGCCTTTTATTTCGCATTGCCTGTTTTGCCATGCTTGATGGATTTTTCGATTCCATTGACTTTCAGTAGCTTTGTGCAATGTCCAGAAGTGTTAAGAATGATTGTGTCACCTCTGAACATGTAAATTTTGATTGTGCACTAACCCTCTAATGAGTTGTTTTGAGTTTGCACTAGTAGGGAAATGCTTATAGGCGGAGCTTAGTTCTGTGGCGCACCAAAATAAATGCGCCACAGAAAGATTTTTTGTGGCGCACGAGGAAGAATGCGCCACAAAACTAAGCTATTTTTGTGGCGCACTACCGCGCCGTGCGCCACAGAAATTATGTGGGGCCCACATCCTGCCACCACCAATAATTAGTGTAGGTATTTCTGTGGCGCACATGGCTTGCTGCGCCACAGAAATAAGTGTTTCTGTGGCGCACTTGCTCTGGTGCGCCACAGAAGTAGTTGATTCTGTGGCGCACTTATCCTGGTGCGCCACAGAAATAGCGCCTTCTATAACCACCCGTACCCCCTCCCCCCCGCCCGTACTTCTTCCTCCTCCACCCCTCTTCCTCTCCCTCGCGCGCCGCCGCCCGTACTTCTTCCTCCTCCACCCCTCTTCCTCTCCCTTGCGCGCCGCCGCCCGTACTTCTTCCTCGTCCACCCCTCTTCCTCTCCCTCGCGCGCCGCTGCCTTCCATGGTGAGCATGGCTGTCGTCGTCGCCGCCGCCGCCTCCTTCCTCCGCGAGGGCCGCATGCCGCCACGCTCCACCCATCCCCGCCACCAGCAGCACAAGCCCCTGCGGCGTGGAGGAGGAGGGGCGGCCGCCGCATGGAGGAGGAGGGGCCGGCTCCGCGTCAAGGAGGAGGAGCCGCCGCCCCTGCCATCATCGTCGACCTCCTCCTCCACCCCTACCCGGCCCCTCCCTCTTCCTCTACCCGGCCGCTCCTCCAACAGCATCGTCGGTGAGCTCCACCTCTCCCCTCCCCTCCCTCTTCCTCTCCCGTGCGGGCACAAAGTGCTCGACGAAATTACTTTGTCGGATTGAGTGATATGGCTACTGCTTGTTTGCTCTCCCGTGCGGGCACAATGTTTTGCATGCTCTGTTAGGCCCTGATGATCATATGATCTTCAGTGCTTGGTGAATTTCTGCTGTCCTATGACTTGTGTTCCACTGATGCTCTTTCTTGGCCTGTGTGGTATTCAAGTCCTGTCTTGGTGCATGCTCTTGCTTACCCCAGCAACTATTGTTGCTTGCGGTGATCCTCTGGATCATTTGCAATAGTCTGCAGTGCCTTTTAATTATGCATTTCATTTATCTGGTTAGTTTAACTTGATTGATTAGATAAATGAGATGAAGCTGGCGACGATAATGATCTCATGGATGGACTGGATGTAGCTAGAGGGTTGCCAATCATTGATTGGGTACCCTAGCTCATGCTGAGCCCTATTGGGTTATGATGCAGTGGCTTAGTGAATGTTCCTATGGGTTTGAGGTAGCCCTGACAGCCTTTATGTTGTCCAAGGGTGGCTCCCCTTTACTGTGGCTGTTGTTGTGACTCTCTCATGCTATCTGGTTGATCCATGACTAGATTACCAGTAGCTTTTGCTGTTGAAAACAAAATAGACATTTAAATGTCTATATTCTGATGGTATAACTAGCTGTGTGGTGCTAGGTGAGTTTGGATGGCTAGTTAGGGATTAATCCATGTTGGATTTCTCTGGTAGTGTCACCATACTGACATACCAATGTTCCCTTGGTGATTTCCTTCTGGCTGATCTTCAGTTTGCTTCCACCAAATGGCTTAGTAGCCAGATGATGATACAAACTGGGTATTCTACCCATTTTGGCCTGGCAAGCATGTGGTGACTCACTGGCCTGTGTGTGCTGTTGGGCATGCACACTGCCTGGTGAGCTGTTTGGCTGTGTGTGTGTGTAGCCTAGCTTGGGACTTGTTGGGTTGACTCCAATATTAAAAATGTCTCCCAAATATGGAGACAAACATTTTAACATTACCCCAATGATCTTCAAATGTTTTGCATGCTCTGTTAGGCCTTAATTGATGCCTTATGATCCAAATTACTATATTATTGGATTGAGTGATATGGCTACTGCTTGTTTGCTCTCCAAATTACCAAGTGATGAATATATAATCCCTTTGGAGCATCTGCCCCATGCTATATATGTGTATTTGACCATGCTTATGATGGATTTCTTTTAAGGACTCTAGCTAGATTAGAGGGGAAAAAGTTGCTGCTTTGTTGCCTATGATAATGGATCATAAAATGTTTCCCTTTGTCCCCTGGTTGCCTCCTTAATTGATGCCTTATGATCCAAATTACTATATTATTGGATTGAGTGATATGGCTACTGCTTGTTTGCTCTCCAAATTACCAAGTGATGAATATATAATCCCTTTGGAGCATCTGCCCCATGCTATATATGTGTATTTGACCATGCTTATGATGGATTTCTTTTAAGGACTCTAGATAGATTAGAGGGGAAAAAGTTGCTGCTTTGTTGCCTATGATAATGGATCATCAAATGTTTCCCTTTGTCCCCGGTTGCCTCCTTAATTGATGCCTTATGATCCAAATGACCCAAGTCCCTTGCATGATCCCATTTGTCCCTAATGTTGCTTAAGATGAATAAATTCCCTCTAATCACCATTTGGAGATCAAGACTAGTTCTTGATTTCCATTAGCTAGACTCCAATATTAAAAATGTCTCCCAAATATGGAGACAAACATTTTAACATTACCCCAAGTGATTTACTTGTCGATGATTAGATGGTTGGTCGATCACTCGTACACTCGGGGGTGGAGCAAGTGAGGCTTGGTGTGATGGCACAAATATCAATATCTTGTGCATCCTACCTGGCCTCACTTACTCCATCCCTGGATGTTAATATTTGTTTCGACCAACAAAGTATGAGGCATTCCATTTAGTTGATACCACTTGGCTCTTTCTTCCATTTTAGTGCCGATGATTAGAATGTTCGGTCAACTGTACACTCCGGGGTGTCGCTAGTGAGCCTGGTGTGATGGCACAAATATCAATCTCTTGTGCATCCTACCTGGCCTCACTAACGCCATCCCGGGATGTTCATATTTGTTTCGACCAACAAAGTATGAGGCATTCCATTTAGTTCATACTAGCTACTTCTTAATTGCATTGGCCTTTCTTCCATTCTAGTGCCGATGATTAAATTGTTTGGTCACTTGTACACTCTGGGGTGGGGCCAGTGAGCCTGGTGCGATGGCACAAATATCAATCTCTTGTGCATCCTACCTGGCCTCACTGACCCCATCCCGGAATGTTAATATTTCTTTCGACCAACAAAGTATGAGGCATATGATATCTAGTTGAGATACCACTTGGCTCTTTCTTCCATTTTAGTGCCGATGATTAGAATGTTTGGTCACCTATACGCCGCAATATACTTTGTAGACGAGCTCCCCTTTCCCTAGCCGCCGTTCCGTGAACGAGTCCTTGACGAGACAACAATGCCGACATGCCTCTCCGGCGCAGCACCACTTTTCTTCTCTCGCCATCCAGTACGTGAACGAGTCCTTAATGCGAAGATGGTGCCAGCCTCCCTAGCATCATGCCGACCCCTGTTGTCGCGCTTCAGGCCGTGTCGATCACTGGACACACGGTTTGAAGCGCGGCAACACGGCCCGGCATAATGCTGGGCAGGCCGGCACGGTCTTTGCATCAAGGACTCGTTCACTGGACAGCGAGGGACTGGCGTGGTTCTGCGCCGGAGATGCAGATCGGCATTGTTGTGTCGTCAAGCACCCGTTGACGGAACGCCGACCGGGGAAAGGGGGCCCTTCTGCAAAGTATACGGCGGTGTATACTGCAACTATGGTTTCTGACCATAGTATTTGTGTTGACCAACAATGTATGAGGCACATATTCTATTTTGTCATTCCATTTGCTTTGAGATTTTCAAAATGCCGATGATTAAAATGTTTGGTCATCGTACACTCGGGGGTGGCGTAAGTGAGCCTGGTAAGATAGCACAAATATCAATCTCTTGTGCATCCTACCTGGCCTCGCTTACACCATCCCTAAATGTTAATATTTGTGTTGACCAACAATGTATGAGGCACTTATTCCATTTTGCCATTCCATTTGCTTTGAGATTTTCAAAATGCCGATGATTAAAATGTTTGGTCACCGTACACTTGGGGGTGGCGTAAGTGAGCCTGGTAAGATAGCACAAATATCAATCTCTTGTGCATCGGACTTGGTCTCGCTTACACCATCCCTAAATGTTAATATTTGTGTTGACCAACAATGTATGAGGCACTTATTCCATTTTGCCATTCCATTTGCTTTGAGATTTTCAAAATGCCGATGATTAAAATGTTTGGTCACCGTACACTTGGGGGTGGCGTAAGTGAGCCTGGTAAGATAGCACAAATATCAATCTCTTGTGCATCGGACTTGGTCTCACTTACGCCATCCCTAAATGTTAATATTTGTGTTGACCAACAATGTATGAGGCACTTATTCCATTTTGTCATTCCATTTGCTTTGAGATTTTCAAAATGCCGATGATTAAAATGTTTGGTCACCGTACACTCGGGGGCGGCGTAAGTGAGCCTAGTAAGATAGCACAAATATCAATCTCTTGTGCATCGGACTTGGTCTCACTTACACCGTCCCTGAATGTTAATATTTGTGTTGACCAACAATGTATGAGGCATTTATTCCATTTCTCTTGTGCATCGGACTTGTTGGTCTCACTTTCTTCCATTTTCATCATAGTAGGAACTGGATGAAGGACCCCGATGCAAGCGAGCCTGGTGGGTAGAGATGACGGAGCAAAGGAGGAACCAGATGAAGACTACTTTGTATCTAGAAATTGTGAATTTTGTATGAATTAAGAGTTGTATGCAAAACATTTGACACTTGCCACTATATATGTATCTCGATCGGGTTCTAAGTAATGTGATGATGATGTCTATGTTATATCTGTGCAATGTACATGATATTTATATTATATCTGAATGTTGCTGTATATAACCTGTGTATCTGTATTGCTGTCTATAAACTGCATGTGTATAGCAGGCAGAACAAAATCGTGTATAATACAAGCAAATTCTGTGGCGCACTAAAAACCAATTCTGTGGCGCACGCTTTTCTGTGGCGCACCTAAGAACAAGTGCGCCACAGAAACCTTAATTCCGTGGCGCACGGGCAGGTGCGCCACAGAAACCTTATTTTTGTGGCGACGTTTCTGTGGCGCAGCTCCCATGCGCCACAGAATCCATTTTTGGTGCGCCACTGATGAGGCTTTTCCTACTAGTGTTGGTGTGGAGGAAGTTTTCAAGGATCAAGAGAGGGAGATGATACAATATGATCAAGGAGAGTGAAAGCTCTAAGCTTGGGGATGCCCCGGTGGTTCACCCCTGCATATATCAAGAAGACTCAAGCGTCTAAGCTTGGGGATGCCCAAGGCATCTGAAGGAGATATGCCCTAGAGGCAATAATAAAGTGGTTATTATTTATATCTTTATGTTTATGATAAATGTTTATATATCATGCTAGAATTGTATTAACCGAAACATTAGTACATGTGTGATATGTAGACAAACAAGAAGTCCCTAGTATGCCTCTTAAACTAGCTTGTTGATTAATGGATGATTAGTTTCATAATCATGAACATTGGATGTTATTAATAACAAGGTTATATCATTATATGAATGATGTAATGGACACACCCAATTAAGCGTAGCATAAGATCTCGTCATTAAGTTATTGGCTATAAGCTTTCGATACATAGTTACCTAGTCCTTATGACCATGAGATCATATAAATCACTTATACCGGAAAGGTACTTTGATTACACCAAACACCACTGCGTAAATGGGTGGCTATAAAAGTGGGATTAAGTATCCCGAAAGTATGAGTTGAAGCATATGGATCAACAGTGGGATTTGTCCATCCCGATGACGGATAGATATACTCTGGGCCCTCTCGGTGGAATGTCGTCTAATGTCTTGCAAGCATATGAATAAGTTCATAAGAGACCACATACCACGGTACGAGTAAAGAGTACTTGTCAGGAGACGAGGTTGAACAAGGTATAAAGTGATACCGAAGATCAAACCTCGGACAAGTAAAATATCACGTGACAAAGGGAATTGGTATTATATGTGAATGGTTCATTCGATCACTAAAGTCATCGTTGAATATGTGGGAGCCATTATGGATCTCCAGATCCCGCTGTTGGTTATTGGTCGGAGTGAGTACTCAACCATGTCCGCATAGTTCACGAACCGTAGGGTGACACACTTAAAGTTGGATGTTGAAATGGTAGAAATTGAATATGGAATGGAGGTCGAATATTTGTTCGGAGTCCCGGATGAGATCCCGGACATCACGAGGAGTTCCGGAATGGTCCGGAGAATAAGATTCATATATAGGATGTCATTTTATGTGAATTAAAATGTCGCGGAAGGTTCTATGGAAGGTTCTAGAAGGTTCTAGAAAAGTCCGGAAGAAACCACCAAGGAAGGTGGAGTCCACATGGGACTCCACCTCCATGGCCGGCCAACCATAGTGGGGGAGGAGTCCCAAGTGGACTCCCCCTTAGGGGGCCGGCCACACCCCCATATGGGAGGTGGAAATCCCACCTTTGGTGGGAGTCCTAGTTGGGCTAGGTTTCCCCTTTTTATGGGAGGTTTTTGGTTCGGGTCTTATTCGAAGACTTGGAGACCAACTCTTGGGAATCCACCTATATAATGAGGGGCCAAGGGGAGGGGGCTGGCCACCCCAAAGACCACAAGCTGGCCGCCCCATTGAAGTGGCCGGCCACCCCCTCCCAAACCCTAGCCGCCCCCCTCTCCTCCATATCTCCCGCGTAGCTTAGCGAAGCTCCGTCGGACTTCTTCACCGCCACCGACACCACGCCGTCGTGCTGTCGGATTCAAGAGGAGCTACTACTTCTGCTGCCCGCTGGAACGGGGAGGTGGACGTCGTCTTCATCAACAACCGAACGTGTGACCGAGTACGGAGGTGCTGCCCGTTCGTGGCGCCGGAACCGATCGTGATCAAGATCTTCTACGCGCTTTTGCAAGCGGCAAGTGATCGTCTACCGCAGCAACAAGAGCCTCCTCTTGTAGGCTTTGGAATCTCTTCAAGGGTGAGACTCGATACCCCCTCGTTGCTACCGTCTTCTAGATTGCATCTTGGCTTGGATTGCGTGTTCGCGGTAGGAAAATTTTTGTTTTCTATGCAACGTTATCCTACAGTGGTATCAGAGCCGTGTCTATGCATAGATGGTTGCACGAGTAGAACACAATGGTTTGTGGGCGTTGATGCTCTTGTTATCTTTAGTTTGAGTACTTTGCATCTTTGTGGCATAGTGGGATGAAGCGGCTCGGACTAACTTTACATGACCGCGTTCATGAGACTTGTTCCTCGTTCGACATGCAACTTGTATTGCATAAGAGGCTTTGCGGGTGTCTGTCTCTCCTACTATAGTGAAGATTCAATTTACTCTTCTATCGAAAACATTAGTATCAACGTTGTGGTTCATGTTCGTAGGTAGATTAGATCACTCTCGAAAACCCTAAACCACGTAAAATATGCAAACCAAATTAGAGACGTCTAACTTGTTTTTGCAGGGTTTGGTGATGTGATATGGCCATAATATGATGATGAATATGTATGAGATGATCATTATTGTATTGTGGCAACCGGCAGGAGCCTTATGGTTGTCTTTAAATTTCATGTTGAGTAGTATTTCAAAGTAGTTGTAATAGTTGCTACATGGAGGACAATCATGAAGACGGCGCCATTGACCTTGACGCTACGCCGACGATGATGGAGATCATGCCCAAAGATGATGGAGATCATGTCCGTGCTTTGGAGATGAAGATCAAAGGTGCAAAGACAAAAGGGCCATATCATATCACATATGAACTGCATGTGATGTTAATCCTTTTATGCATCTTATTTTGCTTAGATCGCGACGGTAGCATTATAAGATGATCCCTCACTAAAATCTCAAGATAATAAAGTGTTCATCCTTAGTAGCACCGTTACCAAGTCTTGTCGTTTCGAAGCATCTCGTGGTGATCGGGTGTGATAGATTCAATAAGTACATACAACGGGTGCAAGACAGTTTTGCACATGCGGATACTAAGGTGGCCTTGACGAGCCTAGCATGTACAGACATGGTCTCGGAACACGTGATACCGAAAGGTAGAGCATGAATCATATGGTTGATATGATGAACACTTTGAGTGTTCGCCATTGAAATCACACCTTTTCTCGTGATGATCGGGTTTAGGTGCGGTGGATTTGGTTCGTGTAATCACTAAGACAATGCGAGGGATATTGTTTTGAGTGGGAGTTCACTTAGGTTTTTAATTATGTTGAATTAAAATTTGAACTCAATTTGTCATAAACTTAGTCTAAACTATTGCAAATATATGTTGTAGAGATGGCGTCCCCAATCAATTTTAATCAGTTCCTAGAGAAAGAGAAACTTAAGAGCAACGGTAGCAACTTCACCGACTGGTTCCGTCATGTGAGGATCTTCCTCTCTGGCGGAAATCTGCAATTTGTGCTTGATGCACCGCTAGGTGACCCTCCTGCAAAAGATGAAACCGATGAAGTAAAAGCTGTTTACGCAACTCGGAAAACTCGGTACTCTCAAGTTCAGTGTGCCATCCTGTGCGATGCGGAATCCGATCTTCAAAAACGTTTTGAGCACCATGATCCTCATGAGTTGATGAATGAGCTGAAAGCTATATTCGAGACTCATGCGGCCGTGGAATGCTATGAAGCATCGAAACATTTCTTCAGCTGTATGATGGAAGAAGGCAGCTCCGTTAGTGAGCACATGCTCGCCATGACCGGGCATGCGAAGAAACTCAGTGACTTGGGAATAGTGATTCCTAACAGACCGGGATTAATCGTGTCCTTCAATCACTGCCACCAAGTTACAAGAACTTTGTGATGAACTACAATATGCAGAACATGAACAAGGAGTTACCTGAACTCTTTGGCATGCTAAAAGCTGCTGAGATTGAGATCAAGAAAGAGCACCAAGTGTTGATGGTCAACAAGACCACCAGTTTCAAGAAACAGGGCAAGTCTAAGGGAAAATTCAAGAAGGGTGGCAAGAAAGCTGCCACGCCTCCTATGAAACCTAAGAACGGCCCTAAGCCTGATGCTGAGTGCTATTACTGCAAGGAGAAGGGACACTGGAAGCGTAATTGCTCCAAGTATCTGGCTGATCTGAAGAGCGGCCTTGTCAAGAAGAAGAAAGAAGGTATATCTGATATACATGTTATAGATGTTCATTTCACTGGTTCTCGTTCTAGTACCTGGGTATTTGATACTGGTTCGGTTGCTCATATTTGTAACTCGAAACAGGAACTAAATAATAAACGACAACTGCTGAAGGATGAAGTGACGATGCACGTTGGAAACGGATCCAAGGTCAATGTGATCGCAGTCGGCACACTTCCTCTACATCTACCTTCGGGATTAGTTTTAAGCCTAAATAATTGCTATTATGTACCTGCATTGAGCATGAACATTATATCTGGATCTTGTTTAATGCAAGACGGTTATTCATTCAAGTCTGAGAATAATGGTTGTTCTATTTTTATGAATAATATCTTTTATGGTCGAGCACCACAAAAGAATGGCTTATTTCTGTTAGATCTCGATAGTAGTGATACGCATATACATAACATTGATGCTAAGCGAATTAAACTGAATGATAATTCTACTTATATGTGGCACTGTCGTCTTGGTCATATTGGAGTGAAACGCATGAAGAAACTCCATACTGATGGATTACTTGAATCACTTGACTTTGAGTCACTTGATAGATGCGAAGCATGTCTAATGGGAAAAATGACAAAGACTCCATTTTCTGGTATGATGGAGCGAGCTACTGACTTATTGGAAATCATACATACCGATGTGTGCGGACCAATGAGCGTAGCATCGCGCGGTGGTTATCGTTATGTTCTAACCTTCACAGATGATCTGAGTAGATATGAGTATATCTATTTCATGAAACATAAATCCGAAACTTTCGAGAAGTTTAAGGAATTTCAAAGTGAAGTAGAAAATCAACGTAACAAGAAGATTAAATTTCTACGATCTGATCGTGGAGGTGAATATCTGAGTTATGAGTTTGGCATGCATTTAAAGAAATGCGGAATACTTTCACAATTGACACCGCCGGGAACACCTCAACGTAACGGTGTGTCGAACGTTATGTCGAACTCTCTTAGATATGGTTCGTTCTATGATGTCTCTTACTGATTTGCCGTTATCATTTTGGAGTTATGCATTAGAGACAGCCGCATTCACTTTAAATAGAGCACCATCAAAATCCGTAGAAACGACACCGTATGAATTATGGTTTAATAAGAAACCTAAGCTGTCGTTCCTGAAAGTTTGGGGTTGCGAAGCCTATGTAAAGAAGTTACAACCGGACAAGCTCGAACCCAAAGCGGAGAAATGCGTCTTCATAGGATACCCTAAGGAAACTATAGGGTACACTTTCTATCACAGATCTGAAGGCAAAATCTTTGTTGCTAAGAACGGAACCTTTCTTGAGAAAGAATTTCTCACTAAAGAAGTGACTGGAAGAAAAGTAGAACTCGATGAGATTGATGAATCTATACTCGTTGATCAGAGTAGCGCGATGCGGGAAGTTGTACCTGTACACTTACATCGGCAGCAGAGGAAGCTAATGATAATGATCATGAAACTTCAAACGAGGAAACTCTGCGAACCTCGCAGATCGACAAGGGAACGTGCCACTCTGATTGGTATGATCCTTGTCTAAATGTCATGATTGTGGATAACAATGATGAGGACCCTGCGACGTATGAAGAAGCGATGATGAGCCCAGATTCCAACAAATGGCAAGAAGCCATGAAATCCGAAATGGGATCCATGTATGATAACAAAGTATGGACTTTGGCAGACTTACCTGATAGCCGAAAGGCTGTCGAGAATAAATGGATCTTCAAAAGAAAAACAGATGCTGATGGTAATATTACTGTTTATAAAGCTCGACTTGTCGCAAAGGGTTTCCGACAAATTCAAGGAGTTGACTACGATGAGACTTTCTCACCTGTAGCGAAGCTAAAATCTGTGAGGATTTTGTTAGCAATAGCTGCATTTTTCGATTATGAGATTTGGCGGGATGGATGTCAAAACGGCGTTCCTTAATGGAGACATTGAGGAAGAGTTGTATATGGTACAACCCAAAGGTTTTGTCGATCCTAAAAATGCTGACAAAGTATGCAAACTTCAGCGTTCAATCTATGGACTGAAGCAAGCATCGAGAAGTTGGAACCGACGCTTTGATAAGGTGATCAAAGACTTCGGGTTTATACAGTGTCATGGAGAGGCCTGTATTTACAAGAAAGTGAGTGGGAGCTCTGTAGCATTCCTGATATTATATGTAGATGACATATTGTTGATCGGGAATGATATAGAACTATTAAGCAGTGTTAAAGGTTATTTGAATAATAGTTTTTCAATGAAAGACCTTGGTGAAGCATCGTATATATTAGGCATCAAGATTTATAGAGATAGATCAAGACGCCTAATAGGGCTATCACAGAGTACATATCTGGACAAGATTCTAAAGAAGTTTAGAATGGACGAAAGTAAGAAAGGGTTCTTACCTATGTTACCAGGCAAAGTCTTGAGTAAGACTCAAGGACCGGCTACGGCAGAAGAAAGAGAAAGGATGAGTAAAATCCCCTATGCCTCGGCGATGGGATCTATCATGTATGCCATGCTATGTACTAGACCGGATATAGCACATCTTTGTTAGTTTGACTAGCAGATATCAAAGTGATCCAGGAATGGAACACTGGACAGCGGTCAAGAATATCCTGAAGTACTTGAAAAGAACTAAGGATATGTTTCTTTGTTATGGAGGTGACCAAGAGCTCGTTGTAACAAGTTACACCGATGCAAGTTGGAACACTGATCCTGATGACTCTAAGTCACAATCTGGGTACGTGTTTATATTGAATGGTGCTGCAGTTAGCTGGGCAAGCTCGAAAGCGGTGCACGATGGCGAAGTCTTCAACAGAATCGAGTACATAGCGGCTTCCGGAGGCTTCATCAGAAGCGGTATGGATGAAGAGGTTCATTGTAGAGCTCGGTGTGGTTCCTAGTGCATTGGACCCATTAATCATTTACTGTGATAACATGGGTGCCATCGCCAATGCACAAGAGCCAAGGTCACACAAGAGGCTGAAGCATATCAAGCTGCGTTACCACTCGATTCGCGAGTACATCGAAGATGGAGAAGTAAAGATTTGCAAAGTACACACTGATCTGAATGTAGCAGATCCGTTGACTAAAGCTCTCCCTAGGGCAAAGCATGACCAACACCAGAATGCCATGGGTGTTAGGTATATTACAATGTAATCTAGATTATTGACTCTAGTGCAAGTGGGAGACTGAAGGAGATATGCCCTAGAGGCAATAATAAAGTGGTTATTATTTATATCTTTATGTTTATGATAAATGTTTATATATCATGCTAGAATTGTATTAACCGAAACATTAGTACATGTCGTGGTATCGTCACGGCATATGCCATAGGGTGGCTAATCGAAGTGGTTCCTGAGGGATCTCACGGCGGTATCCGGATGCGGGTATGGGCACGAGCGACACGGCGACGTACCCAGGTTCGAGGCCCTCCGATGGAGGTAAAACCTCTACTCCTGCTATGAGTGTATATGATGATCACACAGTACAATGGTGCTCCTAGAGCTGTGTCCGGCTGCTCCTGAGAGGCTAAGGAAGACTATGGTCTCTCTCACAGGGCAGCTCTGTAGGTGGGTGAAAGCAATAAATGATCGATCCCCTGCACGAGAGGGGGCAGTGCGGCTTATATAGGCACCGGCACTTTACATATAAGACCCTATAGTTTTACGGGCCGGCTGGGCCGGCTCCGGCTTCCGCTCCTTCCCGAGGCGGTGACGTCAGGAGTGGTTGAGGCATCGTGGCCTGTCCCATCCGGCTGCCACGGTCAGCGGTATGGAGGAGGTGTCCCTGTCGCCGTCAGCCACTGTAGCATGTACGGATCGTCGTAAGCCCTGACGGCCTGTCCGGCGCGAGGCACTATTGCTCCACAGTGCCCCGCGTTTCACGGAAGATGGAGTCAGCGTGGACTTTGGGAACCCGGATCACCTACCCGGTTCCTTCCAGTGCAAGACTCGCCAGCCTCGAGTCGGTCTGAGGTACAAACCCCAGTCGGATATGGCTTGTAGAAGCCGGCCCAACCACAGCATTGGTGGCCGTAGCCAGGCCGACTAGGACCTAGAGCCAGCCGGCTTCCAGACCAGCCGGCCACGGCGCCAGCCGGCTGCTCCTCAGCCGGCCTTTGCCGCGAGCCGGCCAGTGGCCAGCCGGCTGCTCCGCGTCCATTGCCCTATCCGGGGTCTTCCCCGACATTAGCCCCGAAGCTGGCAAGGTCCTGCGTTTAGAAGGACCTAGGCAGGTTTTCCTGGCTTCTCGAATACACTACACGGCACTTGGAGGGGCCGAGGGAGACTTTCCTTTCAGCCGGCTGCGCCCTCATCCGGCTCGTTCCTGCCGGCTGCTTCTAGCCGGCTGTTTTTTATACTTGTGGAGTTTTTGCGTTCTCGCAAGGTTTGTGGCGCCTCCGCCTTGCTGATGAATTTTGGCTCGAGTGGAACTTCCTGTCCGGCTCCCGCTCGCTGCTCGCCGGAGTCTCCCCCGCCTCCGGTTCAGCGCACGACTTGACCGGCCGGACCCCAGGGCTCTGCCGCCGGTTCGTCTGGTCACATCAATGTCCCTCCGGATCCGGTGCGGTAGTGGGCGACGTGGTGTGGCCGTTTACGGTAACGGTAGCGGTCGTGGGAGGAGTTATGGCGCGATAAATCCGGAGACGTGGCCCACGTCGGCCACTTGGAGGCCAACCGCCGCGGTCGGCTATAAATGCCGCGGGGCGGTACCGAGGCGGCACTTGCCCCTTTCTTCTTCCTCGCGCTCCTGCCTTGCTCCTTCGCCGCTCGAGCGCTTCGCTGCTCCGACGCCGTTCTTCCTCCGCTCTTCTGGCGAATCTCAGCGAGCGGTCGCCCCGACGAGCCTCCGCCGGGCTGCCGCCGCAAGCCCGCCAATCCGGAGCCACGGGGCCACGCGCATCGACGGCGCGCTCTTCTCCACCGCGATCTCCTCCGGCGAGGAGCGGCTCTTCTTCGCCCTTCCGCCTCTCTTGGACCTCCTCTTCTTCGTCCTCGATGGCCCAGCCGAGCGGCTCCTGGAAGGGCTCCTACATGCAAGACGACGACATTGCCCGGTTCGTGCGCCTCCGCCGCATCCCGGCGGGGGTGATTACCAGGCGCCGGGCGAGGAGCAGGAGCCTCGGCCGGAGCCCGGCGAACGCGTGGTCTTCGGCGCGCATCTCGACCGCGGATTGGGTCTGCCGGCTTCCGACTTCTTCCGCCGGTTCCTTGATCACTTCGGCCTGCAGCCGCACCACCTGCCGGCCAACGCCATGATCCTCCTCAGCTGCTACGTGGCCTTCATGGAAGGCTACGCCGGCTTGTGGCCGGACGTGGAGTTTTGGAGCCGGCTCTTCTACATCAAGGCGCAGACGACCGAAGGCCGCCTGAGGACCTGCGGCGCCGCCTCCATCTATCCCCGTACGGGTACGTCCTTCCCGCGGATTCCGACTGTCGATTCTGTAAAGAATTGGCAGATGTCCTTCTTTTATGTGCGGAACGAAAGCCCGGCCTTCGACCGGCTCAATCTGCCTGAATTCAACCCGGCCCCGCCAGTCGGCCGGATCAATTGGGGCTTCAACGCCAAGTCCTCGAACCCGGACGCGGAGGTGAACCTCCTGTGGGACTTCCTGGGCAATTGCGTCTCGGAGGGCCGGCTGAGTGCCGAGGACCTCCTCTGCACCTACATCTCGCGCCGGGTCGTACCACTCCAGTGGCGCGTCCACAAGATCGGCCACATGTCCGGCTTGCTCGACCCGACGCGGACGTCGAAGTTGGAGCTCTCCAAGGCCCAGGTGGCTCACCGGGTGAACAACATCACCAAGGCCAACATGCCGGACAACTGGGACTGGGGGCTGGCGCCTCACGATCGGGAGCAGCCGCCTGAACTGGTAAGTTGATGTTTTTCCGTCTTCCGACTTGCGGCAGCGTGGCCGACTCGGTATTTATCTTGTCTTGTTTTCAGCTTTTCGTCCGCCAAGGCATCGAGGATGGCGACTTGGCGACGAAGGTCTGGACGCCGGATCTCGTTGACCCGGCTGACTTAGCCGGCGACCAAGCCGGCGACGACGATCTGCTGGTGGCGCAGGATCAGGGCGGCCAGGGGGAGCATAACCCGCCGCCTTCGCCTGAGCATGAGCAGGAGCAGGAGCAGGAGCAGCGGCAGGCGGAGCCGGCCCAATCCGGCACGGGGGCCATCCCGGCGGTGCCTCTGCGCGCGGTGCCGCCTACTAGCACGGCGACTTCTGCGCCGAAGGGGAGGAAGCGGGCCGGCGTCGGGTCCACGGCCGCTTCGGAGGCGAGGGCCAAGAAGCAGCGCCGGCTGGCGCCCAAGAAGGTCCCGGAGAAAGCCGGGTGAGTTCTTTTTCCTCTGTTGTTTGATTCCTTTTCTTTCCTTCCTCTGTACTTATCTTCTCTTGCTTGTTCGACTAGGGCCGCGATTAAGTTTACCCAGGGAGGCGGCTCTCGGCAGGCTCCTCCCGTCACGTCGCCGCTTCAGCGGCAAAGGAGGGAGCCAACCCCGCAACCTTCAGCACGCGTGCGCACGCCGCCGGCTGCTGACGTGCCGCCTGTGGCCACGCCACCTTCTGCGGGGGCGTCTTCTTCTGCGGCGCCTGGCGGCGGAGACCAGGGTCAGTCGGCGCGCCAGCCGACTTTAGACGACATGTTCCCGCGCCGCGCCCCGTTTGTGGAGCGGGCAGCCGGAGCCGGCAGGGGCATGCCGCCTGCGGCAGGAGCTGGAGCTGGTGGGGCTGTGCCGCCTTCGACCGGAGTCGGCGGGCCCGCGCCCAACGTCGTGGTGCCGGAGAGTTCTCCGAAGGGAGCGCCTCGGGCGCCGGATGCGACGGCTCCCACCGGGCCGACTGCTTCGACCGCGCCGCCTCCAGCTTCGGAGCCGACGAGGAGGGAGCCGACCGGGAAGGAGCCGGCGAGGGGGCAGCCAGGGCGCTCAAAGGACGCCGATTCCCGGGCTCTGGTGAGGACGAGGGGCCCGTCGGGCCCAACTGAGGGCCTTCACGTGGCCAAGGGGGCCCGGCTGCTGCAGGTGCCGTCTGCCTCTGACTCCAGCCTTGGCTCGGCTGGCACCATGGAGGCTGCGTGGCACTCGGCGGATTCCTGCGAGGTGTTCAACCGGGAGGGGCAGCCTGGTACGGCGCCCATGAAGATGGTCTTCTCCGGCTACCGGGCCGCCCTTAAGAACAAGGCCGCCGAGGCCCTGGCCCAGCTAGCAACGCTGGAGGATGCTGACAAGGTAGGTGTCTTTCTGTTTTTGCAATTTTGTTATTATCCTGGTAGCCCTCCGAGGCATGGTCCGGCTGCTTGGAGCCGGTCCGGGTTTCGTCTAAGCAACTGATTCTTTCAGACGGTTACGGAGCGACGCACCGTCTTGTACAACAAGGTGGTGACCAGCTACCACAAGGCCAAGATCGAGCGGGCCGCCTTGGCTCGCGAGTTGGAGGCTGTCAAGGGTGAGGCCTTCTCTCTTTGCCTTTACTCTCTTTTTTACGCTTCTGTTTTACTGACGGCTTGTTTTTGCCGGCTTGCAGCTGAGGCCGCCCGGGTCCCGCAGCTTGAGTCGGACCTCCGAGCTGCCCGCGCTCAATGTGCCACAAGTGAGGAGGCGAACCAGGCTGCTGCCGCCAAGCTGAAGGTGGCTGACGGGGAGCTGAAACGGCTGCGCCTCCTTGAGGCTAACCATCTCAAGGAACTTGCCGCCCTCAAGAAGGAGCAGGAGGAGAAACTGGAGGGTCTGAGCAAGCGGTTGGAGGAGGTGGAACGGCAGCGGCTTTCGCTCCAGCAGGAGGTGACCACCAAGTCCAACGAGCTGTCGGCCACCGCCAAGCGGTGGTTGGGGGAACTTAGCGCGCTCGACCGCGGCTTGGCCGGTGAGTCTTTTGTCTTGTGCCTTCCCCTTTGCCGGCTTTCGGCCGTCGGCTGCCGGCTTAGGTTGGCAGCCGACGGCAGAACCTTGATTTTTTCGATATCTCCATCTTCGGGCTGGGGGCAGTCGGTTCTTGCCGGCTACCGCCAGGTTTTCTTTAAAGCTTTGGGATCTCCGTCTTCAGGCTGGGGGCAGTCGGATCTTGCCGGCTGCCGCCAGGCTTACTTTAGGACTTCGAAAATTTGCATTTTTCAGCTTATTTCGGCTTTGATGGCTTCTGACCTGCTCTCTTCTTTGCAGCGGCCTTCCCTGAGGCGCAGGAGGAGGCGTTAGCGGCTGTTGGCAGGGCGCGGGAGGATCGCCGGCAGGCCACTGGGGAGCAGAGCTCCGACTGCTTCACCATGGACGACTATCTGGCGTCCATCGCCGCCCGCGTGGAGCCGGTCACCAAGCTCGGCTGGGAGCTGCGGAAGGCGGCGGAGGAGCTGATGCGACTGCTGTGGCCGACGGAGACGCTGCCAGAAGATCTCTCCAATCTCATCGCTTGGCTGGACAGGGCTCCCGACCGCTTCTTGGACTGGAAGGAGTCAGCCACGCGCGCCGGAGCTGATATGGCGCTATCTTTTGTGCTCTCCTGGTATAACGAGGTTAGCCTCGACCAGTTGGAGTTCCGGCGCGCCGGCGTGGAGGACAAGCTCCCGGCGGAGAACAAGACTGCTCGGCTTGCCCGTGCCTGCGCCATTGCCGACTTCGTCGACAAGTCCCTCTTCATCGAGGACCCGAATCCGCCGTCTGACGACGAGGAGGAGGCGGCTGAGGATGAGGAGGCGGACGATGCAGCCGGCGCTTAGCTTTTACCTGTTTCCTTATGTTTTTGCCAAGACAATTCGTTAAATCCCCGGGATGCCGGGTGCATATGTAAGACAATGTTATTATCCTTTTATTAAGGCACGCTTTAATGTGTTTGTTAATCATCTGTGTGCCGAGTTGCTTTCTTTCGACTCGTTCGCTTTTTCCCATCCGCCCCACTCTTTGGCTGTGCCCTTGCCGGTCGTACGTCCGACTTGCGATCCGTCGCCGGGTCAAGAGCGGGCCGCTGGGTGAGGCTGACAGTATTTCAGTCGAACGAGCTGAATTCAGCAATCCGGCACTTTTATGAAAAGTTGCAAGTCAACTCGCCTTTACTCTTTCCCTTAGTCGTTTTTCGCGTGCCGGCTCCCTAGGCCTTACTCCCGCCAGCCGGACAGCCGGATTGCGGTCTGTAGCTGGGTCGGAAGCCGGCTGTCGGAAACCGGATCACGGTACTGAGCCGACCGCGTGAGAGGGTTCAAGCCAATTGGCGAAACAAGGTAAAAGTACACGAAAAACTTGTCGGAAACAGCGCTCTTGGCGCAAGCTTTTTCATTACTCACAAAAGGGATACAAGGGATACATACATTCCTGCTCTCATGTGTAAAATGGGCGGAGTAACCTGACATTCCAGGGACGTTTAGTCTCCTCGTCAGCCTTGTCCGGCTTGTTTTTCTTAGCCTCTTGGGCATCTATGAGATAGTAGGAATCATTGCCTACTGCCTTGCTCACGATGAAGGGACCCTCCCATGGGGATGATAGTTTATGCTGTCCGGCTGTCCTCTGGATCAGCCGGAGCACTAGGTCTCCCTCTCGGAATGCTAAGGGCTGGACCCTCCGGCTGTGATAGCGTCGGAGGCTTTGCTGGTAGATAGTAGATCTAGACTCAGCCAGCAGCCAGGCCTCTTCGACCAGGTCGACTCCATCTTCGCGAGCTTCTTTGGCTTCGGCTTCTGTGTAGAGCTTGATCCTTGGCGCGTCATGCTCGATATCAGTCGGCAAGACGGCTTCGGCCCCGTATACGAGGAAAAAAGGTGTGAAGCCGACTGAGCGGTTTGTCGTTGTGCGCAGGCTCCACAGCACATTGGGCAGTTCTTCAATCCAGCAGCCGGCTGCTCGCTCGAGCGGCTCCTCCAGCCTTGGCCGGATGCCGGCTAGGACTAAGCCGTTAGCCTTTTCAACTTGTCCATTGGACTGCGGGTGTGCCACGAGAAGATAGGGCCATCCGGATCCCCATTTCCCCGCAATAGCGAGAGAAGATGCCTTGGGAGAAGTTGGTGCCGTTGTCGGTGATGATGGTGTGGGGGTAGCCGAATCTCACAATGATTTCCTTGAGGAATGTGACGGCTGTGGACCCGTCCAGTTTCTTGATTGGCTTGGCTTCGATCCACTTGGTGAATTTGTCAATCATCACCAAGAGGTGTGTCATGCCGCCTCGCGCTGTTCTGAATGGGCCTACCATATCCAAGCCCCATACGGCAAATGGCCATGTGATGGGGATGGTTTTCAAGGCGGAAGCCGGCTGGTGTCTTTGCTTTGCGAAGCGCTGACAGCCGTTGCACTTCTTCACCAAATCTTCGCGTCTCGGCGCGATCGGCCAAGAAAACCGTGCCGGAAGGCTTTGGCCACTATGGCTCTGGATGAGGCGTGATGTCTGCACTCTCCTTGATGGATTTCCCGTAGGAGTTCAATCCCTTCAGCCGGCTCGACGCACCGCTGGAACACCCCACTTACGCTGCGTTTGTACAGCTGGTGGTTGATGATGGTATAGGCCTTGGCCCTTCTCTCAATCTGCCTGGCCTGGACTCTATTATCAGCGACACACCGTTGGTGAGGTAGGAGAGGAATTCTTGTGCCCATGAAGGTACGCATCTTATCTCGAATACGCTGACCAACAGGGCCTCCTGCGTGGGAGCTTCCGGATTCGACTGCATGGTCGCCGGGTTCGGCTTGCTAGCCGGCGGGTTCGGCTTGCTAGCCCCCGAGTTTGGCGATGAAGCCCCCGGGTTGGACTGAGAAGTCCCCGGGTTCGGCTTGCTAGCCGGCGGGTTTGGCTTGTTAGCCCCCGACTTGGGCGATGAAGCCCCCGGGTTCGGCTGAGCAGCCCCCGGGTCAGCCGGCACGAATATTGAATCCGAGTCCGGTGACGGTATGATGGACGGCTTCTTGAGAACCGCCAAGGCGACACCCGGCGGAATGGCTTGCCGGGTTGAGCCAATCTTGGATAAGGCATCAGCCGCTTCGTTATTTGCTCGTGGCACATGGTGGAATTCGCAGCCGTCGAAGAAGCCGGATAGCTGCTGGACATGGAAGCGATACGAGGCCATGTTGGCGTCCTTCGCGTCCCAGTCGCCAGATGCTTGCTGTATGACCAAGTCGGAGTCGCCGAAGCCGAGTATGCGACGCACGCCAATCTCCTTGGCCAGCTTCAGCCCATGAATGAGCGCTTCGTACTCCGCCACATTGTTGGAGGCGGCGAAGTGGATCTGCAGGACGTAGTCCAGCCGGTCCCCCTTGGGAGAAGTTATGACGATGCCGGCTCCCAAACCGTTGCGCATCTTCGAGCCGTCGAAGTGCATCTTCCAAAGGTGTGGAATCCGGCACAGGCGGTGTACCGCATCTCAGCCCAGTCGACGAAGAAGTCCGCGAGGATCTGCGACTTGATGGCTGTGCGTGGCTCGTAGAGGATGGTGTGGGCGGCCAGCTCCAGGGCCCACTTGGCAACCCGGCCGTTGGCATCCTTGCTGCCTATGATTTCCGCCAAGGGTGCTGTGGCAACCACCCTGATGGGGTGCTCTTGGAAGTAGTGCTTGAGCTTCTTGGCCGCCATGTAGACGCCGTAGGTGACCTTCTGGTAGTGGGGGTAATTTTGCTTCGACTGGGAGAGCACTTCGCTAAGGTAATAGACTGGGCGCTGAACCAGCTGCTCCCTGTTGCCGGCTTCTCTGCGCTCCACCACCAGGACAACGCTAACCACTCGATTGGTGGCTGCGATGTACAACAACATCGGCTCCATTGAACCCGGCGTTGCAAGGATTGGCGCGGTTGAGAGCACGCGCTTCAAGTCACGGAAAGCCTCATCCGCCTGCGGTGACCAGACGAATTTGTCCGCCTTCCTCATTAGTTGATACAGGGGCAGTGCCTTCTCCCCCAGCCGGCTGACGAAGCGGCTCAAGGAGGCCAGGCAGCCAGCAAACTTCTGGACGTCCTTGAGGCACTGCGGCAGTTCCATCTTCTCTATGGCGCTGATCTTGTCCGGGTTGGCTTCGATCCCTCGCTGAGAGACGAGGTAGCCAAGGAGCTGGCCAGACGGCACGCCGAATGTGCACTTGGCCGGGTTGAGCTTCATCCGGAATCTTCTCAGATTGGTGAAGGTTTCTCTCAGGTCATCAAGGAGGGTAGTCGTCTCCTTGGTCTTTACAACGACATCATCCACATATGCGTGAACGTTTCTGCCGATTTGATCCTGCAAGCATTTTTGCATGCACCTTTGGTAGGTGGCGCCTGCATTTTTCAAGCCGAACGGCATAGTCGTGTAGCAATAAGCCCCGTATGGGGTAATGAACGAAGTTTTTATTTGATCAGCCGGATTCAAAGGAATCTGGTGGTAGCCTGAATAGGCGTCTAAGAAAGACAACAGTTCACGGCCCGGCGATCGAGTCTATGACTTGATCTATGCGCGGCAGGGGGAAGGGATCCTTCGGGCACGCCTTGTTCAGGCTGGTGTAGTCGATACACATGCGCCAGGAGCCGTTCTTCTTCAAAACCAGGACCGGGTTCGCCAACCAGTCCGGGTGCAGCACTTCCATGATGAAGCCGGCAGCTAGGAGCCGGGCGATTTCTTCACCGATGGCCTTCCTTCGTTCTTCGGCGAAGCGCCTAAGAGGCTGCTTCACCGGCTTGGCCTCAGGCCGGACGTGGAGGTGGTGCTCAGCCAACTCCCTCGGCACACCCGGCATGTCTCTTGGAGTCCATGCGAAGATGTCCCGATTCTCACGGAGGAAGCTGGTGAGCTCGCTTTCCTATTTCTTGTTCAAGCCGGCACCGATGGTGACGAACTTGTCCGGCTGCGCCGGGTCCAGCAGGATCTTCTTGGTGTTGTCGGCCGGCTGGAAGTGAGTCGTCCCAGCCGGGTTGCCCGCAGCCGGCATGTCTGTCTGCGCGGCTTTGGCGAGGGCGACGGCGTCGTGGATGAGCTGCTTCTCGGTGGCGATGACCAGCGTCTGGGCCATCTTGGAGCTCTGCGTGGCGCAGTCCATGGAGCGGCGATAGTCGCCGGCTACGGTAATGACCCCCTTGGGGCCAGGCAGCTTCATCTTCAGGTACCCATAGTGGGGCACCGCCATGAACTTGGTCAGGGCCGGCCTGCCCAGGAGCGCGTGGTAGGGACTCACGAGGTCCACCACCTCGAACTCGATTCTCTCAGTGCGGAAGTGGTCCGGCTTCCCGAACATCACCTCCAGCGTGATCCGGCCGATCGGCTGGCAGCAATGGCCTGGCACGATGCCATGGAAGACGGTGGGGGTGGGGCGCAACTCGGCCTCCTGGATGCCCAGCTTGCGGGCGGTGTCGCGGTAGAGGATGTTGATCTTGCTGCCGCCGTCGATGAGGACGCGCGAGAAACGCACGCTGCGCCGGGTTGTGCCGATGGTGGGGTCGAGGACCATGGCGTAGCTGCCCGGCCGGCAGGACAGCCGGTGTGTCGCGGCGATCAAAAGTGATGGCCTGCTCGACCGGGTTCGTACAGGGGGACCGGCGGTATGACCGCGTTGACCTCGAGGGAACGGCGCTCTTGGCTCGTCCTGTCCTCGGGCTCGGAGGTGAAGATGATGTAGGTGGCGTCTTCGGCCAGATACCGGCCGGCATGGTGCACTTGGTTAGCCTCGTGGTGCTCGAGGTTGACGTTCTCTGCGCCGGCTTGGCCACCCGGCCCGCCGGCTGGTGGAGGCGGGGGTGGAGGCGGGAGGGGTTCACCGCTTGTCAGCCGCTTCATGAAGTGGCAGTCGCGGGTGGTGTGGTTGGAGGGGTTCTTGCCGCTGTGGTACTTGCACGGCGAGTCGAGCATCTGCTCGAAGGTGTATTTCGGCTTCCACTGCCGGTCTTGCTTCTGGCGGCGGCTTCCGCTGCCGCGTTGTGCCGCCACGGCGGCCACGTGGGCGGAGCCGCACCGGCGGTCCGGCTGGTCGTTGTGACGCTTGCCGCGGTAGTTGTCCCGCCGGCTGCCGTGCGAGGCGCCTCGGCCGGCTTATTGTTGTCCCGTCTTGCGGGGCCGGTGGAACATCAGCCGGCGCCTTGCCGGCTTCCTCTCGCGGCGCGTACTTGTCTGCGATGACCATCAAGGCGGCCATCGTCTTGGGCTCGCTGCGGCGCAGCTTGTGCCACAGCATGGTGTTGGGTCGGCAGCCGCCCATGAAGAAGCTGATGGCTTGCATCTCGTGCACGCCCTCGCAAGAGTTGCGCATCTCGCACCAGCGCGTCAGGTACGCGCGATCCGTCTCGTCCGGGCCCTGCTTGCACATCTCAAGCTGTTGAGGGCGACCCGGCCGGCGATAAGTGCCGGTGAAGTTGCTGATGAAGGCGGCTTCGAAGTCCAGCCAGCCGTTTATGCTGCCGGCTGGCAGGTTGTTGAGCCACGTGCGGGCGGAGCCGAGTAGCATGAGGGGGGAGTAGCGCACGGCCCAGCGCTTGTTGCCCTTGGCGATGCCGACTGCCGTGGAGTAGTCCAGCAGCCAGTCCTCCGGCTTGGTGGTGCCGTCGTACTTGGGGGTGTCGCGCGGGAGCTGGAAGCCCTCGACCATGGGCTCGTTGAGGATCCGCGGCCCGAAGCACTTTGGGCCGGCTGGCCCTCTTCTTCCGCGATGCGGGATTGAACCAGCCGGTCGAGGCGGTCTCGGGCGTCAGCCGGGCTCGATGCGCGGGCCCGGCCGGGAGTGTGCCGGCTGGCGCGCGCCGCTTGCTTCTGGAGCCGGCCGGTGATGACGGCGGGGCCTAGAGTCTTGCTCCTGGTTCCGGCTTGGAGGGGGCCGGCTACGGCTGCCGCCGCTCGGCTGGTGGCTTGGCCGGCCCAAGCTGTGCGTGGCCCGGGAATCATGGCGCCGGCTTGGTGCTGGGGAGGAGGACTCGGCCGTGTCCCTGGCGCCTTCCCTGTCGTTGCCTGCAGCCCCACGAGCGTGAGAGGCTGCGGGGGCATCGACATACCCGGGGTCGGCAATCTGCCTGTTGGCTGCGTTGAGCAGCTCGCCCACCCGCACAGTCCGGCGGCGTAACTCTTCGCCCGAAGGCGGTTCAGCTCTTCTGCGGCGGCTTCTGCCGCGCGCATGTTCTTGTCGGGGGTGTTGTAGACGGGAGCTCCGCGGACGGAGCCGGCGAAGGAGCGCCGTCGCGGGCGATCTCAGCGCCGAGGTCGCGGCCCTGCGGCGGATGTGGCCGGCTCGGCTTGGCTCGTCGCCGCCCGGGAGTGAGGCCGTGGGCGCGGTTGTACTCGCGCCGGGTGATCTCCATCCGCGCTTAGCAGCAGCCAGTTCTTCGGTTTGCTTGAGGAGGAGCTGGCGGTGCGCCTCCAAGTCCGCCTCGATGGCGGTGGGGTCTGCGCTGTGCGTGAGCGGGGTGCTCAGCTTTGCCCGGACTGCATCCAGCCGGGACGGCGGCGGAGGCGCTTTTGGGCCCGAGCCGGAGGCGTTGGGGTCGATGTTGCGCTCCAGTCGGGCCGCGCATGCGCGGGTTCTTGGTGGGGAGCTCGTCGCCAGCCATCATGACTTGCACGACGGCGGGGCTGGCGGGAGCGCCGCTGCCGGCTCGCGGAGGAGGGCTAGCGCAGCGCAGCACCTGCCGCGGGTAGCGCGGCGGTGCGACGGTGGCGACGTAAACGTCAAAGCCGCCGAAGGAGATGACGCTGCCGCCGGCTGGGAAGGGCCGGTCAGCGAAACAGCCAGCGTTGTCGCTGACGCAGTCGAGGGAGCCGAATCTCCAGATCAAGCCTGAAGCGACTCGCTCGCCGGTGGTGGTGGTGAGGCCCGTCCGGATGAAGACACCGGCCGAGGATGCTGAAGGCCCCACGGTGGGCGCCAAATGTCGTGGTATCGTCACGGCATATGCCATAGGGTGGCTAATCGAAGTGGTTCCTGAGGGATCTCACGGCGGTATCCGGATGCGGGTATGGGCACGAGCGACACGGCGACGTACCCAGGTTCGAGGCCCTCCGATGGAGGTAAAACCTCTACTCCTGCTATGAGTGTATATGATGATCACACAGTACAATGGTGCTCCTAGAGCTGTGTCCGGCTGCTCCTGAGAGGCTAAGGAAGACTATGGTCTCTCTCACAGGGCAGCTCTGTAGGTGGGTGAAAGCAATAAATGATCGATCCCCTGCACGAGAGGGGGCAGTGCGGCTTATATAGGCACCGGCACTTTACATATAAGACCCTATAGTTTTACGGGCCGGCTGGGCCGGCTCCGGCTTCCGCTCCTTCCCGAGGCGGTGACGTCAGGAGTGGTTGAGGCATCGTGGCCTGTCCCATCCGGCTGCCACGGTCAGCGGTATGGAGGAGGTGTCCCTGTCGCCGTCGCCCACCGTAGCTTTGTACGGATCGTCGTAAGCCCTGACGGCCTGTCCGGCGCGAGGCACTATTGCTCCACAGTGCCCCGCGTTTCACGGAAGATGGAGTCAGCGTGGACTTTGGGAACCCGGATCACCTACCCGGTTCCTTCCAGTGCAAGACTCGCCAGCCTCGAGTCGGTCTGAGGTACAAACCCCAGTCGGATATGGCTTGTAGAAGCCGGCCCAACCACAGCATTGGTGGCCGTAGCCAGGCCGACTAGGACCTAGAGCCAGCCGGCTTCCAGACCAGCCGGCCACGGCGCCAGCCGGCTGCTCCTCAGCCGGCCTTTGCCGCGAGCCGGCCAGTGGCCAGCCGGCTGCTCCGCGTCCATTGCCCTATCCGGGGTCTTCCCCCCGACAGTACATGTGTGATATGTAGACAAACAAGAAGTCCCTAGTATGCCTCTTAAACTAGCTTGTTGATTAATGGATGATTAGTTTCATAATCATGAACATTGGATGTTATTAATAACAAGGTTATATCATTATATGAATGATGTAATGGACACACCCAATTAAGCGTAGCATAAGATCTCGTCATTAAGTTATTTGCTATAAGCTTTCGATACATAGTTACCTAGTCCTTATGACCATGAGATCATATAAATCACTTATACCAGAAAGGTACTTTGATTACACCAAACACCACTGCGTAAATGGGTGGCTATAAAAGTGGGATTAAGTATCCGGAAAGTATGAGTTGAAGCATATGGATCAACAGTGGGATTTGTCCATCCCGATGACGGATAGATATACTCTGGGCCCTCTCGGTGGAATGTCGTCTAATGTCTTGCAAGCATATGAATAAGTTCATAAGAGACCACATACCACGGTACGAGTAAAGAGTACTTGTCAGGAGACGAGGTTGAACAAGGTATAAAGTGATACCGAAGATCAAACCTCGGACAAGTAAAATATCGCGTGACAAAGGGAATTGGTATTATATGTGAATGGTTCATTCGATCACTAAAGTCATCGTTGAATATGTGGGAGCCATTATGGATCTCCAGATCCCGCTGTTGGTTATTGGTCGGAGTGAGTACTCAACCATGTCCGCATAGTTCACGAACCGTAGGGTGACACACTTAAAGTTGGATGTTGAAATGGTAGAAATTGAATATGGAATGGAGGTCGAATATTTGTTCGGAGTCCCGGATGAGATCCCGGACATCACGAGGAGTTCCGGAATGGTCCGGAGAATAAGATTCATATATAGGATGTCATTTTATGTGAATTAAAATGTCGCGGAAGGTTCTATGGAAGGTTCTAGAAGGTTCTAGAAAAGTCCGGAAGAAACCACCAAGGAAGGTGGAGTCCACATGGGACTCCACCTCCATGGCCGGCCAACCATAGTGGGGGAGGAGTCCCAAGTGGACTCCCCCTTAGGGGGCCGGCCACACCCCCATATGGGAGGTGGAAATCCCACCTTTGGTGGGAGTCCTAGTTGGGCTAGGTTTCCCCTTTTTATGGGAGGTTTTTGGTTCGGGTCTTATTCGAAGACTTGGAGACCAACTCTTGGGAATCCACCTATATAATGAGGGGCCAAGGGGAGGGGGCTGGCCACCCCAAAGACCACAAGCTGGCCGCCCCATTGAAGTGGCCGGCCACCCCCTCCCAAACCCTAGCCGCCCCCCTCTCCTCCATATCTCCCGCGTAGCTTAGCGAAGCTCCGCCGGACTTCTTCACCGCCACCGACACCACGCCGTCGTGCTGTCGGATTCAAGAGGAGCTACTACTTCCGCTGCCCGCTGGAACGGGGAGGTGGACGTCGTCTTCATCAACAACCGAACGTGTGACCGAGTACGGAGGTGCTGCCCGTTCGTGGCGCCGGAACCGATCGTGATCAAGATCTTCTACGCGCTTTTGCAAGCGGCAAGTGATCGTCTACCGCAGCAACAAGAGCCTCCTCTTGTAGGCTTTGGAATCTCTTCAAGGGTGAGACTCGATACCCCCTCGTTGCTACCGTCTTCTAGATTGCATCTTGGCTTGGATTGCGTGTTCGCGGTAGGAAAATTTTTGTTTTCTATGCAACGTTATCCTACAGCATCCCCTTCTTCATCGACAACATTATCAGGTTCCTCTAGTGAAACTATATTTTTATTCCATCACATCTTATGTACTTTGCTTGGAGCGTCTGTTGTTTTTGTTTTTGTTTTGTTTGAATAAAATGGATTGATAACCCACAAGTATAGGGGATCGCAGCAGTCTTCGAGGGAAGAAAAACCCAAATTTATTGATTCGACACAAGGGGAGGTAAAGAATACTTATAAGCCTTAACAACTGAGTTGTCAATTCAGCTGCACCTGGAAAAGCACTAGTAACAGGGATGATGTGAAAGTAGCAGTGATATGAGAGCAATAGTAACAGTAACACAGCGGCAGTAATAGTAACACAGAGGTAATGGCACCAGAAGATAGTTGATACTACTTCTAATGACATGTAGAACGAGTATATGATGATGAGAGATGGACCGGGGTTCCCAGCGATCTACACTAGTGGTAACTCTCCAATAACAAGTGACAAGTGTTGGGTGAACAAATTACAGTTGGGCAATTGATAGGATTGATAAAGCATTAAGAAAGAACATCAATTCATTAATCATGTAGGCATGTTTTCCATATATAGTCGTACGTGCTCGCAATGA
Organism: Lolium perenne; assembly: GCF_019359855.2. Taxonomy (NCBI): domain Eukaryota; kingdom Viridiplantae; phylum Streptophyta; class Magnoliopsida; order Poales; family Poaceae; genus Lolium; species Lolium perenne. The sequence continues at coordinate 374,744,054 of NC_067247.2, read as the reverse complement.
GAAACTTGCACAACATCTATTGTCCTACCAGCCGGTGGCAGCCGGGCCTCAAGGGAATCTACTGGATATTAAGGTACTCCTTTTAATAGAGCACCGGAGCAAAGCATTAACACTCCGTGAAAACATGTGATCCTCACATCACCGCCATCCCCTCCGGTTGTCCCGATTTCTGTCACTTCGGGGCCTTTGGTTCCGGACAGTGACATGTCCATACAACTTGTAGATACAATCTAAGCAATAAGTATAGAGCTTAAATCTAAGATCATGCCACTCGGGCCCTAGTGACAAGCATTAAGCATAACAAGATTGCAGCAACAATAACTTCACAAACTTTATAGATAGACTAATCATAATGTATCATCCATCGGATCCCAACAAACACAACACCGATTACATCAGATGGATCTCAATCATGTAAGGCAGCTCATGAGATCATTGTATTGAAGTACATGGGATAGAGAGTACCAACTAGCTACTGCTAGAACCCGTAGTCCATGGGGGAACTACTCACGAAGCATGATGGAGGCGGTGGCGTCGATGGAGATGGCTTCCGGGGGCACTTCCCCGTCCCGGCAGGGTGCCAGAACAGAGACTTCTGTCCCCCGAATTGGAGTTTCGCGATGGCGGCGGCGCCCCTGGAGTCTTTCTGGAGTTTCGTCAATTGGTACTGCGTTTTTATGTCGAAAGGGGTTATATAGGCGAAGAGTCGGAGTCGGAGGGGCCACGGGGCCACCTCACACTAGGGCGGCGCGCCCCCCTCCTGGGCCGCGCCGGCCACACGTGTGGGGCCCCCAGGGCACCCCTCTGGCCCCCCTCTGACATTCTGGAAGGTTCCGGGAAAAATAAGATGTTTGGCGTTGATTTCATCCAATTCCGAGAATATTGCCCGAACAGCCTTTCTGGAACCAAAAACAGCAGAAAACAGGAACTGGCACTGTGGCATCTTGTTAATAGGTTAGTTCCGTAAAATGCATAAAAACATTATAAAGTGCAAGCAAAACATGTAAGTATTGTCATAAAACAAGCATGGAACATCATAAATTATGGATACGTTGGAGACGTATCAGCATCCCCAAGCTTAGTTCCTGCTCGTCCCGAGCAGGTAAACGATAAAAAGAATAATTTCTGTAGTGACATGCTACTTACATAACCTTGATCATACTATTACAAAGCATATGGAATGAATGAAGTGACTCAAGGCAATAATCTATAGTTGCTAACAAATAGATAACATATAGCAAAACTTTTCATGAAGAGTACTTTCAAGACACGCATCAAAAGTCTTGCACAAGAGTTAACTCATAAAGCAATAGATTCAAAGTAAAAGCATTGAAGCAACACAAAGGAAGATTTAAGTTTCAGCGGTTGCTTTCAACTTTCAACATGCATATCTCATGGATAATTGTCAACATAAAGTAATATGATGAATGCAAATAAGCAAGTATGTAAGAATCAATGCACAGTTGACACAAGTGTTTGCTTCTAAGATGGAAGGAAGTAGGTAAACTGACTCAACATAAAGTAAAAGAATGGCCCTTCGCAGAGGGAAGCAGGGATTAAATCATGTGCTAGAGCTTTTTAAGTTTTTGAAATCATATAGAGAGCATAAAAGTAAAGTTTTGAGAGGTGTTTGTTGTTGTCAACGAATGGTAGTGGGCACTCTAACCCCCTTGCCAGGCAGACTTTCAAAGAGCGGCTCCCATGAAGGACGTTATCTCTACCAGCAAGGTAGATCATCCCTCTTCTCTTTTGTTTACACATGTACTTTAGTTTTATTTATGGTTGACACTCCTCCCAACCTTTGCTTACACAAGCCATGGCTAACCGAATCCTCGGGTGCCTTCCAACAATCTCATACCATGGAGGAGTGTCTATTTGCAAAATTAAGTTGCTTACTGATGAATCAGAGCAAAACATGTGAAGAGAATTATTAATGAAGTTAATTAACTGGGGGCTGGGAACCCCGCGCCAGCTCTTTTTGCAAAATTATTGGATAAGCGGATGAAGCCACTAGTCCATTGGTGAAAGCTGCCCAACAAGATTGAAAGATAAAACACCACATACTTCCTCATGAGCTATAAAACATTGACACAAATAAGAGATAGTAAATTTTGAATTGTTTAAAGGTAGCACATGAAGTATTTACTTGGAATGGCAGGAAATACCACATAGTAGGTAGGTATGGTGGACACACATGGCATAGTGGTTGGCTCAAGGATTTTGGATGCATGAGAAGTATTCCCTCTCGATACAAGGCTTAGGCTAGCAAGGCTATTTGAAGCAAACACAAGTATAACCGGTACAGCAAAACTTACATAAGAACATATTGCAAGCATTATAATACTCTACACTGTCTTCCTTGTTACTCAAACACTTTTACCAGAAAATATCTAGACCTTAAGAGAGACCAATCATGCAAACCAATTTCAACAAGCTCTACGGTAGTTCTCCACTAATAGGTTTAAACTACATGAAAAAACTTAATCATGATCTACTTGAGAGCTCAAAACAATTGCCAAGTGTCAAATTATCCAAGACATTATGAGGCATTTTCTGTTTCCAACCAAATAAAAATAATTATTGTAGCTTCCAACTTTTATCATTGAACATTAAAACTAAAACGAAGAACAAGCGTTCATATGAAAAAGCGGAGAGTGTCTCTCTCCCACACAAGGATTGCTAGGATCCATCTTTATTCAAACAAAAACAAAAATAAAAGCACACAGACGCTCCAAGTAAAGCACATAAGATGTGACCGAATAAAAATATAGTTTCAATAGAAGAAACCTGATAAGTTGATGAAGAAGGGGATGCCTTGGGCATCCCCAAGCTTAGACGCTTGAGTCTTCTTGAAATATGCAGGGATGAACCACGGGGGCATCCCCAAGCTTAGACTTTTCACTCTTCTTGATCATATATCATCCTCCTCTCTTGACCCTTGAAAACTTCCTTCACACCAAACTTCTCATAAACTTCATTAGAGGGGTTAGTACATAATCAAAAACTCACATGTTCAGAGGTGACACAATCATTCTTAACACTTCTGGACATTGCTCAAAGCTACTGGAAGGTAATGGAACAAACAAATCCACCCAACACAGCGAAAGAAGCAATGCAAAATAAAAGGCAGAATCTGTCAAAACAGAACAGTCCGTAAAGACAAATTTTTAATAAATACTTCCGTTGCTCAAATCAGAAAACTCAAAATTAATGAAAGTTGCGTACATATCTGAGGAACACGCATATAAATTGGCATATTTTTCTGAGTTACCTACAGAGAAAACAGCCCAGATTCGTGACAGATAGAAATCTGTTTGTGCGCAGAAATCCAAATCTAGTATCAACCTTCGATTAGAGGCTTCACTTGGCACAACAAAACACAAAACTAAGATAAGGAGAGGTTGCTACAGTAGTAAACAACTTCCAAGACACAAATATAAAACAAAGTACTGTAGCAAAATAACACATGGGTTATCTCCCAAGAAGTTCTTTCTTTATAGCCATTAAGATGGGCTCAGCAGTTTTAATGATGCACTCGCAAGAAATAGTATTTGAAACAAAAGAGAGCATCAAGAGGCAAATCCAAAACACATTAAGCCTAACCCACTTCCTATGCATAGGAATCTTGTACACAAATAAATTCATGAAGAACAAAGTGACAAGCATAAGAAGATAAAACAAGAGTAACCTCAAAATTTTAAGCATATAGAGAGGTGTTTTAGTACCATGCAAATCTCTACAACCATATTTTCCTCTCTCATAATAATTTTCAGTAGCTTCATGAACAAACTCAACAATATAACTATCACATGCAGCATACTTTTCATGATTTCCAAACACATAATTTTTATCAAACTCAAAAATAGTGGGATCCAAACTTTCAAACTCACTTTTATCAATAATATAACAAGATGAATGATCAATCTCAAGAGATATGGGACACATAGATAATGTCAAGAACTCTCCAATCCCATTTTCATTAGTAGTACAATTAATATTATCAAGTAACATAGGACCATCATCTAGAGCTTTATCATAAACATTTGCTAAACAAAACTCTTTAGTACCATGCATTTCGACATCAGGCACAAACAAAGCATTATCATAAGATTTATCAAAGTAGCATGGATTATCATATATAACAGTAGCATAATTATTCTCACAAGTTTTACTCATAGGTAATATTTCAAGAGAATCCACAGGAACATAACATTCAACCTCTTTCGGTAAGCATGGAGGGCAATCAAATAGTGTAAGAGATAAAGAGTTACTCTCATTAGAAGGTTGGCATGGGTAGCTAATCCATTCTTCCTCCTTTCGTTCGTCGCTCTCCTCTTCTTTTTCATCCAATGAGCTTTCAGGTTCATCAATTTCCTCCTCTTTTTCATCCAATGAGCTTTCAGGTTCATCAATTTCTTCTTCCACTGGTTCCTGCAAATTGTGAGTGCATTCTTGTGCATTAATGAGTCTCTCTTTATAATCAATGATATAAGGATTATCACTGTAGCATTCTACGCAAGAATTAAGGATAGAAGAGACATAATCTTTAAGGTCCTTACAAATAGCACAAGTTTCATAATTCTCAACCATGAAGGATTCTATCTCAGAGGCTCCCATAAATAAGACAAATTGTTCTACCTCTTCGAACCCATAATGAATATAGCAATTCCGATTATAGTTCTTAATTAAAAATTCCTCACTAAAGCCACATTGAAATTTAAGATGTTTAGTATCCTGTTGAGAGCAACAGTTTATATCATGGCGTTTAAGCAAGATTTTAGCCATTGTATTCAATTTTTCTATCATAGCACTCATTATTTTACCAGTTCTTGATTTCCTATAATTATTATAACATTCTATGAGCTCCAAGTAGGTTGTTGGTTCTCCCATAACAGCAGTTTTTAATTTTTAGATTTTTTACATTTTTATGGATTTTTGGGTATAAAATAAAACAAGACAAAAAGAAACTAAGCAAAAGTAAACTAAGCAAAATAATACTAGACAGAAATAAACTAAGCACAAATGAACTAAACAAAAGAAAACTAAGCAAAACAAAATAAAAGCAGAGAGAGAGGTAGAGTGTACTCCCCAGGTGAACTTATGAGTAGAGCTATGCCTCCCCGGCAACGGCGCCAGAAAACAGTCTTGATAACCCACAAGTATAGGGGATCGCAGCAGTCTTCGAGGGAAGAAAAACCCAAATTTATTGATTCGACACAAGGGGAGGTAAAGAATACTTATAAGCCTTAACAACTGAGTTGTCAATTCAGCTGCACCTGGAAAAGCACTAGTAACAGGGATGATGTGAAAGTAGCAGTGATATGAGAGCAATAGTAACAGTAACACAGTAGCAGTAATAGTAACACAGAGGTAATGGCACCAGAAGATAGTTGATACTACTTCTAATGACATGTAGAACGAGTATATGATGATGAGAGATGGACCGGGGTTCCCAGCGATCTACACTAGTGGTAACTCTCCAATAACAAGTGACAAGTGTTGGGTGAACAAATTACAGTTGGGCAATTGATAGGATTGATAAAGCATTAAGAAAGAACATCAATTCATTAATCATGTAGGCATGTTTTCCATATATAGTCGTACGTGCTCGCAATGAGAAACTTGCACAACATCTATTGTCCTACCAGCCGGTGGCAGCCGGGCCTCAAGGGAATCTACTGGATATTAAGGTACTCCTTTTAATAGAGCACCGGAGCAAAGCATTAACACTCTGTGAAAACATGTGATCCTCACATCACCGCCATCCCCTCCGGTTGTCCCGATTTCTGTCACTTCGGGGCCTTTGGTTCCGGACAGTGACATGTGCATACAACTTGTAGATACAATCTAAGCAATAAGTATAGAGCTTAAATCTAAGATCATGCCACTCGGGCCCTAGTGACAAGCATTAAGCATAACAAGATTGCAGCAACAATAACTTCACAAACTTTATAGATAGACTAATCATAATGTATCATCCATCGGATCCCAACAAACACAACACCGATTACATCAGATGGATCTCAATCATGTAAGGCAGCTCATGAGATCATTGTATTGAAGTACATGGGATAGAGAGTACCAACTAGCTACTGCTAGAACCCGTAGTCCATGGGGGAACTACTCACGGAGCATGATGGAGGCGGTGGCGTCGATGGAGATGGCTTCCGGGGGCACTTCCCCGTCCCGGCAGGGTGCCCGAACAAAGACTTATGTCCCCCGAATTGGAGTTTCGCGATGGCGGCGGCGCCCCTGGAGTCTTTCTGGAGTTTCGTCAATTGGTACTGCGTTTTTAGGTCGAAAGGGGTTATATAGGCGAAGAGTCGGAGTCGGAGGGGCCACGGGGCCACCTCACACTAGGGCGGCGCGCCCCCCTCCTGGGCCGCACCGGCCACACGTGTGGGGCCCCCAGGGCACCCCTCTGGCCCCCCTCTGACATTCTGGAAGGTTCCGGGAAAAATAAGATGTTTGGCGTTGATTTCATCCAATTCCGAGAATATTGCCCGAACAGCCTTTCTGGAACCAAAAACAGCAGAAAACGAACTGCATCTTTGTGGCATCTTGTTAATAGGTTAGTTCCGTAAAATGCATAAAAACATTATAAAGTGCAAGCAAAACATGTAAGTATTGTCATAAAACAAGCATGGAACATCAGAAATTATGGATACGTTGGAGACGTATCATGGATCCTAGCATTCATTGTGTGGGAGAGAGACACGCTCCGTTGTTGCATATGGACAAATATGTCCTTAGGCTTTACTCATAGTATTCATGGCGAAAGTTTCTTCTTCGTTAAATTGTTATATGGTTGGAATTGGAAAATGATACATGTAGTAATTGCTAAAATGTCTTGGATAATGTGATACTTGGCAATTGTTGTGCTCATGTTTAAGCTCTTGCATCATATACTTTGCACCTATTAATGAAGAAATACATAGAGCATGCTAAAATTTGGTTTGCATAATTGGTCTCTCTAAGGTCTAGATAATTTCTAGTATTGAGTTTGAACAACAAGGAAGACGGTGTAGAGTCTTATAATGTTTACAATATGTCTTTTATGTGAGTTTTGCTGCACCGCTTCATCCTTGTGTTTGTTTCAAATAACCTTGCTAGCCTAAACCTTGTATCGAGAGGGAATGCTTCTCATGCATCCAAAATCCTTGAGCCAACCACTATGCCATTTGTGTCCACCATACCTACCTACTACATGGTATTTATCCGCCATTCCAAAGTAAATTGCTTGAGTGCTACCTTTAAAATTTCCATTCTTCACATTTACAATATATAGCTCATGGGACAAATAGCTTAAAAACTATTGTGGTATTGAATATGTACTTATGCACTTTATCTCTTATTAAGTTGCTTGTTGTGCGATAACTATGTTCCTGGGGACGCCATCAACTACACTTTGTTGAATATCATGTCAGTTGCTATGCATGTTCGTCTTGTCTGAAGTAAGGGAGATTTACCACTAAAATGGTTAGAGCATGCATAATGTTAGAAAAGAACATTGGGCCGCTAACTAAAGCCATGATCCATGGTGGAAGTTTCAGTTTTGGACAAATATCCTCAATCTCATATGAGAAAATTAATTGTTGCTACATGCTTATGCATAAAAGAGGAGTCCATTATCTGTTGTCTATGTTGTCCCGGTATGGATGTCTAAGTTGAGAATAATCAATAGCGAGAAATCCAATGCGAGCTTTCTCCTTAGACCTTTGTACAGGCGGCATAGAGGTACCCCTTTGTGACACTTGGTTAAAACATGTGTATTGCGATGATAATCCAAGTAATCCAAGCTAATTAGGACAAGGTGCGGGCACTATTAGTATACTATGCATGAGGCTTGCAACTTGTAGGATATAATTTACATAACACATATGCTTTATTACTATCGTTGACAAAAATGTTTCTTGTTTTCAAAACCAAAGCTCTAGCACAAATATAGCAATCGATGCTTTCCTCTTTGAAGGACCTTTCTTTTACTTTTATGTTGAGTCAGTTCACCTATCTCTCTCCACCTCAAGAAGCAAACACTTGTGTGAACTGTGCATTGATTTCTACATACTTGCATATTGCACTTGTTATATTACTTTGCATTGACAACTATCCATGAGATATACATGTTACAAGTTGAAAGCAACCGCTGAAACTTCATCTTCCCTTATGTTGCTTCAATACCTTTACTTTGAATTATTGCTTTATGAGTTAACTCTTATGGAGGACTTATTGATGCTTGTCTTGAAGTACTATTCATGAAAAGTCTTTGCTTTATGATTCATTTGTTTACTCATGTCATTTACATTGTTTGGATCACTGCATTCATTACATATGCTTACAATAGTATGATCAAGGTTATGATGGCATGTCACTCCAGAAATTATCTTTGTTATCGTTTACCTGCTCGGGACGAGCAGGAACTAAGCTTGGGGATGCTGATACGTCTCCGACGTATCGATAATTTCTTATGTTCCATGCCACATTATTGATGATACCTACATGTTTTATGCATACTTTATGTCATATTTATGCATTTTCCGGCACTAACCTATTAACGAGATGCCGAAGAGCCAGTTGCTGTTTTCTGCTGTTTTTGTTTTCAGAAATCCTAGTAAGGAAATATTCTCGGAATTGGACGAAATCAACGCCCAGGGTCCTATTTTTCCACGAAGCTTACAGAAGACCAAGGGAGAAACGAAGTGGGGCCACGAGGTGGCCAGACAACAGGGCGGCGCGGCCTGGACCCTGCCCGCGCGGCCCTGTCGTCTGGGCCCCTCGTGACGCCCCTTGACCTACCCTTCCGCCTACTTAAGCCTTCGTCGATAATAGCCCCGATGCATCGAGAGCCACGATACGGAAAACCTTCCGAGAGACGCTGCCGCCGCCAATCCCATCTCGGGGGATTCAGGAGATCGCCTCCGGCACCCTGCCGGAGAGGGGAATCATCTCCCGGAGGACTCTACACCGCCATGGTCGCCTCCGGATTGATGAGTGAGTAGTTCACCCCTGGACTATGGGTCCATAGCAGTAGCTAGATGGTCGGCTTCTCCTTATGTGCTTCATTGTCGGATCTTGTGAGCTGCCTAACATGATCAAGATCATCTATCTGTAATGCTATATGTTGTGTTTGTTGGGATCCGATGGATAGAGAATACTATGTTATGTTGATTATCAATCTATTACCTATGTGTTGTTTATGATCTTGCATGCTCTCCGTTATTAGTAGAGGCTCTGGCCAAGTTTTTACTCTTAACTCCAAGAGGGAGTATTTATGCTCGATAGTGGGTTCATGCCTCCATTAAATGCAGGACGATGTGACGAAAGTTCTAAGGTTGTGGATGTCTTGTTGCCACTAGGGATAAAACATTGATGCTATGTCCGAGGATGTAGTTATTGATTACATTACGCACCATACTTAATGCAATTGTCTGTTGTTTGCAACTTAATACTGGAAGGGGTTCGGATGATAACCTGAAGGTGGACTTTTTAGGCATAGATGCATGCTGGATAGCGGTCTATGTACTTTGTCGTAATGCCCAATTAAATCTCACCATACTCATCATATCACGTATGTGCATTGTCATGCCCTCTCTATTTGTCAATTGCCCAACAGTAATTTGTTCACCCAACATGCTATTTATCTTATGTGAGAGACAACTCTAGTGAACTGTGGACCCCGGTCCATTCTTTTAATCGAATACAATCTACTGCAATACTTGTTCTACTATTTTCTGCAAACAATCATCATCCACACTATACATCTAATCCTTTGTTACAGCAAGCCGGTGAGATTGACAACCTCACTGTTTCGTTGGGGCAAAGTACTTTGGTTGTGTTGTGCAGGTTCCACGTTGGCGCCGGAATCCCTGGTGTTGCGCCGCACTACATCTCGCCGCCATCAACCTTCAACGTGCTTCTTGGCTCCTACTGGTTCGATAAACCTTGGTTTCTTACTGAGGGAAAACTTACTGCTGTACGCATCACACCTTCCTCTTGGGGTTCCCAACGGTCGCGTGCTGTACGCGTATCACACACCAAGGCAAGGTTGGATCCTCTTGTCATTCCAAGAGCACGGTTGCGAGCATCAAGAGAGTTTTGCTCAAGAACCTTGAGAGCTTGCATCTCGTGCACGGCTTGTTGAGAGGTGAGAGAGGGAAAGCATTCTCTCCCGACGAGAGTCTTGACATCAATGGGCTCAAACGGCATCATGCAATCGATGTACTTATCCTTGATCCAAGAGTCATTGATGTGGGTGGCCCCCACATTCCGGAAAGAATCGGCAACGGTGAGAAGTCTTGAATACATGGCTTCATGATCTTCATCCGGTAGCCTCATGAAACCTTCGGCTTTATCCAAAGAGCATTATACTTGTTCCTTCTCATACTATCACTTCCAATGCAACTAGCGGCCAAACCATCCCAAGCTTCCTTGGCGGTGGTGAAATTCCGAACACAGGACAAATCCTTTGTCCCCACACTAGTTTGGATCATGTGCAAGGCGGTGTTGTTGAGTTGGCTATCAACCGCTTCTATTCTAGTCAACTTGTCGGGGTTGTAGGGCTTGAAGCCTTCCACGATGGTTCTCCAAAGTTCATTGGAGGCACTGCGAACATGAGAGCTAAACTCAAATTGCCAAGTATCGAACTCATTAACGGAAAACTTAGGTGGGTCGCCCCAAATGTTTATATGAGGATGGGGAACCGGTATATCGGGAGATAGGAAAGGTGGAGCCACTCGATTGTATGTCTCACCTCCACTAGTTCCCCTAGGAGATGCAATGGGAGATTTAGTAGTGGTTAAGTTATCCCCATTCAAGGGTTTGGTAGATGAGGGTAATGCCGAAGCATCTCCCTCTTCTAACTCACTCTTGTCCCTAACCTCTATGGCGGGAGCCATGGGAGGGACCGGAGTCAAAAGCTCGGAAATCATTTTTCTCATGCTTTCCATTTGAGCTTCCATGGAGGACCTCAACGAATTGAAATCATCCATGGTGACCACCTTAGCGGCCCCTTCCGTAGGTTCTTCGTTCGGCATACTCTTAGGCGGTTAAGCCCAAAATAAGAGCCGAGGCTCTGATACCAATTGAAAGGATCGTATGCCGCACCTAGAGGGGGGGTTAATAGGTGCTACCCAATTTTTAGTTCTTTTTCAATTTAGGCTCGATACAAAGGTAAATTTTCTAGATATGCAACTATGTGAATTTACCTATATGACAAGGTTAACAACTAAGCAAGATATAGCTACGCAATATATAGAGAGGGATAAAGGATAGAGGTAACCAAGAGTGGAGCACGCGATGACACGGAGATGATTCCCGTAGTTCCCTTCCTTTGCAAGAAGGTACGTCTACGTTTGGAGGAGTGTGGTTGCTACGAAAGCCAAACCAACAGCCACGAAGGCTTCACTCAGATCTCCTGTGAGCAACGCCACAAAGGCCTAGCCCACTTCCACTAAGGGATTTCCTCGAGGCGGAAACCGGGCCTTTACAAGGTTCTTGGGGCACACATCCACAACTGAATTGGAGGCTCCCAAATCTGTAACAACACAACAATCAACAACAATACATCAACACAAAACAACTAGGGATCCAAAAAGGAACACTAGCAAGAGGGCCCTCAAACAAATGAGGGGGAAATGTAAATCGCTTCGGTGAGGATGTAGATCGGTGTCTTCTCCTTCGAATCTCCAAAGATCAAGAGCTTTGGTTGGGGGAGGAAGGAGATCTTGCAAATCTTGTGTTCTTGACGTGGCTCTAATGGTGGTGAAGCTTGGCCGATTTTTGTGCAATGATTGAGCAACTTGTCCCTTTGGAGAAGAGAGCTATTTATATGATTGGAGCTCTCAGATCTGACCGTTGGGACGTTTTTCAGTAACACCGGAAGTTTCGGCCAGGAGGGCCGGAAGTTCCGGCTGGAACCGGAAGTACCGGCCAAGAGGGCCGGAACTTCCGCCAGGAAGATTCTGCGACAGACGACCTGGTCAGAAAAGATTGGGGCGGAACTAGGGCGGAACTTCTGGCGACCGGAAGTTTCGGCCAAGTTCTGGAATTGCGAGAAAACCTTACTAGACATTACTGAGCCACAATGCGACGTTTCCGGAACTTGCCCGGAAGTTGGGCGGAAGTTCCGCTGACCGGAACTTCCGGCCTTCTTCACCGGAACTTCCGGTCAGGGAACAAAAACTTCAAAAAGAACTGCACCGAGAGGCCACTGCTGGGAGTACCAGGGCGGAACTTCCGCCAGCTGGGGCCGGAACTTCCGCCAGCGATAAAAGACCTTCAGAAACTTCAGAACAGCCATACCAAACCACCGGTCAAATAAATCTCTTGAAAACTTGTACCTGTCTACATCAACACACATAAAAATATACCTAGTGTTGACATCAAACACACAAAACCCAAAAGGGCGGGAAATGTTCTTTCACAAAGCCTAGTGAACTGGATCAACTGTTCTCCTGTGGAGATACGGGCGAGGGCACGGATCCAATTAAGTTCTTGTAGCTCCTTTTGCACAGATCTATTCTTCCTCATCGAAATATCGAACAGGCCCGGGAACTGGAATCGGAGAGCACCACCGGGCAGCCATCTATCATGCCAAAAGATGCATTTGGATCCATCCCCAAGGGAAATCTCGGTGGAGGCTCTAAAAAGATCCATGTCTCCTTTGTCACATGGTGTCGCCATCCCAATCCAAGGCCTAGAGTCATCTGTCCAAGCCAACCAAGGCCAACAGAGCGCATAGCCCTCCCGAAGCGCTCCAAGTCGAGAACCCCGAGCTCTCCAAGCTCCTTCGGCCTCGAGATGGTGCGCCAGCTAACTAGAGGGTGAGGCTTGGCCCCCGGCACAGCACCCGACTTCATCCATAGGAAGGAACGCTTGATCTTTTCAATGCGCATGATGACCCACTTGGGAAGCCTGAAGACCGCAAGGTGGTAGAGAACCATGGAGGTGAGAACCGATCTGCAAAGCACGACCCTGCCCGCTCTAGTGAAGTGCTTGCCCCACCAACCCGCGAGTCTGGACCCTATCTTGTCAATGAGAGGCTGGAAGTGCACAATCTTGAGCTTCGAATGGTGCAGCGGCAGGCCAAGGTAGGTGCAAGGGAAACTCCCACGTTTAGCTAGGAAGATCTTGAGGGCCACCGCCACCTGCTCCTCTGTGCAACCAATCAGGAACGCCTCCGACTTGGAGAGGTTTGTGCATAGTCTCGAGGCCTCCCCGAAGGCTAACAAGAGTGCTCGAACCACTCGCATATCGGCCGCCTCTGGTCCAACAAAAATTCCGGCATCGTCCGCGTATAGGGAAACCGCGAAGCGCAATGGGCTGTGCGGAACGACTGTAGGATACCGCTTGCAGACGCAGCCCTAAAGAGGTGGTGGAGGGGGTCGATTGCGAGAATGAAGAGCATCAGGGATAGGGGGTCGCCCTGCCGCTGCCCCCTCCTGTGGTTGATCCTTGGCCCTGGCTTGCCGTTGAGCAGGAACCTGGTGGAGGCCGAAGAGAGCAACAGGCAAATCCATCGCCTCCAACGCGTCCCAAAGCCCATCACCTGGAGGAGCTCCAAGAGGTATGCCCAACTGACTGAATCGAAAGCCTTTGTAATGTCCAGCTTCTGGAAGAACCCGGCCGTCTTCTCGCGGTGCATTGCCTTGATCATTCCTTGCACATGGAGAAAATTATCGTGGATGCACCTCTTTTTTATGAAGGCCGACTGGCTCGGAGAGACAAGATCCGGAAGTAGCGGAGCGAGGCGCGGTGACACCATCTTGGAGAAAATCTTGGACACGCTGTGGATTAGGCTAATCAGTCGGTAATCAACCACCGATCTTGCATCCGTCTTCTTCAGAATCAGTACGATGCTAGCCGTGTTCAAAAGCTTCATGGACGCCCCTCCATGCTCCGACAGTTGCACCACCGCAGCAAAGAGGTCCTCGTCGATGATCATCAAGCACGTCCTGAAGAAGTGGCCAATGAAGCCGTCATGTCCAGGCGCCTTTTCAGCGGGAAGGGCGCAGATTGCCGTGTGCAGCTCCTCCATGCTGAAGGGGGCCTCTAAATGGCCCAGGTCTCTCGGCCCATATCCCAGCTCAGTCCAGTTCAACGAAGCAGATCGTTGCTTCACCGACCCAAGGAAATCCTCGAAGTGATTGGTGATGACAGCCTCTTTCTCGTCGTGAGTGATTGCAAATCACTGTGGCCCTTGAAGCATCTGAATAAAGTTCTTCCTTCTTCTTCTTCCGTTGGCTCTAATTAATGTGGAAAAGGAGAGTATTCGCGTCACCAAGCCTAATCGAAGACAGTCGTGCCTTTTGTCGCAACCTAATCTTGTTGATGGAGGCGATTGATACGTCTCCAACGTATCGATAATTTCTTATGTTCCATGCCACATTATTGATGTTATCTACATGTTTTATGCACACTTTATGTCATATTCGTGCATTTTCTGGAACTAACCTATTAACAAGATGCCGAAGTGCCAGTTCCTGTTTTCTGCTGTTTTTGGTTTCAGAAATCCTAGTAACGAAATATTCTCGGAATTGGACGAAATCAACGCCCAGGTTCCTATTTTCACCGGAAGCATCCAGAACACACGAGAAGGACCAGAGGGGGGGCACAGGCCCACCAAACCCTAGGCCGGCGCGGCCAGGGGGGCCCACGCCACCCTATGGTGTGGGCACCCCTTCGACCCTCTGGCGCCGCCTCTTCGCCTATTTAAAGCCTCCATCGCAAAAACCCTGAGACGTTCGACGAAACCCACAGAAACCTTCCAGAGCCGCCGCCATCGCGAAGCCAAGATCTGGGGGACAGGAGTCTCTGTTCCGGCACGCTGCCAGAACGGGGAAGTTCCCCCGGAAGGCTTCTCCATCGACACCGCTGCCATCTCCACCGCCATCTTCATCACCGCTGCTGCTCCCATGAGGAGGGAGTAGTTCTCCATCGAGGCTCGGGGCTGTACCGGTAGCTATGTGGTTCATCTCTCTCCTATGTACTTCAATACAATAATCTCATGAGCTGCTTTACATGATTGAGATTCATATGATGATGCTTGTAATCTAGATGTTGTTATGCTAGTCAAGTGAATTTTACTTATGTGATCTCCGGAGACTCCTTGTCCCACGTGTGTAAAGGTGACAGTGTGTGCACCGTGTGGGTCTCTTAGGCTATATTTCACAGAATACTTATTCACTGTTATGAATGGCATAGTGAAGTGCTTATTTATATCTCTTTATGATTGCAATGTATTTGTATCACAATTTATCTATGTGCTACTCTAGCAATGTTATTAAAGTAGTTTTATTCCTCCTGCACGATGTAATGGTGACAGTGTGTGCATCCGTGTTAGTACTTGGTTTATGCTATGATCATGATCTCTTGTAGATTGCGAAGTTAACTATTGCTATGACAGTAATGATGTGATCTATTCCTCCTACATATGCATGAAGGTGACAGTGTGCATGCTCTGTTAGTACTTGGTTAGTCGAATTGATCTTTCATGCACTCTAAGGTTATTTAAATATGAACATTGAATTGTGGAGCTTGTTAACTCCGGCATTGAGGGTTCGTGTAATCCTACGCAATGTGTTC
This sequence comes from Lolium perenne, assembly GCF_019359855.2. Lineage (NCBI taxonomy): Eukaryota > Viridiplantae > Streptophyta > Magnoliopsida > Poales > Poaceae > Lolium > Lolium perenne. The sequence goes on along the minus strand of NC_067247.2, from coordinate 374,728,472 downwards.
ATCATCCAACAAGAGTGTAGAGTATGCATTTATCTATTCTGTTATGTGATCAATGTTGAGAGTGTCCACTAGTGAAAGTCTAATCCCTAGGCCTTGTTCCTAAATACTGCTGCGTTACTACTGCTTGTTTCTTGTTTCTTTGCGTTACTCTTTCTGCAATACTACCACCATCAACTACACGCCATGACAAGCTATTTTTAAGCACCGTTGCTACTCTTGCTACTATATATTCATACCACCTGTATTTCACTATCTCTTCGCCGAACTAGTGCACCTATTAGGTGTGTTGGGGACACAAGAGACTTCTTGCTTTGTGGTTGCAGGGTTGCATGAGAGGGATATCTTTGACCTCTTCCTCCCTGAGTTCGATAAACCTTGGGTGATCCACTTAAGGGAAAACTTGCTGCTGTTCTACAAACCTCTGCTCTTGGAGGCCCAACACTGTCTACAGGAAAAGGAGGGGGAAGTAGACATCAAGCTATTTTCTGGCGCCGTTGCCGGGGACCAGAAAGTTACACAACAGGGATTTCCTCCCTCGTCAACCACGCGCCAGTCCTGGACAGCATCAAGTATTTTCTGGCGCCGTTGCCGGGGAGGAAAGGTAAAAGGTACTCACGCTCCGGATCTCGGCTACTAAGCTATTTCCCGGCGCCGTAAGTACTCGAAGCTATTTCCTTTAGATCCTGCAATTGCATCTTTTTGTTTCTTGTTTACACTAGTTTGGCATAATGGACAAGAATGAGCTTCTTATTCTATTTCCTGATTTAAAACATGGATTGTTTGATGCGAAAATTAAAAAACCTATGGAATCTTATTTGCATGCTGGTAGTAATATTAGTATGAACGCTTTGAACACCATTGTTGATAATGATATAGAAAGTTCTAAGCTTGGGGAAGCTGGTTTTCATGATCTTTTTAGTCCCCCAAGCAATGAGGAGAAAATTTTCTTTGATGATACTTTGCCTCCTATTTATGATAATTATAATGATATTGGTCTTTTAGTGCCACCTACTATGGAGAGTAAATTTTGTTGTGATTATACTATGCCTCCTACACTTGATGAGAATAATAATGATAGCTACTTTGTTGAATTTGCTCCCACTACAACTAATAAAATTGATTATGCTTATGTGGAGAGTAATAATTTTATGCATGAGACTCATGATAAGAATGCTTTATGTGATAGTTATATTGTTGAGTTTGCTCATGATGCTACTGAAAGTTATTATGAGAGAGGAAAATATGGTTGTAGAAATTTTCATGTTACTAAAACACCTCTCTATGTGCTGAAATTTTTGAAACTACACTTGTTTTATCTTCCTGATCTTGTCACTTTGCTCTTCATGAATTTATTTGTGTACAAGATTCATTTTCATAGGAAGTATGTTAGACTTAAATGTGTTTTGAATTTGCCTCTTGATGCTCTCTTTTGCTTCAAATACTATTTCTTGTGAGTGCATCATTAAAACTGCTGAGCCCATCTTAATGGCTATAAAGAAAGAACTTCTTGGGAGATAACCCATGTGTTATTTTGCTACAGTACTTTGTTTTATATTTGTGTCTTGGAAGTTGTTTACTACTGTAGCAACCTCTCCTTATCTTAGTTTAGTGTTTTGTTGTGCCAAGTAAAGTCTTTGATAGAAAAGTAAGTACTAGATTTGGATTACTGCGCAGAAACAGATTTCTTTGCTGTCACGAATCTGGGTCTACCTCCCTGTAAGTAGCTCAGAAAATTATGCCAATTTACGTGAGTGATCCTCAGATATATACGCAACTTTCATTAAATTTGGCCATTTTCATTTGAGCAAGTCTGGTGCCATTTTAAAATTCGTCAATACGAACTGTTCCGTTTTGACAGATTCTGCCTTTTATTTCGCATTGCCTCTTTTGCTATGTTGGATGAATTTCTTTGATCCACCAATGTCCAGTAGCTTTATGCAATGTCCAGAAGTGTTAAGAATGATTGTGTCACCTCTGAACATGTTAATTTTTATTGTGCACTAACCCTCTAATGAGTTGTTTCGAGTTTGGTGTGGAGGAAGTTTTCAAGGATCAAGAGAGGAGTATGATGCAACATGATCAAGGAGAGTGAAAGCTCTAAGCTTGGGGATGCCCCGGTGGTTCACCCCTGCATATTCTAAGAAGACTCAAGCGTCTAAGCTTGGGGATGCCCAAGGCATCCCCTTCTTCATCGACAACAATATCAGGTTCCTCCCCTGAAACTATATTTTTATTCCATCACATCTTATGTGCTTTGCTTGGAGCGTCGGTTTGTTTTTGTTTTTTTGTTTTGTTTGAATAAAATGGATCCTAGCATTCAGTTTATGGGAGAGAGACACGCTCCGCTGTAGCATATGGACAAGTATGTCCTTAGTTTCTACTCATAGTATTCATGGCGAAGTTCCTTCTTCGTTAAATTGTTATATGGTTGGAATTGGAAAATGATACATGTAGTAATTGCTATAAATTTCTTGGGTAATGTGATAATTGGCAATTGTTGTGCTCATGTTTAAGCTCTTGCATCATATGCTTTGCACCCATTAATGAAGAAATACATAGAGCATGCTAAAATTTGGTTTGCATATTTGGTCTCTCTAAGGTCTAGATAATTTCTAGTATTGAGTTTGAACAACAAGGAAGACGGTGTAGAGTCTTATAATGTTTACAATATGTCTTTTATGTGAGTTTTGCTGCACCGCTTCATCCTTGTGTTTGTTTCAAATAACCTTGCTAGCCTAAAACTTGTATCGAGAGGGAATACTTCTCATGCATCCAAAATACTTGAGCCAACCACTATGCCATTTGTGTCCACCATACCTACCTACTACATGGTATTTTCCGCCATTCCAAAGTAAATTGCTTGAGTGCTACCTTTAAAATTCCATCATTCACCTTGCAATATATAGCTCATGGGACAAATAGCTTAAAAACTATTGTGGTATTGAATATGTACTTATGCACTTTATCTCTTATTAAGTTGCTTGTTGTGCGATAACCATGTTTCTGGGGACGCCATCAACTATTCTTTGTTGAATATCATGTGAGTTGCTATGCATGTTCGTCTTGTCTGAAGTAAGAGCGATCTACCACCTTATGGTTAAGCATGCATATTGTTAGAGAAGAACATTGGGCCGCTAACTAAAGCCATGATCCATGGTGGAAGTTTCAGTTTTGGACATATATCCTCAATCTCAAATGAGAAAATTATTAATTGTTGTTACATGCTTATGCATAAAAGAGGAGTCCATTATCTGTTGTCTATGTTGTCCCGGTATGGATGTCTAAGTTGAAGAATAATCAATAGCAAGAAATCCAATGCGAGCTTTCTCCTTAGACCTTTGTACAGGCGGCATAGAGGTACCCCATTGTGACACTTGGTTAAAACATGTGCATTGTGATGATCCGGTAGTCCAAGCTAATTAGGACAAGGTGCGGGCACTATTAGTATACTATGCATGAGGCTTGCAACTTGTAAGATATAATTTACATGATACATATGCTTTATTACTACCGTTGACAAAATTGTTTCATGTTTTCAAAATCAAAGCTCTAGCACAAATATAGCAATCGATGCTTTTCCTCTATGAGGACCATTCTTTCACTTTCATTGTTGAGTCAGTTCACCTATTTCTCTCCACCTCAAGAAGCAAACACTTGTGTGAACTGTGCATTGTTTCCTACATATTTGCATATTGCACTTATTATATTACTCTATGTTGACAATATCCATGAGATACACATGTTACAAGTTGAAAGCAACCGCTGAAACTTAATCTTCCATTGTGTTGCTTCAATACCTTTACTTTGAATTATTGCTTTATGAGTTAACTCTTATGCAAGACTTATTGATGCTTGTCTTGAAGTGCTATTCATGAAAAGTCTTTGCTATATGATTCACTTGTTTACTCATGTCATATACATTGTTTTGATCGCTGCATTCGCTACATATGCTTTACAAATAGTATGATCAAGGTTATGATGGCATGTCACTCCAGAAATTATCTGTGTTATCGTTTTACCTTTCGGAGACGAAGCGAGAACTAAGCTTGGGGATGCTGATACGTCTCCAACGTATCGATAATTTCTTATGTTCCATGCCACATTATTGATGTTATCTACATGTTTTATGCACACTTTATGTCATATTCGTGCATTTTCTGGAACTAACCTATTAACAAGATGCCGAAGTGCCAGTTCCTGTTTTCTGCTATTTTTGGTTTCAGAAATCCTAGTAACGAAATATTCTCGGAATTGGACGAAATCAACGCCCAGGTTTCTATTTTCACCGGAAGCATCCAGAACACACGAGAAGGACCAGAGGGGGGCACAGGCCCACCAAACCCTAGGCCGGCGCGGCCAGGGGGGGCCCGCGCCACCCTATGGTGTGGGCACCCCTTCGACCCTCTGGCGCCGCCTCTTCGCCTATTTAAAACCTCCGTCGCGAAAACCCTGAGACGTTCGACGAAACCCACAGAAACCTTCCAGAGCCGCCGCCATCGCGAAGCCAAGATCTGGGGGACAGGAGTCTCTGTTCTGGCACGCTGCCAGAACGGGGAAGTGCCCCCGGAAGGCTTCTCCATCGACACCGCTGCCATCTCCACCGCCATCTTCATCACCGCTGCTGCTCCCATGAGGAGGGAGTAGTTCTCCATCGAGGCTCGGGGCTGTACCGGTAGCTATGTGGTTCATCTCTCTCCTATGTACTTCAATACAATAATCTCATGAGCTGCTTTACATGATTGAGATTCATATGATGATGCTTGTAATCTAGATGTCGTTATGCTAGTCAAGTGAATTTTACTTATGTGATCTCCGGAGACTCCTTGTCCCACGTGTGTAAAGGTGACAGTGTGTGCACCGTGTGGGTCTCTTAGGCTATATTTCACAGAATACTTATTCACTGTTATGAATGGCATAGTGAAGTGCTTATTTATATCTCTTTATGATTGCAATGTATTTGTATCACAATTTATCTATGTGCTACTCTAGCAATGTTATTAAAGTAGTTTTATTCCTCCTGCACGATGTAATGGTGACAGTGTGTGCATCCGTGTTAGTACTTGGTTTATGCTATGATCATGATCTCTTGTAGATTGCGAAGTTAACTATTGCTATGATAGTAATGATGTGATCTATTCCTCCTACATATGCATGAAGGTGACAGTGTGCATGCTCTGTTAGTACTTGGTTAGTCGAATTGATCTTTCATGCACTCTAAGGTTATTTAAATATGAACATTGAATTGTGGAGCTTGTTAACTCCGGCATTGAGGGTTCGTGTAATCCTACGCAATGTGTTCATCATCCAACAAGAGTGTAGAGTATGCATTTATCTATTCTGTTATGTGATCAATGTTGAGAGTGTCCACTAGTGAAAGTCTAATCCCTAGGCCTTGTTCCTAAATACTGCTGCGTTACTCGCTTGTTTCTTGTTTCTTAACGTTACTCTTTGCAATACTACCACCATCAACTACACGCCAGACAAGCTATTTTACGGCACCGTTGCTACTGCTACTATATATTCATACCACCTGTATTTCACTATCTCTTCGCCGAACTAGTGCACCTATTAGGTGTGTTGGGGACACAAGAGACTTCTTGCTTTGTGGTTGCAGGGTTGCATGAGAGGGATATCTTTGACCTCTTCCTCCCTGAGTTCGATAAACCTTGGGTGATCCACTTAAGGGAAAACTTGCTGCTGTTCTACAAACCTCTGCTCTTGGAGGCCCAACACTGTCTACCGGAAAAGGAGGGGGAAGTAGACATCAAGCTATTTTCTAGCGCTGTTGCCGGGGACCAGAAAGCTACACAACAGGGATTTCCTCCCTCGTCAACCACGCGCCAGTCCTGGACAGCATCAGCGATGCCAAGGATCTTAGATCTTAGGCTGGTCCTTAGCGCACGTTCCGCCATTGTGAGCTGCCTCGCCTCCTGTGCAACATCCAATCGGCCAATCACCTCCCGAGCAATCGCTAGCTGCAATTTGAGGTCACCAAACTTTGCCCTGTGCCAGCACTTGAGGGCCTTTGCCGTGCGCTCCAACTTCACGTGCAGGCGTCGCAAAGGGTCCATCGAACGAACTACCATGTCCCATGCCTCCTGAACCACCTCATGGAAGCCCTCCATCCTTGGCCAGAATGCCTCGAAGCGAAAAACCCGACATCTGGGTATGTCAGCTGCCCCCACAAGCAAGAGAGGGGCATGATCTGACAGCGAGGAGGGCAAAGGCTGTAGGATTGCGGACGGGAAAGACAAGTCCCAACCCTCGGAACAAAATAAACGGTCGATCCTCGTCATAGTCGGCGAATCCTGCTCATTTGACCAAGTGAAGCGCCTACCCGACAAATTCAGCTCGTGGAGCCGCATTGCGTCAAGGGAGCTTTTGAATCTTCGCATGAGCCTACGGTTCAGCCGGTCATTGCTCTTGTCTTCCGCCTTGTAGATGAGATTAAAATCTCCAAAGACAAGCCACCGAGGCGGGCTAGCAGCTGCGAGCGCTTGCAGCTCAGCAATGAACTCGATCTTTTGGGCCTCTCCTTGTGGTCCGTAGACACCGGACGCCGTCCAAGTAGAGCCGTCCGCCTTGTCCGTTATGAGCACCGAGATCGTATTTGGAGCTGAGGAAGGCAAGGAGAGGGACATCAATCTGCTAGATGCAGCCAGCAGGATTCCTCCGCGTGTGCCATCCGCAGGTAAGAAGGCGAAATCATCAGCAAACTCCAGGCCAAGTGATTGGATAACCGTCGCCCTGTAAATCATCTGCAATTTTGTTTCCTGCAAACAAACCAGCGAGGCCTTGGCATCGCGAGAGAGTATCTAGTACTACAGGGCCTTTGTGTGCTACGAGTTTCCCAGACTATCTGAACCGACCATTCATATTCAAGGGACACGATGAAACGTGAATCTAAATGCCCCACCTACCATGGCGAGTATGCAAAATAGTCCCTCTACTTTCGTGTTCGACACTGAATCCTGCCTTTCTAATATCTCTCTTGCTCACGAGATTCAAATCGCCCCTAATAATCCCAAATCAACGCTAGGCAACTGCAGTTGAACACGCTGCCGCGAGATTCATTTCGGCACCAAAACAAAGCTAGTTGAGTGGAGCAGCCCAACACGCTACCAAGAATTAAGTTTCCTTCCAAATTGAAGCTAGGCTCGAGTCGTAGCTCAAAATGCAGCGATCAAGCATGGAGCTAGACTAAGCACGGCTCCTTCTGTCCCAGTTTCTGGCAGCTGCCACCTCCATCTCACCACCACGCGCAGGCTGAAATCGGTACAGATCGGGACTGCATTGGCAGGGTGTTGCCATGGGAAGAAAATCTTATACGACCCTGGGTCGTACGCTCCGGTGGCTGGACCAAGCCCTGCGTTTGACACTTGGCAAGAACGAATCTCAAGGCACCAGGACAAATCTGTTTAACCCAAACCACGTGCGGGCAGAGAAAGAGCTCGAAACATCCCATGGTGCGAAGAAAACAGGGCCGGTCCTGATATTTCGGAGGCCCGGGCGAAACTAAAATTTTGGACCCCTCTTACTACTTTTTTTCATATGTACGAGATGATGAAAAATAAATACTTTTAAGTATACACAACTTTAATATTTATATAAAACAATATAAAATAATGTTTACATGATACATTAAAATTTTCTCCGCCAATTCCTAGAAGCAAAGTCCATGATGATGGAATCAATATCAAACTCGTCCACTAACTTCTTGTCGATGTATAGAGTTGTCAGACCAGTTAACCCCGCTCCTACAAATAAGAACAACAACTAATAATCAAAATTCAGAACCCGAATTATAGACGAGCATACAGTATAATTCCAAGAGAACTACAGCGGGCGTTCTTACCTTCTATCTTAATCTAATACGCAGCCTAATTGACGATGACCAGGCCCAGGATCGCAACCGTGACGGCCATCGTCTACGGCGGACTAGCAGGTAGCACTGTAGTCCACAGGAGGGCAGCAGTCAGCAGATCGTCTCGCGGTCGGTCGGTCGCGATCGTCGAGAGAGAGGGTAGGAACCAGGCGGCCTAGGCGATAGCCACGAACCGCGAGAGAGCAGGCAGCAAATCGAGGCGTCGGGCTCGGTCAAATTGACGATGTTTCACATATTGATAGATGGAACGGATTTCAGGCGCCTACTCGCCGTACCTACTCGCCGTCGCGCGGCCTACACCGGCCTCGGTTACTCGCAGTCGCGCGGCCTACTACTGGCCGCCGGAGGGGTCGGCGCCGTCGTCGAAGCGCGAGGGCTTCGCGCACTCCGCACTCCGGGCACGCCGCAGATTGGCCAGCCCCTCCCGCCTACGGCGTTTGAGGGCCTAGGCCAGAGAGGAGTCCCACAGGACTGTCCTGGCCATAGAGTTGGCCTCTGCCTTCTCCGCCGCCGCCTCCTGAGAAGACGCATCGACACAGGGTCGCTGCCAGGCGGTCCCGACAAAACGTCCGCCAGACGCGAGCGGACACTTTGCGCGTCCGCGCAGCTCCGCAGCGACGCATCCGAGGCGCATATTTGGGTTAGATTTACGTCGCCGTGGATGGCCCAATCACTTTGCGTCGCCCCGCTGGAGGTGATACCAGACGTATTTTTCGGCCCGACGAACGGAACCGATGACTGGAGATGCCCTAAGGGTGAGAGCACTGAGCAAGCATGAAAATCACGGCAGCACGAAGGCCAACGCTAGAGTACTGAACGGGAAAAGGAGACTTGGTAATTGGAATCGGATAACAGGTGGCCAGATGCTTTGAGATTTGTTTTTGCCAGGTGTCAAACGCACGACTTGGTCCACAGATCGAGCGTACGACCCTGGGTCGTATAGGATTTTCTTCCGTTGCCATGAGCCGACCTCATTTCTCTCGCTGCACAACATGAATCTGTCAAAAAATTCCTGTCTCTATATCTGTTGTCTTCTCAAGTCAACGCTGGAAGCCATTTGCACGCGATTTTTATCAATATGAAAAACAGTAGGGACTTAGGTGTATATTAGATGGTGGGAGCAAGTCACGGAGTGTGTTCAAATCATGTCCGTCGAATGTTAGGGGACGCTCCAGATTGCCTTGGAAACTAGTAGCACACATACATGCTGTAGCACTAGATATCTTCTCTTGGCATCGCGCACCAGGTCACACACGGCATCACGCCTCGCTGGGTAATATGATGACAACTTGGCTTAAAGTGTATCATGACTTCAAATAAGAAGGATTATATAGGATGGCAGAGCACACCAATTCTGTATATCTGTAGCTGCAGTTTGCTCTTACACAGGACCGAGATTTGCTATTGAACTTAAAAAATGGCGACTCAATTTTTCTTTTAAATAGTGCTCAGTAGTCAGAAGAGCCAGCACCGGCCGGTTCGATCCATCCTGCCGGACTTTGTACATGTGGACCATATGCATGTGTTCTACGAAGATTGAGTAGTACGTATGCATGTATGCTGTAGAGTCTGGATTCGAGGCTTCCGTCTAGATGTGGCCTGGAGTCCTCCTAGCTCGCTGGCCAGCTAGAAGCTCTTCCCGACCAACCGCGTCACGCACCACGACTGGCTCGGCAAGGTAGATTTAGCGACTGTGGACGCCTTGGTGAGGGCGGCGAACGTTGTGTGCGAGCTGCAGCTGGAGATGGTGATCACGGAGTTGTCCGTCCTCGCATCATGCGAGCATGCTCGCCTGCTATGGGCGCGTTTGGTAGTCTGCATGCGATTCTTGCATCACTGGCGCAACAAGATGGGTCTCTCTGCGCGTCGCGAACGGACCATGAGCCATGAAACGCGGGTCGTTTGGTAGCCTGTGCGGCTTTTTGTACGCTGGAGAAGGAAGCCAGGCCCCATCGTTTGGTTGCCCATTTCCAGCCCAACTTGCACGCAAGAAAACATGAATCAGCTGTTTGGTTGTTCAAATCACAGTTCAATATCCTTACCACAATTCACAAATAGGGTGAGATACCATGTCATAGCATGTTACATACAATCAGACACCACTCAGAAGAACAAGATCCTCACGATCACCACGATGAGGAAGGCGATGATGTAATCTTTAACCCGACTGGGACATACCTCCGACGGTGCTCCTTGTGGAGCATGTACTTCCTCCGGCGACAGCTGTGCTAATGGCACTGCCTCATCGATGGCCTGATCTTTCAGGAGCTCCTCTTCCAGGAAGGTGAGATACTGTTGATGTGCCACCTCCAATGTTTTATACCCTCGGTAGCTATTGTTGGAGTAGCCACTGACCTGTTCTTGACACACCCTCCATGAGCTGTAGATTCCTCGAACCCGTCCGCGAAACACCACATACGACCTAGCATGGCATAAGAAGAACAAGTAATCGATCACAACCATGAAGCAATTCAGAAAAGAGCAATAGAACAACACAAGTGTTGACAGTAAACTAACATGGGCATGCATGATCATTCCAAAAGTGGATCACAAGTTCATCCTACACTACCATGGTGCCATCCTACCACCACAACAAAAGTGGGTGTCATCCTAATACCGCAAGTTCACCGTCACCTGAGGGGTTAGTATATACCACCCCATCATAGTTGCAAAAGGGGACCATCAAACGTTTTTCATCCCTAGCTACTGCCAGAATTTACATCATCATCATCACCATCTCCATGCATGCATCCCAGGATTCGACTGGGTTACAAAGAGATCTACTATAATCCTTCCTTGTTTAACATATTCTTGCCTTGTTAGTCAAGAATCCTTCTTCGGGTGAGCCTCTTTTACTGGAACCGACGTCTGGGTCCACCTTGATTGTTGAGCAATCTTCATGGGCGTTAGGTCGTAGGAGGTAGCCTAATGTTGATTACCCGAAGGGTAATGCCCACATCAGAGAGCTACTTTTATCTACCATGACGAGCAGGAATCTCAAGAAATAAATCGACATAACACATTGACGCCCATGCTAGAGGGCTCAACAATTAAATGTAAGTATCTTTTAAGAGAAATGGAGAACCAGCTATTTCACGAGTTCCTACTCCAAAGATCAACAATAGAGGCACATTTGAATAGCAAGTGCATAAAATCAGTATCGAAGCATGTGCCATCTTGCTGGGAACCAATTGGGCTAGGAAGAAACTATGAGCCGATATTCAAGGTGAAATGGGGAAAACTATAGGCTAATTTAGTCAAATATGTGTGTCTGTGGGGGGGGAGTAGGCCAAATTTCGTGGGTTGGTTGGGTTTGGGGGGGGGGGGGGGTGTTGCCCCCCTCCCCAAGAAACTAAACTACACATAGCTATTGCTGAAAGCAACGTCTAGGAATGCCTTGAAAGCCGGTCCAACGCGGAAGACCAGGTTGTCCCCGTCACCCTGCATGTTGTTGATACTGATTGGGATCCAGAGCATGATCTGGACATGACCGTCTACTCGTACCTCACCGTGTGGGAACCTGTCCTAAAGTCACCCATTGAGGTATGTATAGCGATATTACTAACTATTTAAGGCGTAGCTATGTGTAGTTCATGTGATTGCATGCGAACGAGAAGCACGCCAGCCACTGGATCCGTGAAGTTGTGTCCCATGTCCGGGCGCTCCAGATTCGTGTCGTCGAGGAGGAAGAACTCCCTCCCATATTTGGCGATTTGCATCTCGTTTCCCAGCACATCACGAGATTAGAGCTTATTGGTGTAGGTGTCAACGATAAGGTTGTTGATTTCTCAGGCTGCCCGGCATTGGTCCAACTGAATATGGAGGATTGCGATGTTTTTCTCCAACAGATCCCGTCTCCATCCTTGAAAATCTATGAACCGCCCGCTTCTACACCTTTGAGTACGATGGCATTCTAATATTTCTACCTCGCTCTCGTTTCGCTTGAGTTGATTCAACTCCACCGAGGAAGGGTTTGGTTGCTAGAAAGCTTGAGTGTCCCCCTCCTCTTCCACCACCTAAAGTGAAAGGGATAAATTAGTCCATGAAGGGGTATACGGAGATCATGGCCGTCCAGAAGTGACCAAAGTTTCCAAAGGAGGGGACACCGAAGTGCTCAGTGAAGAATGCAGTGATCAATGCTCTAAGGTCCGGTTTGATGATTGCAGAAAAGAAACCTGTGATGGTTGTTATTATTAATTTGGGGATCCTCAATGTGATAACCCGATTTTTCGAGTTATTATTTAATTAGGGTTAAATGCTAGTTTGTTTCTTATTGATGCGATTTCTTTTGCTAATCTCTAGTATTTAACTTGGATGGTAATCTTTGCTTGCAACAATAATTAGATGAGTTCAGCAAAGTGGCAAGTTGATTTATTTGTGCATGATCTGTAGTATAGTACATATGCATGGATCAGTCGTTTGAGCTGCTTCGTGCGAGTTATGTGCATGTGCACTGAACTTTGTATGCACGAGCGGTGCATGTACTAGAAGTACAAATCATTCTTGTAGTGGAAACGTGGCTTAATCTAAGAGGCTATAAGTGATGTGTTGCCATCATGCTAGTGGCTGGAAGTACTGGTTCCAGCGTGGACTTCATGCATGCTGGCCAGCCGGAAGTACTAGCTGCATTTGCTCATGTCGGCAAGAGATATCTGGGCAGCGTCTAGACGGCAAAGCGGCTATGCAAGATATTTTTGTAGCGAACCGACGCTGTCTCATACTATAAATAGGTTAGCGTTGCTGCATTTCAGGGCTTCCAGTAATCAATCGTAGAGAGAGCAAGTGAGGGAGAAGACGGAGAGTGAGAGCCAAACAGAGAGAGAGCTGCCGATGGAAAGGTATACATGGAGAGATACAAGCGTGGCGTTAGGGCATCTCCAACCATGTGATTCCAACCATGTGATCCAAATGGACGCTTTGGGCGATGGCCGCGCGGACATCCAAACAGCGTCTTGCGTCGTTTGGATGGCCGCGCGGACATCCGGACAGCGTCTTGCGTCGTTTGGATGGCCGCGCGGACATCCGGACAGCGTCTTGCGTCCGCGTGTCCGTTTGGGTTGCACGCTCCGCCCAACGCGCGGGCGCAGCGCAAATTCGGAAAAAAACAAAACGAAAATTTAAACGCTAATTCGAACTAAATTTCATTAGAACTAAATTTCATTAAGAATATGCCCTATTTTGGGCACATTTGTACATAGCCCTATTTTGGGCAAACAAACTAACAAAAGAAGCCCTCTATATGGGCTTTAAAATTAAAAACAAATTAAAAAACCCTAAGCTAGGGTTTGGTCGACGGCGCGGTGACCGCCGGTGCGCCGCCTAGTCCCTGTGGGCGTCGTCGGCGTCGGCGTCGACGACGTCCCCGAGCGGCGAGGCACTATTGTGGCTCGACTGCGCCGGGGAGTCCGGCCACGGAGACCACAGGGCCTCCTCCCTAGCGGAATGGGGGTCCGGAGCCACCCGAGGAAGCGGCGGCGCACGGAGCAGCGCCTCCTCCCTGAGGCGCTGCTCCCTCTCCTGCCAGGCGCTGCGCATGGCCTTCTGGCGCCGCTCCTCCTCCGCGCGGTGCCTGGCCTCCTGCTGCCGCTGCTCCTCGCGCCGCTCCTCCTCCGCGCGGCGCCTGGCCTCCTCCCGCCGCACCCCTTCCTCCTCCTCCTGTCGCGCCTGGCGGGCCTGGGCGTACAACTCCCAGGCCTTGGCTTCCTCCACCGCCTGCCGGGCGGCTTCCTCCATCTCGGAGGTGCGAATGGCTGCATGGAGGTGCGGCCATTTCGCGTCCTCCTCCGCCACCGAGATGAGCAGGGCGACGCGGAGGTCGGGGTCTGCTGACGTGGGTGTTGGATTGCAACGGCACCAGAAAGTAGCTTCCTTGTGACGGTAACGCACTCGTCCGTTGGGAACCCCAAGAGGAAGGTATGATGTATACAGCAGCAAGTTTTCCCTCAGTAAGAAACCAAGGTTTATCGAACCAGTAGGAGTCAAGGAGCACGTGAAGGTTGTTGGTGACGGAGTGTAGTGCGGCGCAACACCAGGGATTCCGGCGCCAACGTGGAACCTGCACAACACAATCCAAATACTTTGCCCCAACTTAACAGTGAAGTTGTCAATCTCACCGGCTTGCTGTAAACAAAGGATTAAATGTATGGTGTGGAAAATGATGTTTGTATGCGAAGAACAGTAAAGAACAATGTTTGTAGTAGGTTGTATTCAGATGTAAAAGAATTGGACCGGGGTCCACAGTTCACTAGTGGTGTCTCTCCAATAAGAAATAGCATGTTGGATGAACAAATTACAGTTGGGCAATTGACAAATAGAGAGAGCATAACAATGCACATACATATCATGATGAGTAGAGTGAGATTCAATCGGGCATTACGACAAAGTACATAGACCGCTATCCAGCATGCATCTATGCCTAAAAAGTCCACCTTCGAGTTAGCATCCGCACCCCTTCTAGTATTAAGTTGCAAACAACAGACAATTGCATTAAGTTTGGTGCGTAATGTAATCAACACAAATATCCTTAGACAAAGCATCGATGTTTTATCCCTAGTGGCAACAGCACATCCACAACCTTAGAACTTTCATCCTTGTCCCAGATTTAATGGAGGCATGAACCCACTATCGAGCATAAATACTCCCTCTTGGAGTTACAAGTATCAACTTGGCCAGAGCCTCTACTAGCAACGGAGAGCATGCAAGATCATAAACAACACATATATGATAGATTGATAATCAACTTGACATAGTATTCCATATTCATCGGATCCCAACAAACACAACATGTAGCATTACAAATAGATGATCTTGATCATGATAGGCAGCTCACAAGATCTACAATGATAGCACAATGAGGAGAAGACAACCATCTAGCTACTTCTATGGACCCATAGTCCAGGGGTGAACTACTCACACATCGATCCGGAGGCGATCATGGCGATGAAGAGTCCTCCGGGAGATGATTCCCCTCTCCGGCAGGGTGCCGGAGGCGATCTCCTGAATCCCCCGAGATGGGATTCGCGGTGGCGGCGTCTCTGGAAGGTTTTCCGTATCGTGGCTCTCGGTAATAGGGTTTTCGCGACGAAGGCTTTAAGTAGGCGGAAGGGCAGAGTCGAAGGGCTGACAAGGGGCCCACACCACAGGCCGGCGCGGGGCCCTCCCTGGCCGCGCCGCCCTGTGGTTTGGCCACCTCGTGGCCCCATGATGACCCACAAGTATAGGGGGTGTATCGTAGTATCTTCGATAAGTAAGAATGTCGATCCCAACGAGGAGCAGAAGGTGTTGACAAGCAGTTTCGATGAAGGATTCACTGTAAATGCTCACAGACAAGTATTCAGGGGGTTTTGATGTAACAGTTGAATAAAGTACGAGTAAGTAAAGTGCGAGAGTAACAATTGCAGCGAGTGGCCCAATCCTTTTTAGCACAAAGGACAAGCCGGTTTGTTTACTTATAATGACCAAACGTTCTCGAGGACACATGGGATTTTAGTCTAGTGCTTTCGCTACATACGGCTAAATAATCTTCATTGTTATGATAAGTGTTGTGTGGGTGAACCTATGCTAATGTACCGCCCTTCCTAGGACTAATACACACTTGTGATTATACCCCTTGCAAGCATCCGCAACTACAAGAAAGTAATTAAGAATAAATCTAACCACAGCCTTAAACTCTGAGATCCTGCGATCCCTCCTGCATCGATATACCAACGGGGGTTTAGGTTTCTGTCACTCCAGCAACCCCGCAATTGGCAAACGAATACAAGATGCATTCCCCTAGGCCCATAAATGGTGAAGTGTCATGTAGTCGACGTTCACATGACACCACTAGAAGAATAACACCACAACTTAAATATCATACCATTGAATATTACTCAACCATAGTTCACTACTAACATTTAGACTTCACCCATGTCCTCAAGAACTAAACGAACTACTCACGAGACATCATATGGAACATGATCAGAGGTGATATGATGATGAATAACAATCTGAACATAAACTTGGTTCAATGGTTTCACTCAATAGCATCAACAACAAATAGAGATCGATACCGGGAGAGTTTCCCCTATCAAACAATCAAGATCAAACCCAAATTGCTACGGCGGTGACGAGGTGCTGCGGAGGAGACGGCGGTGATGACGGTGGAGATGATGATGATGGTGATGGATATGATGTCCAGCTCGATGACGGTGACGATGGCGTCGATTTCCCCCTCCGGGAGGGAATTTCCCCGGCGGATTCCTGCCCGCCGGAGAGCTCTTTTCTCTCTGGTGTTCTCCGCCCCGCAGAGGCGGCTGTAACCGTGAGGAACCCTCTGTGGCTTCGGTCTTCGGGACGAAGGGTTTCGCGAAGAAAAGGAGGCGAAAGGGGCTGTGGGCCCCCCACACCACATGGTGGCGCGGCCAGGCCATGGGCCGCGCCGCCCTAGGGTGTGGGCCCACCCTGGGTCCTCCTGGCTCCTCCTTCTGGCTTCCTTCGTCATCTTGAAAAATAGGATTTTTGGTATAATTTCCTTCCACAGTTGATCTTCCGAAATATTGCGTTCTGACGGTTCTTTTTCCCGCAGAATCCTGGCTCCGGTGCTTGATCCTCCAATAATGATGAAACATGCAAAATAGATGAAATAACATAAGTATTGTGTCCCAATATGAAATATATCAATGAATAACAGCAAATTATGATATAAAATAGTGATGCAAATTGGACGTATCAACTCCCCCCAAGCTTAGACTTCGCTTGTCCCCAAGCGAGACTGAACTCAGTAAACAGGACCACATGTTTATGGAGTGAAGAGTCGATAAATAAAATACGGACAAGAAGCATCATATTCATTCACACAAGACATTATAGTAAACAACTTCCTCATATAACTCAACTTGAAACAAGTATAATGTAATCACAAATAAAGGTGCATAAGAAATCATAGTTGGTGATGGCAAACTTCGTTCTTGGTCAGAGAACAATTAACAGATTATATTTATCTAATTGAGCAGCGCTCTTATGTTAAAATTTATATGGCACAACTTGCATACTCAATCATAATGATCTCTTCATGATCATTGATAACTTGCAAAGCTATATTCATTCAGATAAAACTTGTACTAAACAAGGAAGAATAAAAACATGATGAAGCATATCACAATATAATGGTTTGATCACAACAACTCAAATGCTTGCTTGAGATGGAGGGAAATAGGTTTACTGACTCAACATAAAGTAAAAGACAGGCCCTTCGCAGAGGGAAGCAGGGATTAAATCATGTGCTAGAGCTTTTTCAGTTTTGCAATCATATAAAGATAATAAAAGTAACATTTTGAGAAGTGTTTGTTGTTGTCAACGACTGGTAGCGGGTACTCTAACCCCCTTGCCAGACAAACCTTCAAAGAGCGGCTCCCATATTATTTTCATTTTGTGTGGCACTCCTTCCAACCTTTCTTTCACAAACCATGGCTTACCGAATCCTCGGGTGCCTGCCAACAATCTCATACCATGAAGGAGTGCCTTTTTATTTTAGCTTTATTATGATGATGACACTCCCCCCATCCTTTGCTTACACAAGCCATGGCTAACCGAATCCTTCGGGTGCCGCCCATCAATCACATACCATGGAGGAGTGTCTATTTAGTTTAATTAATTTGGGACTGGGAATCCCATTGCCAGCTCTTTTGCAAAATTATTGGATAAGCGGATGAAGCCACTAGTCCATTGGTGAAAGTTGCCCAACAAGATTGAAAGATAAACACCACATACTTCCTCATGAGCTATGAAACATTGACACAAATAAGAATTGCTAAGTTTTGAATTGTTTAAAGGTAGCACATGAAGTATTTACTTGGAATGGCAGAAATTACCATGTAGTAGGTAGATATGGTGGACACAAATGGCATAGGTTTGGGCTAAGGTTTGGATGCACGAGAAGTATTCCCTCTCAGTACAAGTCTTTGGCTAGCAAGGCTAATTAGCAAGCATAAGAGTTGAAGGAAACAAACAAATATACATGCGATTAGAAACAATCATGCATATTCCTTGTAAGCACAAACAATTTTAACTTCAGAATAATAAGCTATGAGCTAACAAGAAAGAAAGACAATGAAACAACTACATGTATTTCTCTTTTCTACTTAAACCTCAAAGTGTTGTTGCTATTGACCAATGCTAAGTTTGCCAAAACCAAATAGATTTATTCAATGCTCCCAAAGTGATACCAATACTAACAACAAGGTAAATCATATGACAGAGATTGCAAACTAGAATAAGATGTGCAATATGTAAATGATAAGACTTCTCATTAATATTCCATAACGATAACTCACACCAAGGGATACATAGATAACCAACTAAAGGAGAGACACTTCCAAACTGCAACCCATCTTATATGATAACTTCCCTACTCATGATATGACACTACTTGACAATAAAAGTAAAAGGTAGTGATAATGTGATACCGCGGCACTCCCCCAAGCTTGGAACAAACCAAGGGGATGCCAATACCGATGATGAATTACTCCTTTGGCGATGGTGGTGATGAATTCCTGACAAGCTTCTCAATAAGCTCCTGAAGCTCGTCAATCCTGTATATGAGATTGCGAATTATCTCTGAATTGTGCTCGACGCGGTTAAGGAGTCTGTCCGACGGCGAGTCCCAGCTCTTGGAGTTATTTCCCCACTCTTCAGCCTCAGGCTCCTTCCCTCCTGATAGAGATGTTTTCGGAGCTAGGAAATGACGTGGAACCGCTCCTCCAGTGCGAATTCTTGCGCTCTTGTTTGCACTAAAAGGTTTGTCCACCACCTTGATGCTTGCGATGGTAGCACGCGGGTGTGCGCACGAATCTTCCTCCTCCTCTTCTTCATCCTCTTCCTTGACGTCCTTGTCTTCCTCTTTCCACCCAAGATCTCGATCATCTTCATCCGGAAACTCCTTGCCCTTGTTCTTGGAGACCATGGTGCTTCTAAACTGAAAACAGATCCTGGCAGAAACAGCTCGAAACAAAACACGTCGAGAAAACGATATACGGACCTCCAGGGGTCCGGGGGATTATATAGCAAAAAATTTCATGACAAAGGGAAAGTACCAGATCGGACTAGAGTCGGAAAGGGGCGACGAGGCGGCCAAACCATAGGTCGGCGCGGGCCCAGGTCAGGCCGCGCCGCCCTATGGTGGCACCCCCTCGTGCGTCCTTTCCACTCCGTTTCGAACTCGTAATTTTTCATATTTTCCAGAAACAGCAAAAATATTGTTCGGAAAGTAAATTGCGTACTTTTCATTACCAGTATTGTTACCTATTCAAAGTCGAGTTCTGGCGGACTGTCAATTTGCCCTTCGATGAAAGCCTCCGGTGTTTCCACTTGAATAATATCAACATCAACATTATAAGAATCACCCGAGATATAATGCTTGAGTCTTTGTCCATTCACCACTTGCGTGGCATTGCCTTGGAGAGAGCTAATTTTAATTGCTCCTGAACGATACACCTCCTCAACAACATACGGTCCTTCCCATTTTGAGAGTAATTTCCCTGCAAAGAATCTGAGACGAGACCGATACAATAGGACTTTATCCCCAATATTAAATTCTCTTTTGATAATCCTCCTATCATGCCATTTTTTAACTTTCTCTTTAAAGAGTTTAGCATTTTCATAAGCTTCGCTTCTCCATTCATCTAGAGAACTTAATTGCAACAACCTCTTATCACCAGCAAGCTTAGGATCTTTATTTAACTCTCTAACTGCCCAATAAGCTTTGTGCTCTAGTTCTAAAGGTAAATGACAAGCTTTCCCATAAACCATTTTATAAGGTGACATTCCCATGGGATTTTTATAAGCAGTTCTATAAGCCCACAGTGCATCCTTCAATTTACAAGCCCAATTTTTTCTAGTTTTATTAACGGTCTTTCCCAAAATAGATTTAATCTCTCTATTTGATAATTCTACTTGACCACTAGTTTGAGGATGATAAGCGGAAGCAATTCTATGATTAATACCATACTTAACAAGAGTTTTTCTAAAACCTCCATGAATAAAATGAGAACCTCCATCAGTCATAATATATCTAGGCACTCCAAATCTAGGAAAAATAATATCTAAAAGCATTCTTAAAGAGGTCTCACCATCAGCACTTTTTGTAGGTATGGCTTCCACCCATTTAGTAACATAATCAACAGCAACAAGTATATGAGTGTTACCTTTTGAAGATGGAAAAGGTCCCATGAAGTCAAATCCCCAACAATCAAACGGTTCAATAACAAGAGTATAATTCATAGGCATTTCATTACGTCTGGAGATATTACCAACCCTTTGGCATTCATCACAAGATAAAATAAACTTTCTCGCATCCTTGAAGAGAGTTGGCCAATAAAAACCTGATTGTAGAACCTTTTGCGCGGTTCTTTCTCCGGCGTGATGTCCTCCATAAGCACTACCATGACATTTACTCAATATCTCTTGTTGTTCATATTCGGGAACACATCTTCGCATAATACCATCCACTCCTTCTTTATATAAGTGTGGGTCATCCCAGAAATAATGCCTCAAGTCATAAAAGAATTTCCTCCTTTGCTGAGCTGAAAAGGTTGGAGGCAAGTACTTGGAAACAATAAAGTTAGCATAATTAGCATACCAAGGACTGTCTCGCGAGCTCACCTTTATTACAGCCAATTGTTTATTTGGAAAACTATCATTAACAGGAACAGGATCATAAGCAATATTTTCCAATCTAGACAAATTATCAGCAACAGGATTATCAGCACCTTTCCTATCTACAATATGTAAATCAAATTCTTGCAAAAGAAGTACCCATCTAATAAGCCTCGGCTTAGCATCTTTCTTTGTCATAAGGTATCTAATTGCAGCATGATCAGTATGAATAGTAACTTTTGAATCAACAATATAAGATCTAAATTTATCGCAAGCAAATACTATAGCTAATAATTCTTTTTCAGTTGTAGCATAATTTCTTTGAGCAGCATCAAGAGTTTTACTAGCATAATGAATAACATTCAGTTTTTTATCTACTCGCTGTCCAAGAACAGCGCCTACAGCAAAATCACTAGCATCACACATAATTTCAAATGGTAAATTCCAATCAGGAGGTTCAACTATAGGAGCAGTTGGTAAGGCTTTCTTTAGAGTTTCAAAAGCTTCCTTACAATCATCATCAAAAACAAAAGGTACATCTTTTTGAAGAAGATTAGTAAGAGGCTTTGAAATCTTGGAGAAATCTTTAATAAATCTCCTATAAAACCCAGCATGACCAAGAACACTACGAATACCTTTAACATCCCTTGGATAGGGCATCTTCTCAATTGCTTCAACTTTAGCTCTATCAACTTCAATACCTCTCTCAGAAATTTTATGTCCCAATACAATTCCTTCATTAACCATAAAGTGGCATTTCTCCCAATTAAGAACAAGTTTAGTTTCTTCACATCTCTGCAAAACTTTATGAAGGTTTCGCAAGCAACTATCAAAAGAATTCCCATAAACGGAAAAATCATCCATGAATACCTCTACAATACTCTCGCAAAAACCATGAAAAATAGCAGACATGCATCTTTGAAAAGTAGCAGGAGCATTACATAAACCAAAAGGCATACGCCTATAAGCATAAGTTCCATAGGGACAAGTAAAAGTAGTTTTCTCTTGATCTTTAGTTTTAACAGCAATTTGTGAAAACCCAGAATAACCATCAAGAAAGCAAAAATGAGTATTTTTAGACAATCTTTCTAGCATTTGATCAATAAATGGTAAAGGGTAATGATCTTTCTTAGTAACTTTATTAACTTTTCGAAAATCAATGCACATTCTATACCCTACAACTACTCTTTGAGGGATGAGCTCATCATTATCATTAGGCACAACAGTCATTCCTCCTTTCTTGGGAACGCAATGCACATGACTAACCCATCTACTATCAGCAATAGGATATATAATACCAGCTTCAAGAAGTCTTAATACCTCATTCCTTACCACTTCCTTCATCTTCGGAATTAGACGACGCTGAGGTTCAACAACAGGCTTCGCATCATCTTCCATATTAATAGCATGTTGGCAAATAGAGGGACAAATCCCCTTCAAATCATCAAGAGTGTAGCCAATAGCGCCTCGGTGCTTCTTCAATATTTCCAATAACCTTTCTTCCTCAATCTCTGAAAGCTTAGAACTAATAATAACAGGATATATTTTCTTATCATCAATATGAGCATATTTAAGATTATCAGGCAAAGGCTTTAAATCAAAAACAGGATCTTCCTTTGGTGGCGGTGTTGTACCCAAATCTTCCACCGGTAAATCATGCTTGAGAATAGGTTGGCGAAGAAAAATTTCCTCAAGCTCATCTCTTTCTTTCCTAAAAACTTCACTCTCGCTATCCTCCAAATGTTGCTGCAAAGGATTGTTAGGAACAAGAACAATAGATGCACATTGCTCCATTTTAAAATCATCACTAGGTAAATCAGCTTTATAAGGAGTTTTGGTAAATTTAGAGAAATTAAACTCATAAGATTCACCAGCAAATTTAGTCAAAATTTTCTCTTTCTTGCAATCTATAATAGCTCCACAAGTATTTAGAAAAGGTCTACCGAAAATAATAGGACAATAATCACTAGCAGCAGAACCAAGTACCAAAAAGTCAGCAGGATATTTAATCTTACCGCATAAAACTTCCACATCTCGAACAATACCAATTGGAGAAATAGTTTCTCTATTAGCCAGCTGAATAACCACATCAATATCTTCAAGTTCACAAGAATCAATTTCGTGCATAATCTCCGTGTAAAGCTCATAAGGAATAGCACTAACACTTGCACCAATATCACATAATCCATAATAGCAATGATCACCAATTCTAACAGATAGCATAGGAACACTAGCTTGTTTGGGTTTATTAGGATGTGAAACAATATTAGAAGCATCTTCATAGAAAATAATATGACCATCCTCCACATTTTCAGTCACAAGATCTTTAACTATTGCAACAAAGAGTTCAACTTTTATTTGTTCTTCAGGTTCTACAGGTTTCTTTTCACTTTTATGAACCGCACTATTTATAACAGAGTACTCCTTCATTTTAGCGGGGAAAGGAGTTTTTTCAATATAAGCTTCAGGAATAACATGATCAGTGATGTCTACTTCCCCCTCCTTTTCCTGTAGACAGTGTTGGGCCTCCAAGAGCAGAGGTTTGTAGAACAGCAGCAAGTTTTCCCTTAAGTGGATCACCCAAGGTTTATCGAACTCAGGGAGGAAGAGGTCAAAGATATCCCTCTCATGCAACCCTGCAACCACAAAGCAAGAAGTCTCTTGTGTCCCCAACACACCAAATAGGTGCACTAGTTCGGCGAAGAGATAGTGAAATACAGGTGGTATGAATATATATGAGCAGTAGCAACGGTGCCAGAAAATAGCTTGCTGGCGTGTAGTTGATGGTGGTAGTATTGCAGCAGTAGTAACACAGTAAAACAGTAAACAAGCAGCGATAGCAGTATTTAGGAACAAGGCCTAGGGATTACACTTTCACTAGTGGACACTCTCAACATTGATCACATAACAGAATAGATAAATGCATACTCTACACTTTTGTTGGATGATGAACACATTGCGTAGGATTACACGAACCCTCAATGCCGGAGTTAACAAGCTCCACAATAATGCTCATATTTTAGTAACCTTTAGTGTAAGATAGATCAAAAGACTAAACCAAGTACTAGCATAGCATGCACACTGTCACCTTCATGCATATGTAGGAGGAATAGATCACATCAATATTATCATAGCAATAGTTAACTTCATAATCTACAGGAGATCATGATCAAAGACTAAACCAAGTACTAACACGGTGCACACACTGTCACCTTTACACACGTGCAGGAGGAATAGAACTACTTTAATAACTTTGCTAGAGTAGCACATAGATAAATTGTGATACAAACTCATATGAATCTCAATCATGTAAAGCAGCTCATGAGATTATTGTATTGAGGTACATGGGAGAGAGATGAACCACATAGCTACAGCGGAGCCCTCAGCCTCGGGGGTGGATTACTCCCTCCTCATCATGGAGGCAGCGATGGCGGTGAAGATGGCGGTGAAGACGGCGGTGGAGATGGCTCCGGGGCAATTCCCCGTCTCGGCAGGGTGCCGAAACAGAGTTCTGTCCCCCGAATTGGAGTTTCGCGATGGCGGCGGCGCCCCTGGAGTCTTTCTGGAGTTTCGTCAATTGGTACTGCGTTTTTAGGTCGAAAGGGCTTTTATAGGCGAAGAGGCGGCGCAGGGGGGCACCTGGGGGCGCCACACCCTAGGCCGGCGCGGCCAGGGCCTGGCCCGCGCCGCCATGTGGTGTGGTGGCCCCCTGGCCCCTCTCCGACTCTTCTTCGGTGTTCTGGACGCTTCCGGGAAAAATAGGAGGTTTGGCGTTGATTTCGTCCAATTCCGAGAATATTGCCCGAACAGCCTTTCTGGAACCAAAAACAGCAGAAACAGAACTGCACTGTGGCATCTTGTTAATAGGTTAGTTCCGGAAAATGCATGAAAATGATATAAAGTGTGAACAAAACATGTTGGTATTGTCATAAAACAAGCATGGAACATCGGAAATTATAGATACGTTGGAGACGTATCAGCATCCCCAAGCTTAGTTCCTACTCGTCCTCGAGTAGGTAAACGATAAAAGATAATTTACGAGGTGACATGCTACCAACATAATCTTAATCATACCATTGTAAAGCATATGAGATGAATGCAGCGATTCGAAACAATGTAAATGCAATGAGTAAACAAGTGAATCATATAGCAAAGACTTTTCATGAATAGTACTTTCGAGACAAGCATCAATAAGTCTTGCATAAGAGTTACTCATAAAGCAATAAATTCATAGTAGAGACATTGAAGCAACACAATGGAAGATTAAGTTTCAGCGGTTGCTTTCAACTTGTAACATGTATATCTCATGGATAGTTGTCAATGCAAAGCAATATAACAAATGCAATAAGCAAGTATATAAGAATCAATGCACAGTTCACACAAATGTTTGCTTCTTGAGGTGGAGAAAGATAGGTGAACTGACTCAACAATAAAAGTAAAAGAATGGTCCTTCAAAGAGGAAAGCATCGATTGCTATATTTGTGCTAGAGCTTTTATTTTGAAAACATGAAACAATTTTGTCAACGGTAGTAATAAAGCATATGTATCATGTAAATTATATCTTACAAGTTGCAAGCCTCATGCATAGTATACTAATAGTGCCCGCACCTTGTCCTAATTAGCTTGGACTACGGATCATCACAATGCACATGTTTTAACCAAGTGTCACAAAGGGGTACCTCTATGCCGCCTGTACAAAGGTCTAAGGAGAAAGCTCGCATTGGATTTCTCGCTATTGATTATTCTCAACTTAGACATCCATACCGGGACAACATAGACAACAGATAATGGACTCCTCTTTTATGCATAAGCATGTAACAACAATTAATAATTTTCTCATTTGAGATTGAGGATATATGTCCAAAACTGAAACTTCCACCATGGATCATGGCTTTAGTTAGCGGCCCAATGTTCTTCTCTAACAATATGCATGCTTAACCATAAGGTGGTAGATCTCTCTTACTTCAGACAAGACGGACATGCATAGCAACTCACATGAAATTCAACAATGAATAGTTGATGGCGTCCCCAGTGAACATGGTTATCGCACAACAAGCAACTTAATAAGAGATAAAGTGCATAATTACATATTCAATACCACAATAGTTTTGAAGCTATTTGTCCCATGAGCTATATATTGCAAAGGTGAATGATGGAATTTTAAAGGTAGCACTCAAGCAATTTACTTTGGAATGGCGGAAAATACCATGTAGTAGGTAGGTATGGTGGACACAAATGGCATAGTGTTGTTTGGCTCAAGGATTTGGATGCATGAGAAGTATTCCCTCTCGATACAAGGTTTAGGCTAGCAAGGTTGTTTGAAGCAAACACAAGCACGAAATAGTACAGCAAAACTCACATAAAAGACATATTACAAGCATTATAAAACTATACATCGTCTTCCTTGTTGTTCAAACATCTTACTAGAAAATATCTAGACTCTAGAGAAACCACTCATGCAAACCCAAATTTTAACAAGCTCTATGTATTTCCTCACTAATGGGTGCAAGGTATATGATGCAAGAGCTTAAACAAGAGCACAACAATTGCCAAGTATCACATTATTCAAGACATCACACCAATTTCTACATGTAGCATTTTCCAATTCCAACCATATAACAATTTAACGAAGCAGTTTCAACCTTCGCCATGAATATTATGAGCTAAGAACACATGTGTTCATACGAACCAGCGGAGCGTGTCTCTCTCCCACACAAGCATTTATTCAAACACAAACAAAAACAAAAGCATACAGACGCTCCAAGTAAAGCACATAAGATGTGACCGAATAAAAATATAGTTTCAAGAGAAGGAACCTGATAATTTGTCGATGAAGAAGGGGATGCCTTGGGCATCCCCAAGCTTAGACGCTTGAGTCTTCTTGAAATATGCAGGGATGAACCACCGGGGCATCCCCAAGCTTAGAACTTTCACTCTTCTTGATCATAGTATATCATCCTCCTTTCTTGACCCTTGAAAACTTCCTCCACACCAAACTCGAAACAACTCATTAGAGGGTTAGTGCACAATAAAAATTAACATATTCAGAGGTGACACAATCATTCTTAACACTTCTGGACATTGCATAATGCTACTGGACATTAGTGGATCAAAGAAATTCATCCAACATAGCAAAAGAGGCAATGCGAAATAAAAGGCAGAATCTGTCAAAACAGAACAGTTCGTATTGACGAATTTTAAAATGGCACCAGACTTGCTCAAATGAAAATGCTCAAATTTAATGAAAGTTGCGTACATATCTGAGGATCATGCACGTAAATTGGCTTAATTTTCTGAGCTACCTACAGGGAGGTGGACCCAGATTCGTGACAGCAAAGAAATCTGGAACTGCGCAGTAATCCAAATCTAGTACTTACTTTTCTATCAACGGCTTTACTTGGCACAACAAAACACAAAACTAAGATAAGGAGAGGTTGCTACAGTAGTAAACAACTTCCAAGATACAAAATAAAAACAAAGTACTGTAGCAAAATAACACATGGGTTATCTCCCAAGAAGTTCTTTTCTTTATAGCCATTAAGATGGGCTCAGCAGTTTTAATGATGCACTCGCAAGAAATAGTATTTGAAGCAAAAGAGAGCATCAAGAGGCAAATTCAAAACACATTTAAGTCTAACATGCTTCCTATGCATAGGAATCTTGTAAATAAACAAGTTCATGAAGAGCAAAGTAACAAGCATAGGAAGATAAAACAAGTGTAGCTTCAAAAATTTCAGCACATAGAGAGGTATTTTAGTAACATGAAAATTTCTACAACCATATTTTCCTCTCTCATAATAACTTTCAGTAGCAACATGAGCAAACTCAACAATATAACTATCACATAAAGCATTCTTATCATGAGTCTCATGCATAAAATTATTACTCTCCACATAAGCATAATCAATTTTATTAGTTGTAGTGGGAGCAAATTCAACAAAGTAGCTATCATTATTATTCTCATCAAGTGTTGGAGGCATAGTATAATCACAACAAAATTTACTCTCCATAGTAGGTGGCACCAAAAGACCACTATCATTATAATCATCATATATGGGAGGCAAAGTATCATCAAAGAAAATTTTCTCCTCAATGCTTGGGGGACTAAAAAGATCATGAAAACCAGCTTCCCCAAGCTTAGAACTTTCTATATTATTATCAACAATGGTGTTCAAAGCGTTCATACTAATATTACTACCAGCATGCAAATAAGATTCAATAGGTTTTTTAATTTTCGCATCAAACAATCCATGTTTTAAATCAGGAAATAGAATAAGAAGCTCATTCTTCTCCATTATGCCAAACTAGTGTAAACAAGAAACAAAAAGTTGCAATTGCAGGATCTAAAGGAAATAGCTTTGAGTACTTACGGCGCCGGGAAATAGCTTAGTAGCCGAGGTCCGGAGTGTGAGTACCTTTTACCTTTCCTCCCCGGCAACGGCGCCAGAAAAGTGCTTGATGTCTACTTCCCCCTCCTTTTCCTGTAGACAGTGTTGGGCCTCCAAGAGCAGAGGTTTGTAGAACAGCAGCAAGTTTTCCCTTAAGTGGATCACCCAAGGTTTATCGAACTCAGGGAGGAAGAGGTCAAAGATATCCCTCTCATGCAACCCTGCAACCACAAAGCAAGAAGTCTCTTGTGTCCCCAACACACCAAATAGGTGCACTAGTTCGGCGAAGAGATAGTGAAATACAGGTGGTATGAATATATATGAGCAGTAGCAACGGTGCCAGAAAATAGCTTGCTGGCGTGTAGTTGATGGTGGTAGTATTGCAGCAGTAGTAACACAGTAAAACAGTAAACAAGCAGCGATAGCAGTATTTAGGAACAAGGCCTAGGGATTACACTTTCACTAGTGGACACTCTCAACATTGATCACATAACAGAATAGATAAATGCATACTCTACACTTTTGTTGGATGATGAACACATTGCGTAGGATTACACGAACCCTCAATGCCGGAGTTAACAAGCTCCACAATAATGCTCATATTTTAGTAACCTTTAGTGTAAGATAGATCAAAAGACTAAACCAAGTACTAGCATAGCATGCACACTGTCACCTTCATGCATATGTAGGAGGAATAGATCACATCAATATTATCATAGCAATAGTTAACTTCATAATCTACAGGAGATCATGATCAAAGACTAAACCAAGTACTAACACGGTGCACACACTGTCACCTTTACACACGTGCAGGAGGAATAGAACTACTTTAATAACTTTGCTAGAGTAGCACATAGATAAATTGTGATACAAAATCATATGAATCTCAATCATGTAAAGCAGCTCATGAGATTATTGTATTGAGGTACATGGGAGAGAGATGAACCACATAGCTACAGCGGAGCCCTCAGCCTCGGGGGTGGATTACTCCCTCCTCATCATGGAGGCAGCGATGGCGGTGAAGATGGCGGTGAAGACGGCGGTGGAGATGGCTCCGGGGGCAATTCCCCGTCTCGGCAGGGTGCCGAAACAGAGTTCTGTCCCCCGAATTGGAGTTTCGCGATGGCGGCGGCGCCCCTGGAGTCTTTCTGGAGTTTCGTCAATTGGTACTGCGTTTTTAGGTCGAAAGGGCTTTTATAGGCGAAGAGGCGGCGCAGGGGGGCACCTGGGGGCGCCACACCCTAGGCCGGCGCGGCCAGGGCCTGGCCCGCGCCGCCATGTGGTGTGGTGGCCCCCTGGCCCCTCTCCGACTCTTCTTCGGTGTTCTGGACGCTTCCGGGAAAAATAGGAGGTTTGGCGTTGATTTCGTCCAATTCCGAGAATATTGCCCGAACAGCCTTTCTGGAACCAAAAACAGCAGAAAACAGGAACTGGCACTGTGGCATCTTGTTAATAGGTTAGTTCCGGAAAATGCATGAAAATGATATAAAGTGTGAACAAAACATGTTGGTATTGTCATAAAACAAGCATGGAACATCGGAAATTATAGATACGTTGGAGACGTATCAATCAGCAGTTTCAACTACAACGCATTTATTAATAGATGAATCAATTTTATCTTTATACGGTTCATGATACTTATCAAAATTCTTCTTTGGCAATTCATAATGAGAGGCAAAAGCTTTATAAAGATTTGCAGCAACTTGAGAATCAAGACCATATGTAGCACTCATATTACGAAATTTATCAGTATCCATAAAAGCTTCAATGCATTTATAATCATAAATTATACCTGATTCTCTATCCTTGTCGTTCTCCCAACCTTCAGTATTTTCTTGGATCCGATCAAGAAGGTCCCTTTTAAACTCTTCTTTGTTGCGTGTAAATGATCCAGAACAAGAAGTATCCAGCAAGGTCTTGTCTTGAAAAGAAAGTCTTGCATAGAAATTATCAATAATAACATTACCAGGAAGCTCATGAATGGGGCATTTGAGCATTAAAGACTTCAATCTCCCCCAAGCTTGGGCAATACTCTCTCCATCATGAGGCCCAAAATTATATATGCGATTCCGATCCTTGTGAATTTCACTTGGAGGATAGAACTTAGAATAAAACCGGGGCACAATATCATTCCATTCAAGAGAATCCCCATTATCCAGTAATTTATACCAATGCGCTGCCTTACCAGACAGCGATAAAGAGAATAGTTTCTTCCTCACTTCATCCATAGCAATACCTGCACACTTGAATAAACCGCATAATTCATGCAAGAACAATAAATGATCTCCAGGGTGGACAGTTCCATCCCCTTCATAGCGGTTATCCATAACACGTTCAATAATTTTCATAGGTATTTTATATGGTATCACTTCCTCACCTGGCGCCTCATCCACTACCGTTGCAGTAGTAGTAGATTTCCCAAATAGAAATTGAAGAGAAGATCTCTCCATAATGACTTATAGCAGCAGGCAGAAATAAAATCAGCACAAACAGTAAAGGTTTTCCTTACCAATTCCACTTACCAATAGCGCTTCACTCCCCGGCAACAGCGCCAGAAAATAGTCTTGATGACCCACAAGTATAGGGGGGTGTATCGTAGTATCTTCGATAAGTAAGAATGTCGATCCCAACGAGGAGCAGAAGGTGTTGACAAGCAGTTTCGATGAAGGATTCACTGTAAATGCTCACAGACAAGTATTCAGGGGGTTTTGATGTAACAGTTGAATAAAGTACGAGTAAGTAAAGTGCGAGAGTAACAATTGCAGCGAGTGGCCCAATCCTTTTTAGCACAAAGGACAAGCCGGTTTGTTTACTTATAATGACCAAACGTTCTCGAGGACACATGGGATTTTAGTCTAGTGCTTTCGCTACATACGGCTAAATAATCTTCATTGTTATGATAAGTGTTGTGTGGGTGAACCTATGCTAATGTACCGCCCTTCCTAGGACTAATACACACTTGTGATTATACCCCTTGCAAGCATCCGCAACTACAAGAAAGTAATTAAGAATAAATCTAACCACAGCCTTAAACTCTGAGATCCTGCGATCCCTCCTGCATCGATATACCAACGGGGGTTTAGGTTTCTGTCACTCCGGCAACCCCGCAATTGGCAAACGAATACAAGATGCATTCCCCTAGGCCCATAAATGGTGAAGTGTCATGTAGTCGACGTTCACATGACACCACTAGAAGAATAACACCACAACTTAAATATCATACCATTGAATATTACTCAACCATAGTTCACTACTAACATTTAGACTTCACCCATGTCCTCAAGAACTAAACGAACTACTCACGAGACATCATATGGAACATGATCAGAGGTGATATGATGATGAATAACAATCTGAACATAAACTTGGTTCAATGGTTTCACTCAATAGCATCAACAACAAATAGAGATCGATACCGGGAGAGTTTCCCCTATCAAACAATCAAGATCAAACCCAAATTGCTACGGCGGTGACGAGGTGCTGCGGAGGAGACGGCGGTGATGACGGTGGAGATGATGATGATGGTGATGGATATGATGTCCAGCTCGATGACGGTGACGATGGCGTCGATTTCCCCCTCCGGGAGGGAATTTCCCCGGCGGATTCCTGCCCGCCGGAGAGCTCTTTTCTCTCTGGTGTTCTCCGCCCCGCAGAGGCGGCTGTAACTCTTCGTGAGGAACCCTCTGTGGCTTCGGTCTTCGGGACGAAGGGTTTCGCGAAGAAAAGGAGGCGAAAGGGGCTGTGGGCCCCCCACACCACATGGTGGCGCGGCCAGGCCATGCATGGGCCGCGCCGCCCTAGGGTGTGGGCCCACCCTGGGTCCTCCTGGCTCCTCCTTCTGGCTTCCTTCGTCATCTTGAAAAATAGGATTTTTGGTATAATTTCCTTCCACAGTTGATCTTCCGAAATATTGCGTTCTGACGGTGCTTTTTCCCGCAGAATCCTGGCTCCGGTGCTTGATCCTCCAATAATGATGAAACATGCAAAATAGATGAAATAACATAAGTATTGTGTCCCAATATGAAATATATCAATGAATAACAGCAAATTATGATATAAAATAGTGATGCAAATTGGACGTATCACCCCACTTCGTATGTTCTTCGGTCTTCTGGAAGCTCCGTGGAAAAATAAGACCCTGGGCGTTGATTTCGTCCAATTCCGAGAATATTTCCTTTGTAGGATTTCTGAAACCAAAAACAGCAGAAACTTGACAATCGGCTCTTCGGCATCTCGTCAATAAGTTAGTGCCGGAAAATGCATAATAATGACATAAAGTGTGTATAAAACATGTGAGTATCATCATAAAAGTAGCATGGAACATAAGAAATTATAGATACATTTGAGACGTATCAAGCATCCCCAAGCTTAGTCCTACTCGTCCTCGAGTAGGTAAACGATAACAAGGATAATTTCTGAAGTGACATGCTATCATAATCTTGATCAATACTATTGTAAAGCATATGAGATGAATGCAGTGATTCGAAGCAATGGTAAAGACAACTGAATCATGTAGCAAAGACTTTTCATGAATAGTACTTTCAAGACAAGCATCAATAAGACTTGCATAAGAGTTAACTCATAAAGCAATAGATTCTTAGTAGAAAGTTTTGAAGCAACACAAAGGAAGATATAAGTTTCAGCGGTTGCTTTCAACTTCAACATGTTTATCTCATGGATAATTGTCAACATAAAGTAATATGATGAATGCAGATAAGCAAGTATGTAGGAATCAATGCACTCAGTTGACACAAGTGTTTGCTTCTAAGATAGAAAGAAGTAGGTAAACTGGCTCAACATAAAAGTAAAAAAATGGGCCCTTCGCAGAGGGAAGCATGGATTGCTGTATTTGTGCTAGAGCTTTTATTTTGAAAACATAGAAACAATTTTGTCAACGGTAGTAATAATTCATATGTGTTATGTATAAGATATCCTATAAGCTGCAAGCCTCATGCATAGTATACCAATAGTGCCCGCACCTTGTCCTAATTAGCTTGGATTTTCATGGATTATCATTGCATAGCACATGTTTCAACCAAGTGTCACAAAGGGGTACCTCTATGCCGCCTGTACAAAGGTCTAAGGAGAAAGTTCGCATTGGATTTCTCGCTTTTTGATTATTCTCAACTTAGACATCCATACCCGGACAACATAGACAACAGATAATGAACTCCTCTTTAATGCATAAGCATTCAACAACAGATAATATTCTCATAAGAGATTGAGGATTGTTGTCCAAACTGAAACTTCCACCATGATACATGGCTTTAGTTAGCGGCCCAATGTTCTTCTCTAACAATATGCATACTCAAACCATTTGATCATGATAAATCGCCCTTACTTCAGACAAGACGAACATGCATAGCAACTCACACGATATTCAACAAAGGTGAAATAGTTGATGGCGTCCCTAGAAACATGGTTATCGCTCAACAAGCAACTTATAAGAAATAACACACATAAGTACATATTCAATACCACAATAGTTTTTTAAGCTATTTTTCCCATGAGCTATATATTGCAAAGACAAAGAATGGAATTTTAAAGGTAGCACTCAAGCAATTTACTTTGGAATGACAGAGAAATACCATGTAGTAGGTAGGTATGGTGGACACAAATGGCATAGTTTTTGGCTCAAGGATTTTGGATGCACGAGAAGTAATCCCTCTCAATACAAGGCTTAGGCTAGCAAGGTTGTTTGAAGCAAACTCAAGTATGAACCGGTACAACAAAACTTACATAAGAACATATTGCAAGCATTATAAGACTCTACACAGTCTTCCTTGTTGTTCAAACCCTCACCAGAAAATATCTAGACTTAGAGAGACCAATCATGCAAACCAAATTTCAACAAGCTCTATGGTGTTTCTTCACTAATAGGTGCAAAGTACATGATGCAAGAGATAAACATGATCTATTTGAGCACAACAATTTCCAAGTATCAAATTATTCAAGATGTTATACCAATTACCACATGAAGCATTTTCTGTTTCCAACCATATAACAATGAACGAAGCAGTTTCAACCTTCGCCATGAACATTAAGAGTAAAGCTAAGAACACATGTGTTCGTATGCAACAGCAGAGCGTGTCTCTCTCCCACGTAAAGAATTCTAGGATCCGATTTTATTCAAACAAAAACAAAAACAAAAACATAAAGATGCTCCAAGTAAAGCACATAAGATGTGACGGAATAAAAATATAGTTTCACTAGAGGTGACCTGATAAGTTGTCGATGAAGAAGGGGATGCCTTGGGCATCCCCAAGCTTAGATGCTTGAGTCTTCTTGAAATATGCAGGGATGAACCACGGGGGCATCCCCAAGCTTAGAGTTTTCACTCTCCTTGATCATATTGTATCATCCTCCTCTCTTGATCCTTGAAAACTTCCTCCACACCAAACTCAAAACAAACTCATTAGAGGGTTAGTGCATAATAGAAAATTCACATATTCAGAGGTGACATAATCATTCTTAACACTTCTGGACATTGCACAAAGCTACTGAAAGTTAATGGAACAAAGAAATCCATCAAACATAGCAAAAACAGGCAATGCGAAATAAAAGGCAGAATCTGTCAAAACAGAACAGTACGTAAAGACGAATTTTTCTGGGGTACTTAACTTGCTCAGATAAAAATGCTCAAATTGAATGAAAGTTGCGTACATATCTGAGGATCACGCACATAAATTGGCAGATTTTTCTGAGTTACCTACAGACGGGGCTACTCAATTTCGTGACTGTAAGAATTCTGTTTCTGCGCTGTAATCCAAATCTAGTATCATCTTTACTATCAAAGACTTTACTTGGCACAACAATGCAATAAAATAAAGATAAGAAGAGATTGCTACAGTAGTAACAACTTCCAAGACACAAATATAAAACAAAAGTGCAGAAGTAAAATAATGGGTTGTCTCCCATAAGCGCTTTTCTTTAACGCCTTTCAGCTAGACGCAGAAAGTGTGAATCAAGTATTATCAAGAGATGAAGCATCAACATCATAATTTGTTCTAAT
Organism: Lolium perenne; assembly: GCF_019359855.2. Lineage (NCBI taxonomy): Eukaryota > Viridiplantae > Streptophyta > Magnoliopsida > Poales > Poaceae > Lolium > Lolium perenne. The sequence goes on along the minus strand of NC_067247.2, from coordinate 374,693,554 downwards.
AATAGAATCAAAAGGTAACTTCATTCTCTTTCTAGGGAAGTGTTCCATACCTTTTTTGAGAGGAAATTGATATTTAATATTACCTTCCTTCATATCAATAATAGCACCAACAGTTCGAAGAAAAGGTCTTCCAAAAATAATAGGACAATATGCATTGCATTCAATATCCAAGATAACAAAATCAACGGGGACAAGGTTATTGTTAACAGTAATGCGAACATTATTAATCCTCCCCAAAGGTTTCTTTGTAGAATTATCAGCAAGATTAACATCCAAATAACAATTTTTCAATGGTGGCAAGTCACGCATGTTATAGATTTTCTTAGGCATAACAGAAATACTTGCACCAAGATCACATAAAGCATTACAATCAAAATCATTGACCTTCATCTTAATGATGGGCTCCTAACCATCTTCCAACTTCCTAGGAATAGAAGTTTCAAGTTTTAATTTATCTTCTCTAGCTTTAATGAGAGCATTTGTAATATGTTTTGTAAAGGCCAAATTTATAGCACTAGCATTAGGATTTCTAGCAAGTTTTTGTAAAACTTTATAACTTCAGAGATGTGACAATCATAAAAATCTAAACCATTATGGTCTACAGCAATGGGATCATTGTCCCCAATATTTTGAAAAATTTCAGCAGTTTTATCACAGGCAGTTTCAGCAATTTTAGCAGTTTCAGGCAGTTTTGCATGCTTTGCATTAGGAGTAGAAACATTGCCAACACCAATTATTTTACCATTGATAGTAGGAGGTGTAGCAACATGTGAAGCATTAGCATTACTAGCGGTGGTAATAGTCCAAACTTTAGCTACATTATTCTTGTTAGCTAGTTTTTCTTCTCTTTCCCACCTAGCATGTAATTCAGCCATCAATCTAATATTCTCGTTAATTCGAACTTGGATGGCGTTTGCTGTAGCAAATGACTTAATATCTTTAGTTTCATTAGGCATAACTTTCAATTTCAAAAGATCAACATTGGCAGCAAGACTATCAACTTTAGAAGCAAGAATATCAATTTTACCAAGCTTTTGTTCAACAGTTTTGTTAAAAGCAGTTCGTGTGCTAATAAATTCTTTAAGCATGGCTTCAAGACCAGAGGGTACACTCCTATTATTGTTGTAATAATTACCATAAGAATTACCATAACCGTTACCATTATTAGAAGGATATGGCCTATAGTTGTTACCAGAATTATTCCTATAAGCATGGTTGTTGAAATTATTATTTTTAAGGAAGTTCACATCAACATGATCTTCTTGAGCAACCAATGAAGCTAAAGTAACATTATTAGGATCAATATTAGATCTACCATTAACAAGCATAGACATAATAGCATCAATCTTATCACTCAAGGAGGAGGTTTCTTCAACAGAATTTACCTTCTTACCTTGTGGAGCTCTTTCCGTGTGCCATTCAGAGTAATTAATCATCATATCATCAAGAAACTTTGTTGCGGCGCCTAGAGTGATGGACATAAAAGTACCTCCAGCAGCTGAATCCAATAGGTTCCGCGAAGAAAAATTCAATCCTGCATAAAAGGTTTGGATGATCATCCAAGTAGTCAGTCCATGGGTAGGGCAATTTTAACCAAAGATTTCATTCTTTCCCATGCTTGAGCAACATGCTCATTATCCAATTGCTTAAAATTCATTATGCTACTTCTCAAAGATATAATTTTAGCAGGAGGATAATATCTACCAATAAAAGCATCCTTACATTTAGTCCATGAATCAATACTATTCTTAGGCAAAAAAAGCAACCAATCTTTAGCTCTTCCTATTAAGGAGAAAGGAAACAATTTTAATTTTATAATGTCACCATCTACATCCTTATATTTTTGCATTTCACAAAGTTCAACAAAATTATTAAGATGGGCAGCAACATCATCAGAACTAACACCAGAAAATTGCTCTCTCATAACAAGATTTAGTAAAGCAGGTTTAATTTCAAAAAATTCTGCTGTAGTAGCAGGTGGAGCAATAGGTGTGCATAGGACATCATTCTTATTTGTGCTAGTGAAGTCACACAACTTAGTATTTTCAGGAGTACCCATTTTAGCAATAGTAAATAAAGCAAACTAGATAAAATAAATGCAAGTAACTAATTTTTTGTGTTTTTGATATAGAGAACGCAAACAAGACAGTAAATAAAGTAAAGCAAGTAACTAATTTTTTTGTATTTTGATATAAGGAAGCAAACAAAGCAGTAAATAAAATAAAATAAAGCAAGACAAAAACAAACTAAAGAGATTGGAAGTGGGAGACTCCCCTTGCAGCGTGTCTTGATCTCCCCGGCAACAGCGCCAGAAAAAGAGATGTTGACGTGGGTGTTGGATTGCAACGGCACCAGAAAGTAGCTTCCTTGTGACGGTAAAGCACTCGTCCGTTGGGAACCCCAAGAGGAAGGTCTGATGTATACATCAGCAAGTTTTCCCTCAGTAAGAAATCAAGGTTTATCGAACCAGTAGGAGTCAAGGAGCACGTGAAGGTTGTTGGTGACGGAGTGTAGTGCGGCGCAACACCAGGGATTCCGGCGCCAACGTGGAACCTGCACAACACAATCCAAATACTTTACCCCAACTTAACAGTGAGGTTGTCAATCTCACCGGCTTGCTGTAAACAAAGGATTAAATGTATGGTGTGGAAAATGATGTTTGTATGCGAAGAATAGTAAAGAACAATGTTTGCAGTAGGTTGTATTCAGATGTAAAAGAATTGGACCGGGGTCCACAGTTCACTAGTGGTGTCTCTCCAATAAGAAATAGCATGTTGGGTGAACAAATTACAGTTGGGCAATTGACAAATAGAGAGAGCATAACAATGCACATACATATCATGATGAGTAGAGTGAGATTCAATCGAGCATTACGACAAAGTACATAGACCGCTATCCAGCATGCATCTATGCCTAAAAAGTCCACCTTCGGGTTAGCATCCGCACCCCTTCCAGTATTAAGTTGCAAACAACAGACAATTGCATTAAGTATGGTGCGTAATGTAATCAACACAAATATCCTTAGACAAAGCATCGATGTTTTATCCCTAGTGGCAACAGCACATCCACAACCTTAGAACTTTCTGTCACTGTCCCAGATTTAATGGAGGCATGAACCCACTATCGAGCATAAATACTCCATCTTGGAGTTACAAGTATCAACTTGGCCAGAGCCTCTACTAGCAACGGAGAGCATGCAAGATCATAAACAACACATATATGATAGATTGATAATCAACTTGACATAGTATTCCATATTCATCGGATCCCAACAAACACAACATGTAGCATTACAAATAGATGATCTTGATCATGATAGGCAGCTCACAAGATCTACAATGATAGCACAATGAGGAGAAGACAACCATCTAGCTACTGCTATGGACCCATAGTCCAGGGTGAACTACCCACACATCGATCCGGAGGCGATCATGGCGATGAAGAGTCCTCCGGGAGATGATTCCCCTCTCCGGCAGGGTGCCGGAGGCGATCTCCTGACCCGCAAGATGGGATTCGCGGTGACGGTGTCTCTGGAAGGTTTTCCGTATCGTGGCTCTCGGTAATAGGTTTTCGCGACGAAGGCTTTAAGTAGGAGGAAGGGCAGAGTTGGAGGGCTGACGAGGGGCCCACACCATAGGCCGGCGCGGGCCCCTCCCTGTGGTTTGGCCACCTCGTGGCCCCACTTCGTATGTTCTTCGGTCTTCTGGAAGCTCCGTGGAAAAATAAGACCCTGGGCGTTGATTTCGTGCAATTCCGAGAATATTTCCTTTGTAGGATTTCTGAAACCCAAAACAGCAGAAAACAACAACTGGCTCTTCGGCATCTCGTCAATAAGTTAGTGCCAGAAAATGCATAATAATGACATAAAGTGTGTATAAAACATGTGAGTATCATCATAAAAGTAGCATGGAACATAAGAAATTATAGATACATTTGAGACGTATCAGGGTCCTCCTCCGAGGACTCCGGCTTCGGCTCAAGGAGCAGCGGCGGTGGTTGCGCCAATGCCACGCCGCCGCGGGCGGCCTCTCCGATGTGGAGGCCGCCGCGGTTTCCTCCGGCCCGCAGCGCCGGTGGAGGACGGCGGCTGCTGCTCGCCTCCTCGTCGTTGGCTCCGGGAGCGAACCGTCGCTTCGGGGCCATGGCGGAGGTTGCTCTCGGGGAGTGGACAGTGGAGTGGACTGGAGGGACAGATCCCTCCAGTCCATATTTAATAAGCCTCCCGGTCACCGACAGGTGGGCCAAAGGGAGACGAGCAGCCAAGCGTCCGGATGCGACCGGACGCCGCGTGCCATCCGTGGCCACGCAAACCTAGCCCAAATTTGGGCCGGGTTTGCGTCGTCCCGGACGCCGCGGCCATCCGCATTTGCGGTGCGTCGCCGCGTTGGGCCGTTTTTTTGTCCGGCTGGACCCATCTGAACGCGCGGGCGCGCGATGGGTCGCCCCGTTGGAGATGCCCTTAGTTGCTGGTAATCTGTCGTAGAAGAAAGCGGAACTATAGTCGTAGAAGAGAGCCGAGCCATGCATAGATGGGTGTTCCCTTGTGTATTGCTGCTGGTGTTCTATTTGAAGCTATACATTGATCTGGATTTTACCCGAGGCAAGCTGCTTTTATACTCTCTCATGCATTTTGTAAAGTAGATTTTGGTAGATGGTACCGGAGATATTCGTGGGCTAATTCGCCGGTGTTGTTACATGGTGATGGATCCGATGAGCCACCGGTAAGAGCCGGACATTAGCACGAATATCGATAGAAAGTGGTTAACTGAGAAAAATATTGTTTTTATAAGAGAAAATTTGGTGCTACAAAGATAAATATATTGTACCGGTCACAGTTTAGGTATGGGACTGACTGAGTTCTCTGATAGGGACGGCCCTGTTATGGAACGTGTCGATGATGGATCCGTAGGAGCGATCGACATCAATATGTTCAGGTGTCTAGGTTCTAGTGGGCTAAAGGGCTTTGCTCTTCTAGCGCCTGTGTGGTGCTAGTTGAGGCTGTCGACGTCGGAGTACCCCTCGAGTGTAAAAGTGTGGAATTTCACCCCTGTGACTCCCGGGTTGGGAGCGCTTACTTTCATGTGTGGTACCATGATTTTAATATGATTAATACTTTGACCATATATTGTTTTTAGAAAAGCATTTCTATTTTACAGTTTATATGATTGTGTATAACCGGTTTGCTGAATATGATTTGTCGTACTCATCAACTTCCCTATGTTTTTTTTAGTTGCAGACGTTGTTAGCGGAAGATCCCGTCGTCGGAGATTTAGGCTGGACCAGCAGGTGGGAAGCGATTAGAGAATCTAGTTGTAACTATGGTGTAATTGAGAATAAAATTGTAAAACATTGAATAGATGAACTTCTCGAGATCCACTGTGCTGGTTTTCGCCTGCATTTTTAGCTTTGCGCGGATATAAGCCTCTCAATTTATTGACGCACGGCGACTGTCATTCTCCCAGGGCCTGTTTTGGGGCGTGACACTCAATATCCCCGTCTGGGCCATTTTGCGCCTGGAACAACAGCATATATTTCTGAAAGGCTTGTCAGAAGCTACATACTTGGAGCTGTCGGCTGAGTATGATGTGGTATGCTTCTCTCTTCATTATTCCTAGTAGCAGCAGAATGCGTTTTCTACTTCATATATAGATAGAAAAAAGGTCAGCATTTGATCTGACGCATGCTTTTGCACTTTCCTAGATTGTTTTCAACATGGATTTAAAGTGGTACCCCACATTAAAGACTTTGTTTCTTAGCGACCGGTGTTTGTCTGCTCACCACAGTGCACTGATTTGCTTTCTCTAACACACACCAATTTTGTAGAAGCTTACTATTCAGCTTTCTAAGGTCCGTAGTCTTAAGATAAATAGCCATGTGTTTTCTTAAGATAAATAATGCAATACCCAGAATGGGAATCTGAATAGGAATCTATAGCAACAAGGACATTCTAGCCGGTGTAGTACTTCCATCTCATGTATGTTGCGGGTTGTGATCTTGGCAATACAATCATCTGACACGAACACACAATCAAGATTATGTCCATGATAGTCTTGTGACAAAATGAAAATAGAGTGATGGCGCTCACCTTGAAATATGGATACCATCTATAGTTATTTGATGTCTTGCTTAGTGTTTTACCCGTTGGTTGCTAGATCATGTTTTCTCTGATCTTCCCAGTTGCAAACAAGAATTTCTTTAAATGGAGGGATTTTTTGCGAAATAAATGGAGGGGTATTGATCCCATGAATATTTGTGGGTCACTTTAAACCTCTGGTTATGACCTATAACATAATGAAACATAGAAACTTGCTCTTTCACGGAGGTTTGTATGCTATCTTGGAGTAATCCACTCCCCATATACCTTTTGACAAGTTCAAAGAAGGAGGCTACTTTTATCCGTCACATTTAGACAACCTCTACGCCGTTCGAGTTGTAGATGTAGTTCAGATTTGCAATCTTCTTCTAATCTCGAAGAAACATAGGACCATACGTAACTGGTGGATATAGGTAGCACGCCTAACTTGTGAAGCGATGGGATCCATGCCTGAATCACAACTATGAGTGTTGCTGCCTGATGAGACCCCTGCTTGATGGATTAGACTCATCAAGTGGAATTGTCAACAATTCGATCTAGCATGGGTACTTGCCATTTTGACCCTACATGTTACCACTTACCATGGGGACAAATTGTACGGGAAGACATGGTGGTTTACATACACCATTGTAGACGAGGGAGAGTATCCATCGTCGAAAAAGGAGAAGAACCCGTGTCAACGATGGAGAGAATGTCGCATATCCCGTGCCGGAGATGAAGGAGACGATCTGCAAAGACGAACAATACTGACGGTCTCGTGCCGGAGTTAATGAAATCGACTGTTAAGGTGGATCCATGTCTTCGCCATCGCCGATATCGAAAGGAAAAAAGTGAGGATTTTATCTACTCTGTCTCGGAGTGACCAAAAGAAAAGATGAAGTTGAGCTTTGCCACGAAACCGACCCAATAAAATTAGATCTACAACCATTTTGCGTCAGGGTTACACGCGCACGTGACGTCTCCACTTTTCGCACTATTGAGACTGTCATACATGCATGTTTGGAAACGATGTAGCCTCTACGAATCGAAAAATTGAAAAATTTGCATTTTTATGGGATAGTTTATCTATACCATGATTTTTGTATGACTTTAATTTTTTTTGAAACAGCAGGTGCCCACGAGATCTTTGTCCCTACGAATCGAGCATTAATTTTTCTTTCTTGCGTGAACCCGATACCCTGGATCTGGAGTGAACTGAACCAACTCCGCCCGCCTGTTCTCGTAGCCGTTCTTCTGGCGCCCCCGAGCGGCGGCGCACACCACCTGTTCGACGAAACGCCGCCCCACATCCGAAGCGCCATCCATGGCGAGCGGGGTGGATCGCATCAGCGCCCTCCCGGATGACATCCTCCACCACGTGCTCGGCTTCCTTCCGGCCCAAGAGGTGGTCCGGACATGCGTGCTCGCCCGGCGGTGGCGCGGCGTCTGGCGGTCCGTGCCCGCCCTCCGCTTCACCGGCGCCAACGGGTGGAGAAGCGACGACAGGTTCGCGCAGTTCGTCGACCACCTGCTGCTGCACCTGTGTTGCGCCGGCGGCGTCGTCAACGCGCCTCTGGACGCCTGCGACTTCGACTTCGATTCCGACGGGTTCATGCAATCGCCTGCGAACGAGCAGCACGCCGGCCGCTGGATCCATCAACTCGTGTCCCGTGTCCGGGCGCTCCGGATTCGCGTCGTCGAGGATTTCATGGAACCCTCGCCACTATTTCAGGATCTGCATCCCGTTTCACAGCACCTCACGAGATTGGAGCTTATTGGCGTAGGTGTCAACGACAAGGTTGTTGATTTCTCAGGCTGTCCGGCGCTGGTCGAGCTGAACATGGAGGACTGCGATGTTTTCCTCCAGAAGATCTTGTCTCCATCCTTGAAGCATCTGCGCATCGCCCGCTGCTACGCTTCTGAGTATTATCGCATTCTTATGTCTCTACCAGCTCTTGTTTCGCTTGAGTTGATCCAGTTCCACCGTGGAAGGGTTCCGCTGCTAGAAAGATTGCCGCAGTTAGATAGAGCGATTGTTGTGCTCAATGAAGAATGCAATGACCAGTGCTATCAGGATCGGTTTGATGGTTGTGGCGATGAAAGCGAAACCTGCGATGGTTGCAATTATTACTATGGGGATCCTGAATATCCTCAATCAGAGCCTTTTTATGACCGCAACAACAGCATATTTCTCAAAGGATTGTCTGAAGCTACATGCTTGGAGCTGTCGGCTGAGTATGATGTGGTATATATGCTTCCCTCTTCATTATTCCTAGCAGCAGCACACTGCATTTTCTACTTCAGAGATTAGAAAAAAGATCCACATTTGATCTGACGCACACTTTTGCACTTTCCTAGATTGTTTTCAACAGGGATTTAAGGTGGTGCCCCACATTTACCAAGTTAAAGACTTTGTTTCTCAATGACTGGTGTTTGGCTGCTCACCACAATGCACTGATTTGCTTTCTCCAACACGCACCAATCTTGGAGAAGCTTACCATTAAACTTTCTAAGGTATGTAGTCTTAGCATAAATAGCCGTGTGTTTTGAAGTTGACCAACCATGATTACTCACATACCTAGTATTTTTTTTATGTTAGACACCTCCTCGTGTAATCGAAACAGAAGGAGTATACAAACCATTGGGACAGTCAGTTGCGTCTGACCGGCTTAAGATGGTTGAAATCAGATGTGCAAACGTTGATATGAGGGTTCACAAAATCTTGAGCGTGCTGACTACCTACGGCATACCCCTTGAGAAAATTAATATCCAACATACTAGCAGAATTCCTGGATCTGAATGTGAGTTAAACTATCAGCACTCTCCATGCTACTTGTATTTTTTAATATTTTTCAACAGGTTCATGCATTGTAGACCAAGTGAAGAAAATATGAAATTTGATAGGAAAATATAAGAATTTGCATGTATGTGGAGAAAGGCTGAGACTCCCATATTTGATGAAAAAAGAGGGAAACATATTTCTGCCTGCCTTGCATTATCCAAAAAACATACCATCTGGTTGGACTTTGAATTGAAGTACGACGTATGCGCGAATTAGTTAGTAAAAATTACACATCAAGTAGTTCTTAGTTGATTCTGTATTAGTATTATATATAGTGGTTGCACTTCATTGACATTTGCAAGTGAAGGGCCCCCAATTTCTACTCTTTACTAGAAAACATCAATATAGTAATGTTATCCTCTTTCAGGCTATTTTGATTTAGCTTGCCATCATCCAGATTCTGCACAAACTAGCATTTGACCACCTTGCTACGGTTCCCCTTGTGGGTGTTGCGTTATTTTTTGCCACTCTCTTAACATAACTCCACCTCTGTAATTGTCTATGAATCCTCTTATGTGCAATGTTGCATGTCACATAACCAGTAGGGTAGTCAAATTTTATCATCTTACTTTAGGAAAGTTCCCACTTAACTATATTTACAGAGAGTGAAACATGTTTCTGCCTGGCTTGCATTTCCCAAAAACATATATACCATTAGTTTGGAGTTTGAATTGAAATGGGACGTATGCACAAATTGGTTCGTAAAAGTTACACTTCAAGCAGTTCCTAGTTGATTCTGTACGGTATTATATAGTGGTTGCACTTTATTGGCATTTGGAAATGAAGGCCCCCGAATTTCTACTCTTTGGTAGAAAGCAATCATCCATATAGATGCCATTTTCATTGACGTTGCCATCCTCCAGATTCTGGGCAAACTAGCATGTGACTATCTTGCTCTGTCACATAACTCCACTGCCCTCTGTAATTGTGTGTGAATCCTCTTATGTGCAGTGTTGGATGTCACATAACCAATTTGGTTGCCAAATATTTATCATCTTCTTATTTAGTCCCTCGCTACGACATTTACGTACCAAGATGCATGTTGCAAGTTTTCTTTATCTTTGAATTCATCATGTATTTTCCTTATCTTTGCAGGTTTCAATTTTGTTTGTACTGGTTTCAGCTAAAATTAGTGGTGGCCGTTGAACTGATCTATTGAATAGGTTTCTTTAATGGTTTAGAAAAGGAATGGAGCAAGTTTGAGACCGTGGTGTAGCTGTATGCACAATTATGGTTATTACAACTAAATGAATGGAGCAAGTTGTTTTGTTTCGAGAACTTGTCATCGCTTTATCGTCAATGCTCAGACGACAAAGTCTCTGATTGCATTCAGGGACATTTACATCAAATAGCAGAACAGCAGACTAGGAGGGAATATATTTGTTGGGCACCCTGTGCCGATTTGTTTCGCTTCTTTCCTGACGAATTGCAGTCTGAATTCCTGGAACAAAGAAGTCAGCAGCTTAATTTCTTTGCACAATGTGGTAGCCAAGGTTGTCAGTATCAAGATACTAGGTAGTATCGTTTTCTTGTTGGTAGTCTCGTATTGTAGTATCATGATACTATGAAATATAAATTTAATCTTTAATTTAATTTATGGGCATATTCTATGGTTGTCATAGAGTCTGATGATGTATTTAAATAATATAAATATGAGCTAACTCATCCAATGCATAATACACACATAACTAATTACGAACCAACAAAACAAAAGAATGTGTATGATTCACAGTCGGCACAAACAAATGGCTAGTTGATTGCTTTCTTGTACATACAAACTCCTTTTTAAACCCATCTTATTAAACTTGTATTGTTTAAATACTTAGTTAGACTTGAGATTATAAGATGACTTTTACTATTATACCGTTGTGTCCATATTTTTTTTTAGCATAGACGTGGGATCATATGGTATTGTTTTTATATCGGGATACCAAAGATAGCACGATATGTATCGGGTTAAGACTAAGATATTACCAGATTAATATATCATCATGATATGTATCGATTGGCCATAATAGTATCGTAAAATCATAAGATACTACTATATGTATTGGAATACTAATAACCATGGTGGTAGCCTGCTGAACGCTACCACTGCCATCATAAGGCTTGAACAATTCGTGGCTATCCGTTACAACCACCACCCTTTGGTACTCCATGTTGTATCGCCCATCCCATGTGGCATCCCTGCAGGCTAGAACATGTTTAGTAAAGTTGACGTGTCTGCACTGCACCTAGTCCCATGGAATTGACCAACAAGTCCCTGGCAACAATGCATGTCCCTCCTGGACGCCGCGCCAGCATCTGCATATGCATCTGCGTTGACCTTTACCCAGCCCTCCGCCGAGGCTTCCCATTTTCTATTCAAAAAAAAGGTCACAGCCATTCTGCTTTGCTCCGTGGCTGTAATTCCGTCGCACCAGCGTTGCGGCCACATCATCATGGATGGATCTAAAATGTCAGTGTCGCTGGTTCCTGGTGTAATTGGGGTTTCTCAAACTCGAAAAGATTTTTGTATGCCCCAGACAGAAATAATTGCGTAGACAAAAAGCTGTTGAAATGGTGCTTCGGCCAGGCACCATTGCTGCAGCTCGTGCACGGGTGCTGCTAGGCAAGCGGCAGTCGATGGCGTGGGGGGTTGTTTTCTGCCTAATAAAGACAGTTGTCTTAGGGTTTTAACTCGCGGCAAGATGAAGATCTGCCGGATACGTGTCTGCATCAACGTGGAAGTTGTGTTTTTTGCCGGTGTCAGCAACACGGGAGCTTTTGGTATCCTCTATGGGTTGAGCTCGTGCCCATCATCCGGCTATTGTTCATGGGGCCAAATTATACATATTTCCTTTTCCAAAGATCTAGCACTTAACCACGCATAGGTGTGGGTGTTTTCGTCACCATCTGTTTTGCTTTAAGATTCAGATAAAAGGAGGAGAGAGAGCTATTTTCCATCTACCATGACGAGCGGGAATCTCGAGAAATAAATCGACATAACACACCGACACCCATGCGTGTGTGTTATATCATCCACTAATACGCTCATAAGAAAGCTAGGGAGCTCAACAATGAAATATAAGTATTTTTGATGCGAAACGAAGAACCAGCTATTTCATGAGTTCCTACTCCAAAGATCAACGGTGGAGGCACATTTTAATAGCAAGTGCATAAAATTGGTATCGGAGCCTGGGCCATCTCGCTATGAGCCAAATAGGCTAGGAAGAAACTATGAGCCAATATTCAAGGCAAAATGGGCCAATTATAGGCTAATTTAGTCAAATATGAGGGTGGGGGTGGGGGTTAGACCAAATTCCGCATGTTGGTTGGGTTGGGGGGGGGGGGGGGGGGGGGAAGCCGGTCCAACATGGAAGACCAGGTTGTCCCGTCACCATGCACGTTGATGATAGGGATCCAGAGGATAAAATTGACGTCACCGTCTACTCGTAGCGGACGGTGTGAGAGCCTATCCTGACGTCACCCATTGAGGTATGTGTAGCGATGTTACTAACTATTTAAGGCGTAGCTATGTGTAGTTCATCTGTGAAGTTGTGTCCCATGTCCGAGCGCTCCGGATTCGTTTCGTCGAGGAGGAACCCTCTCCCATATTTGACGATTTGCATCTCGTTTCCCAGCACATCACGAGATAAGAGCTTATTGGTGTAGGCGTCAACAACAAGGTTTTTGATTTATCAAGCTGCCCGACATTGGTCCAAATGAATATGGAGGATTGCGATGTTTTTCTCCAACAGATCCCGTCTCCATCCTTGAAAGATCTATGAATCACCCGTTGCTACACCTATGAGTACTATCGCATTCTAATATTTGTACCAGTTTTCGTTTCACTACAGTTGATTCAACTCCGCCAAGGAAGGATTCCGTTGCTAGAAAGGTTGAGTGCCCCCCCCCCCCCCCCCCCCCTCTTTCAGCGCCGGTAAAGCAAAAGGGATAAATTAGTCCATGAAGAGGTATACGGAGATCACGGCTGTCCAGATGAGACCAAAGTTTCCAATGGGGGGGGGGGGGGACACCAAAGTGCTCAATGAAGAATGCAGTGATCAATGCTCTGAGGACCCGTTTGATGATTGCGGAAGAGAAACCTGTGATGGTTGCTATTATTACTATGGGATCCTCAATATCCCCAGTCTGGGCCATTTTGTGCCCGGAACAACAACATATTTCTCAAAGGCTTGTCAGAAGCTACATGCTTGGAGCTGTCGGCTGAGTATGATGTGCCATGCTTCTCTCTTCATTATTCCTAGTAGCTGCAGATTGCCTTTTCTACTTCATATATAGATAAAAAGGTCCATATTTATCTGACGCACGCTTTTGCACTTTCCTAGATTGTTTTCAACAGGGATTTAAAGTGGTGCCCCACATTTACCAAGTTAAAGACTTTGTTTCTCAACGACTGGTGTTTGGCTGCTCACCACAATGCACTGATTTGCTTTCTCCAACACGTACCGATTTTGGAGAAGCTTACTATTCAGCTTTCTAAGGTATGTAGTCTTAAGATAAATATCCATGCGTTTTGAAGTTAACCAACCATGATTACTCACATACATAGTCTTTTTTTTATGTTAGGTACCTCGTGTAATCGAAACAGAATGAGTATACAAACCATTGGGACAGTCAGTTGCGTCTGACCGTCTTAAGATGGTTGAAATCAGATGTGTAAATGTTGATAAGAGGGTTCACAAAATCTTGAGCGTGCTGACTACGTACGGCATACCCCTTGAGAAAAATAATATCCAACATACTAGCAGAATTCCTGGATCTGAATGTGAGTTAAACTGTCAGCACTCTCCATGCTATTTCTACTTTCTAATATTTTTCAGCAGGTTCATGCATTGTAGACCAAGTGCAGAAAATCTAAAGCTGGATAGGAAAATATGAAATTTTGCATGTATTTGGAGAAAGGCTGCGACTCACATATTTGATGGAAAAGAGGGAAACACCTGCCTTGCATTATCCAAAAAAACATATACCATCTGTTTGGACTTTGAATTGAAGTACGACGTAGTGCAAATTAGTTTGTAAAAATTGCACATCAAGTAGTTCTGAGTTGATTCTGTATTAGTATTATATATAGTGGTATTTTATTGACCTTTGCCAGTGAAAGGTGCCCCCAATTTCTACTCTTTATCAAAATAGCCTGAAAGAGGATGAAATTAGCATGTGACCCCCTTGCTCCTCACATAAGCTACGATTCCTCTTGTGGGCGTTGCATTATTTTTTGCCACTCTTTTAACATAACTCCACTGACCTCTGTGATTTTTTGTGAAATCCTCTTATGTGCAATGTTGCATGTCACATAACCAGTAGGTTAGTCAAATGTTTATCATCTTACTTTAGGAAAGTTCCCACTCAACTATATATATAGAGAGTGAAACATGTTTCCGCCTGGCTTGCATTTTCCAAAAACATATACCATTAGTTTGGAGTTACACATCAAGCACTTCCGAGTTGATTCTGTATTCGTATTATATAGTGATTGCACTTTATTGACATTTGGAAATGAAGGCCCCCCAATTTCTACTCTTTGGTAGAAAGCAAGCATCCATATAGATGAATATTATCCTGTATCTGGCCATTTTCATTGAGGTTGCCATCCTCCAGATTCTGGACAAACTAGCTTGTGACTATCTTTCTCAGTCACATAAGCTACGATTCCCCTTCTGAGTGTTGTATTATTTTTGTCACTCTGATAACATAACTCCACTTGCCCTATATAATTGTTTGTGAATCCTCTTATGTGCAGTGTTGCATGTCGCATAACCAATTGTGTAGCCAAATATTTATCATCTTACTATTTGATCGTACGATATTTACATACAGTACCATGATGCATGTTGCAAGTTTTCCTTATCTCTGAATTGATTATTTTGTTTGCCTTCTCTTTGCAGGTTTCAATTTTGTTTGTACTGGTTTCAGCTAAAACTAGAGGTACGGTGATCTGCAGTACGTTTCTGTAGTGTTTTAGAAAATGCATGGAGCAAGTTTGAGACCGTGGTGTAGCTGTATGTGCAAGTGTGGTTATTTCACTTGTATGAATATATCATTATCTTTCAGCAAATGTTTTCATGTATCCGGTTGCACTTTTGTAGTTACATTCATTATGACAATATTCTATAGTGCAACTCTTTTCAACTATCTGGCAATATGCACACTTTTCTTTGGAAGGTTCAGAAATACGGTTGATGGGGCTGACAGGGACGTAAACATGTTTTTTTTTGTTTTGAGAGTGTCATCGTTTTATTATTAATGCTAAGATGACAAAGTCTATGACTGCAAAGTCGCAGTCAGGAAAACATGCATTGCATCAAATAGCAGGAGAGGAAACAGGGAGGGGATAGATTGCTGATTTGTTCGCTTCTCTCCCGACGACTTGCAGTCTGAATTTATTTCTTGCATACTATCTTCGTTTGAAGGAATAAAGCGCCCTTGTTTTACGTGTTTTTTGTTTGACCAAGAATTACTTCAAATAGATAAAAATTGTTTGTATGCAATTAATATCAGTAAAAAATGCTTTTCAATACGAATTCAACAATACTAATTACATATAATATAATAATAAATTTTGTTGCTCAATTTTTATGGTCAAAGTTCTTCTTCAAATACGCGTATGCCTTATTCGTTGAAACGGAGGTAGTAATATGGTAGCCTTGTGAACGGTGACCACTGCCATCCCAAGGCTTCAACAATTCGTGGCTATCCGTTACCACCACCACCACCCTTTGGTACTCTATGTTCCATCGCCCATTCCATGGCATCCCTTCAGGATAGCAGTTCTGCCACCAGAATATCTTCAGTGAAGTTGTTGTGCCTGCACCTAGCGCCGATGAAATTGCCTGAGAGGTCCTTGGCAACAACGCTGGTTCATGATCGACGATGCGCCAGCTGAAGTGCAGCATTGACCTTTACCCAGCCCTTCCCCGGGGCTTCCCATTTTCCAGTCAAGGTCACACCTGTTGTGCTCCACGCCGATAATTCCATCGCGCCAAGACCAGTTGCATTGCCTGCATTAGTTGATACTTGGAGTCCCCTGCCACGAGTGAACTTATTTCTGCTACTCCATATAGACCAACCACATCAGGGTCACAGCCACGACAGCATCTCCTTGTTGTTCATCGATGGATCTAAAATGTCTATGTCGCAACTGAGGCTTCATCAACTCGAAAAATTGCGTAGGACAACAATTGTGGAGCTTTAAAAGCCCATTTCTGCTCGTCGGCCCGCAAGCCCTAACTTGGAGCTCTCGCGTCTGGCCCAAGAGTAGGTGCATGGCGTCCGTGTTCAGTCAACAGTTTAGCGGTGCTTATCTCGAAATTAAGCTCCTGTTCGTCCTTCTCGCTGAACAATCTACTGATGTGTGATGAACAGCCCTACGGCTGTACATTTGGATGGTCCAGCCTGCCACCATCAGTTTGAATCAATTCCATTTGGTGCGATAGCGTGCAGAGTCGAAAACATCCTGAAACTTCATTACCCAGCAGCAGCATCAGCATCAACATCTAGCAGCCCGGCAGAGGTGCCAAACAACTCCGGCGGGTTCGGCTGATCCTGCTCAATGGCTCGGAGCAGCGATGAAGCTCGTCGCTGCCGGGTGCCGGCGCCACGTGCCGACGTGGGTGGTGCGTGTGGTGGTCTGCACGACCGATCCGGAGGAGCTTTGGATTCGTTCAGAGCGCCCAGCCACCAGCCGGTCGAAAATGCGTCTGCAGCCAAGCCCAACGGCCCAGCGCATAGTAACCGGCCTGTCCGTCGACACACAAGTGTGGTCTAAATATGGCCTTGAATGTGTCTGGACGGCCGCTCTCTTCTCCCAAGGGGCCGCCACTGGCGGGGCGGCATCTCAGTAGTGTGCGCCCACGTAAATGACAATGCCTCGCCTGCTGAGCGGCTCCCGCCCACCTCTGGTAACGAAATTAATGCCATTGCCAAGTTTGCCGCGCCTCTTGGCCCCCTTCCTCGTATAAAAAGAAGGGCGCGCGCTAGGCGACCTCATCCTCAGAACCCTTGCCGCCGCACAACCTCCACCGTAGCACCGCTCCCCACCTCCTCTATCACAACCCCCACGAGGGAATCCATGGAGGGTCCAGGTGGCCGGAGAGGTTGTCGAGGCCACGGGTGCGGCCGCCGTGCTGGAGCAGCAACTCCCACACACTCGCCGTCGCTTGCGTCGTCGTCTTCGGATGAGGCGAGGTGCTTCGAGTTCATTCTCCGCATCGACGAGGATCCCCTAGGCATCAAGCGGCTCCAGGACAAGTTCGCGAGTTCGTCGACGGTGCCGAGCAGGCCGAGTTGTAGCTGTGGGAGGCCACATGCGGCTTTTGCCGGTGTCCCGTCGAGGTCTTGTTCGACGGGCAAGGCAATCGGGTGGGACAAGTTCGCCCACGCCTACAACCTTGAGGACGGCTTCCTTCTCACCTTGATCTACGAAGACGATGGCTAGATGACCGTCAAGGTGTTCGAAAAGACTTCCTACCGTAGACACTACCACACCGACGAGTCTGGCGAGGACACCGACAACTAGCACTATCAGAGTGTTCTTTCTTTGCAGCGAAGATGACCACAACCAATTGAAGCCACTAGTGTAGGTTTTTGGAAGTTCTTCTACATATGCGTAGAAGACCAGACACATCAATCGCCAACGAAGAAGGGTGGGGCCAAATCTGCACTAGTTAGGTTTGGGTGACCGGGTGTCTGAGAGTGTTCTTTCTTCGTAGCGAAGAAGGCGGGGCCAAATCTGCATTAGGTTTTCTCATTTTACAATGTTTTAACCATGTTTCAAACTATGCAGTAGTTTGTGTAATTTTTCTATCTATGTTTAAATGAAAAATGAAAAATTAGGTCAAAACAATATGCGTCGGGCCGCTGGGGCACACCCGGACGCAAACAGATGTGCGATAAAAACTGACTATTTTCGTATCTGCGGCCTGACCCAAACGGACGCAGTCGGTCGTTTTTGACGTCCAACTTGCGTCGGCCCGCTAGAGATGCTCTAAGGGCCACAACGGTCGGCGTAGTTATGTCTGCGGCGCATAGATTCCACTCGGCCTTAGGGCATTTCCAGTGGTGTCCGTGCGGACGAAAAATGGTTTGCACCCTAGCCCAGCGCCCGACGCAAAATGATCGGGTTATCCGCATGGACACCAAGGCGGCCCAAATTAAATTTGTCCCGCGCTTTTGTGGGCACCTTTTCAGTCGTCCCCGCAACTTCAGATTTTTGTCAAGTCATGAAGGAAATACAGCCATGCATTTTTCTGCTGTTACCATTATAATACTATGTGATTATTCTTAACACCATATAAAGTATTAAGGTATTTAGGCAAAAAAATGCATTGAGACGAACCTTGCTACCACTTGAAGGACCGGCCCCCGCGTCGTCCCGCTCGGGCGACTCGGGTGGCGAAACCCTAGCCGCCGGGCTCGGCCGCCCCCTCCGCCTCCCTCCCCCCCGCCGCCGCCGGAGCGCTCCGACGGGCAAAGCTCGTGCGGCCGTGGGCGGCGGCGGATCTCGTCTCGCGTCGCGGCGCGGGGTGGGCGCTAGGCGCGGCGGCGGCGCTTTCGGCCCTCGGCGGCGGGAGCCGCCGGGCTGGCCGGGGTCGGCGCGGCCGGATCTGGCGCGGACGCCGGCGGCGGCCCCGGGAAGGCGGTTTCGGCGCATCCTCGCGCACGCGTCAAGCTCGGCGACGGGGGAGCCACCGCTGGAGGCCATGGCTGCTCGGCGGTCTTTGGGGCTGATGCGGGCGGCCACGTTGGCGCGGCGGCGGCCGTCTTGCTGCGTGCGGCGGCCGGCGTGCTGCTGCGTGCGGCCGGCGTCGAGCTTCTGGCGGCGCGCCGGTGTTTGCCCGGGGCGGGCCGTTTCCCGGGCTTGGCGGGCTCAGACGGGAGGAGGTGCTGCTCGTGAAGGGTGGAGGTGGAGGAAGTGCCCGGTGCTGGCATCTTCTCTGCCGGAGTTGGGGATGCCGGGGCGGCGGCCCGGGTGCGCGTCCTCGCCTCGCCTGCTGCGGCGTCTGGACTGCGCGTGGGTGGTTGGCGGCCGGGCGGTGCCTCGACGCAGCGGTTGCGTGGAGGTCCGTGGATCTGGCGGGTGCCTTGGCGCGGCGGTCGCGTGGTGGCTGCCCCCAGTTTTGCGGCGTCCCGGCGGTTGTGCCACCTGTGGGCCATGGTGGAGGTGTGCCATGGTGCTTGGACGGCGGCGCGGCGGCGCCGCTTCTCTGGTGGTCGGGGTGCTGACTGGTGCCCCGAGGCGAGCGACGAGTCGACTTGAGGTGTTTGCTCTGCTGCTGCGCATGGTGACCGGAGCGGCGGCTCCGGGACGTGGAGGTTCTTGCTGCTCTGCCCTGGCCGTGCGGGCGGCAGGACACGACTGCGTGAAGCGCCGTCTCAGGGTCGGCTTCGTGTGGCGGCGGTGGGCTGCAATGCAGGCATTTCTTCTTCGTCGCCTTCGTGGATAGGCTTCAATGACTTGGGTTTGGGTGATCTCCGCGCGAAAGCACTGCATCCACTTCGGTTGGTGCCGGCGATGTCGGCGTCCTCGGACGTCGCTACCCTCGTTGGAGGCATTGTCGAGGAGCTCCTTCACCTCCCTTGTCATGTGAAGTCTCAGACTCTCCGGGTGAAAACCTGAGCTTTGGCTTTCGCTAGAGCGGGCATCGACGGCGCCATCGTCGTCTCCCCCTTGGGGGCGGTGCCTTGGAGGTCTGGTACTCCGCTGGGCATGGTTTTGGCATGCTTTGCATGGCTGCTGCTTCGTCGGCTAGGTGGGTGCGCGGTCTCGGGACCGGTGTGGACATCGGAGCGGCGGCTCCTCTGCCGTGGGTCTTTGAGCGTCGTCTCTTCTTGCTTGGGCTGAAGTGTCGTCGGCTAGTAGAGTGCGCGGCCTCGGGGCCGGCGTGTTGTGTTTGGGCTGTCCCTTTCCGGTTCTCGCTAGTGTGCGCGGTCTCGGGACCGGTGTGGACGTCGGAGCGGCGGCTCCGGGTGCTTCTGTTTTGAGTGTTGCCACTTCTTGCTAGGGCGGGAGTGTTGCCGGCTCGTGTGGTGCGCGGCCTCGGGGTCGGTGTGTGGTGTTTGGGTTGTACGGTTTTCGACCAGTTTTCCTTATAAACTGGCCAAATTTCCCTCTTCTTAATGAATAGGCAGTGCTCCTGCCGGTTGCTCCAAAAAAAATGCATTGATCATTTTTATGCTTTAGAGTTCATCCCATCTACACATGCACTACAGGAAAACGATTAGGTGCCGACGGCCAAAATATACGCCGACGGCCATTTATCGGGGCCGTCGGCACATAGCCTGGAACCATGCGCCCACTGAAAAAACCGTCGGCGTAGTTAGGCTGTCGGCGTAGCTACAAATATGCCGACGGCCACCGTCGGCGTAATATAGCCGTCGGTGTAGATCCAAAGGTGCCGACGGTTACCGTCGGTGTATACTAGCCGTCGGCACAGGTACAGAACATGGGAAGCTGCAGCACCCCCCGTTAACGGTCCGTAGACGGTGTTAGTTGTGCCGACGGCCAGGGCCATCGGCATATCTCACTTATCTTTTTCCCACTTTTTAAAAGATACATTCCATTGACAAAAAAGATCATCTACAAGTACTATGACATGTAACTCATCTAGCATTATTTTTATCGACATTTTACTAAATGCACAAGTAAACAAAAAAGTAAAGTGCATGTACTCGTATAGACGTTAAATATTCATCTTAGATTTGTGAGAATGCCGATTAATCTTGTTATTATTCTTATATTAAATGATATGAGATATGCGCTGGATCCAATAATGGACCCCTGGATTTGTCCGGCTTCACGCACATGCGCTGACGGCACTTAGCCAGTTCCAGGACGTATCGGGGGAACTCCCCGATGGAGTGAACCGAGGTAATCTTGAGATAGTATGGATCCATATCCTTGACACCACATGTCCCTATGACATAACCAAGCCCAAATGAAGGCATAATGCCACCGGGGCACCGCCGCTGGGGTGTAGTCAATGGTGTAGACCGCGCGGTCAACAGATTAGGGTTTCTCTAGATGCCGCACCTCGGAGGGTGGGAATGCCCCCAAAACTTGTGTGTGTCCACATGGTGTGTACACAAGTGTGGCGGGATGTTGCTGGATCCAATAATGGACCCCTGGGTTTGTCCGGCTTCACGCACATGCGCTGACGGCACTTAGGCAGTTCTAGGACATATAGGGGGAACTCCCCGATGGGGTGAACCGAGGTAATCTTGAGATAGTATGGATCCATATCCTTGACACCACATGTCCCTATGACATAACCAAGCCCAAATGAAGGCATAATGTCACCGGGGCACCGCCGCTGGGGTGTAGTCAATGGTGTAGACCGCGCGGTCAACGGATTAGGGTTTCTCTGGATGCCGCACCTCGGATGGTGGGAATGCCCCCAAAACTTGTGTGTGTCCACATGGCGTGTACACAAGTGTGGCGGGATGTTTCTGGATCCAATAATGGACCCCTGGGTTTGTCCGGCTTCACGCACATGCGCTGACGGCACTTAGGCAGTTCAAGGACATATCGGGGGAACTCCCCGATGGGGTGAACCGAGGTAATCTTGAGATAGTATGGATCCATATCCTTGACACCACATGTCCCTATGACCTAACCAAGCCCAAATGAAGGCATAATGCCACCGGGGCACCGCTGCTGGGGTGTAGTCAATGGTGTAGACCGCGCGGTCAACGGATTAGGGTTTCTCTGGATGCCGCACCTCGGAGGGTGGGAATGCCCCCAAAACTTGTGTGTGTCCACATGGTGTGTACACAAGTGTGGAGGCATGTTGCTAGATCCAATAATGGACCCCTGGGTTTGTCCGGCTTCACGCACATGCGCTGACGGCACTTAGGCAGTTCCAGGACATATCAGGGGAACTCCCCGATGGGGTGAACCGAGGTAATCTTGAGATAGTATGGATCCATATCCTTGACACCACATGTCCCTATGACCTAACCAAGCCCAAATGAAGACATAATGCCACCGGGGCACCGCCGCTGGGGTGTAGTCAATGGTGTAGACCGCGCAGTCAACGGATTAGGGTTTCTATGGATGCCGCACCTCGGAGGGTGGGAATGCCCCCAAAACTTGTGTGTGTCCACATGGTGTGTACACAAGTGTGGCGGGATGTTGCTGGATCCAATAATGGACCCCTGGGTTTGTCCGGCTTCACGCACATGCGCTGACGACACTTAGGCAGTTCCAGGACGTATAGGGGGAACTCCCCGATGGGGTGAACCGAGGTAATCTTGAGATAGTATGGATCCATATCCTTGACACCACATGTCCCTATGACCTAACCAAGCCCAAATGAAGGCATAATGCCACCGGGGCACCGCCGCTGGGGTGTAGTCAATGGTGTAGACCGCGCGGTCAACGGATTAGGGTTTCTGTGGATGCCGCACCTCGGAGGGTGGGAATGCCCCCAAAACTTGTGTGTGTCCACATGGTGTGTACACAAGTGTGGAGGCATGTTGCTAGATCCAATAATGGACCCCTGGGTTTGTCCGGCTTCACGCACATGCGCTGACGGCACTTAGGCAGTTCCAGGACATATCGGGGGAACTCCCCGATGGGGTGAACAAGGAAAAAGGGTCCTGAAGAAAGACATTGTTGAAAAAGGTCTTACATTGTCGAAGGAGGAGTTCATGGGCGTAAGTAAATTGTCTCTTATTCTCTGTTGGTGCTAATTGCATTACATGTTCTTGAAACGAGATGCTTACATTCTTTAGATTGCTCCCAAATGGGTCGATGGACGAGACGATGGATGGGCGGCGTTGGTGGACTTGTGGGTCGGGGAAGATGCGGAGTTCATGGCCCAAAGCATGAAAAATAGGGAGAATCGTGGCAAGGATGGAACGCACAATGCAGGAAAC
Organism: Lolium perenne; assembly: GCF_019359855.2. Lineage (NCBI taxonomy): Eukaryota > Viridiplantae > Streptophyta > Magnoliopsida > Poales > Poaceae > Lolium > Lolium perenne. The sequence goes on along the minus strand of NC_067247.2, from coordinate 374,670,755 downwards.
CGGTCCCATGATCGCTACAAGGCGCACCAGGTAATTCTTTCTCAGATGTGGCAAATACTGGATTCTTGTGTTCCTGTTGGTTGTGAGAAACAGGGGATCAGCTACGCCAACCAGGTAATTCTTGTGAAGCACGACCATCAGTTGCTTATTTTACTGGCTGTGCGATTGCATCTTTCACAAATACCTTGTGATGCGAAATAAGAAAACACATTACTCGATTGGTCCACTGACATGCTTGCTATCATTATATAAGTGTGTTTCCATGCTTTTACTTTTAGTATTGAAATGGTTGTGTCTTGTTATCACGTTTTCTCAGCATCACATGTATGATATGGCTTTGATTTCCATGCCATGTATTCCATTGTTTGACCCTGTTATGTTATATAATCAGAGAGGTGAGAAGCTTATTCTGTTACAGACTTTTAATCCATCGGTTCTGGAAATCCATCTTGTTTTGTAGTTCTTCAGTTGGAAGCATCCGACCTGGTTCTATGTTGGTTTTCTTCAGTAATTTGTTTCCTACACTGTCATACCTGACAATTACAAGTTTGAACCAGTTTTGAATCATGTATACATTTGTTTGGCGTTTCTGGAGAAAGTTCATGGGAAGCCGCTTACTAAGTTAGGAGCCTGGAAGATGTCGCATAAGAAGACAAAGGTCGACAAATGTGGAGAGGAGCAATACTATGGTAAGTCTGGCACATACTTGCAAAATTACGCGGCGGCTTTCAAAAAACTGCATGGGGAGGATTCTCAGCCCCTTGAGGAGGAGGTCGACGAGACGGTGGTGATCGTGTCAGGGCTCGGCAAGCGGCATGGCCGCCATCAGATTCTTGATGGGGTGATCGCGCCTACCACCACACTCACACAAGTTCGAGCTTCTAGCATGAGCAGCAGTTAGTTGATCCCACCTCGTCCACGGCCCGGTGGATCTAGGCAGGCCTTCGATGTAAGTTCTTCCTAATTTTCATCATTTTTTGAACTTTTCGTTCATGCACCGCTAGTTGGTTATATTGTTGAGATTCATTATGTCAAATTGTAGACTTCTCTGGACGAGGCATACGATAGGCTCTATGAGAGTTATGAGGAGAAGCTTGAGGAGTACGTGAAGTCGGTTGAAGCCCACGATGCGTATGATGTCTACGCACGCTTCTTTTCCTGTAGACAGTGTTGGGCCTCCAAGAGCAGAGGTTTGTAGAACAGCAGCAAATTTCCCTTAAGTGAATCACCCAAGGTTTATCGAACTCAGGGAGGTAGAGGTCAAAGATATCCCTCTCAAGCAACCCTGCAATTACGATACAAGAAGTCTCTTGTGTCCCCAACACACCTAATACACTTGTCAGATGTATAGGCGCACTAGTTCGGCGAAGAGATAGTAAAATGCAAGTGATATGGATTAATATGAGTGGTAATAACAATCTGAAATAAATATGGCAGCAATTAAACATGCAGTAGAACAGTAAATAAACGGTGATTCGATATTTGGAAACAAGGCCTAGGGATCATACTTTCACTAGTGGACACTCTCAACAATGATCACATAAATAAATAACTTCTCTTCACTTGTGCTACTTTCTCACACTCTCTTGTTGGATAACAAACACCATTCATTGTGTAGGGCTATAAAAGCACACCTCAAGCCGGAGTAAACAAGCTCCACAACATCCGGAGTTCATATTAAAGTAACCTCTAGAGTGCATAATAGACCGTTGAAATTTAGACCGGGTACTAACATAGCATACACACTGTCAACAATAGCTATGAAAGGGGGAATAGATCGCATCAATACTATCATAGTAATAGTTAACTTCATAATCTACAAAAGATTACAATCATAACCTACACCAAGTACTACATGATGCACACACTGTCAACATTACATCATGGAGGAGGAATAGACTACTTTAATAACATCACTAGAGTAGCACACAGATTAATAGTGATACAAAGCTCATGATCACATAAAGATAACACCATGGGAGAGAGAGATTAACCACATAGCTACCGGTAGAGCCCTCAGCCTCGGGGTGTTGATGGAGATGGCTTTCGGGGGCAATTCCCCATCCCGGAAGCGTGCCGGAACAGAGATTCTGTCCCCCGAACTTGGCTTCGCGATGGCGGCGGCTGCGTAACTTTTCTCGTAACGTGGCTTATCTCCTTAGGGTTTTCGTGACGGAGAGACTTTATAGGCGGAAGGGCAGCCTCGGAGGGGTCCTGGGGTTTCGTCAATTGGTATCGCGTTTTTAGGTCACGAGGGACTTTATAGGCGAAGAGGCGGAGTCGGAAGGGCACCAGGGCGCCCTCCCCACCTAGTGGCGCGGCCAGGCTTGGGCCCGCGCCCAGGTGTGGTGTGGGGCCCCCTGGCCCATCTTCGTCTCCCCTTCGGACTTCTGGAACCTTCCCGGTGAAATAAGCTATTTGGTCTTTGTTTCGTCGAATTCCGAGAATATTGCCCGAACAGCCTTTCTGGAACCAAAAACAACAGAAAACAGGAACTGGCACTGTGGCATCTTGTTAATAGGTTAGTTCCGGAAAATGCATAATAATGACATAAAGTGTGTATAAAACATGTGAGTATCATCATAAAAGTAGCATGGAATATAAGAAATTATAGATACGTTTGAGACGTATCAAGCATCCCCAAGCTTAGTTCCTACTCGCCCTCGAGTAGGTAAACGATAACAAGGATAATTTATGAAGTGACATGCTATCATAATGTTGATCAATACTATTGTAAAGCATATGAGATGAATGAAGTGATTCGAAGCAATGGTAAAGACAATGAATAAACAACTGAATCATATAGCAAAGACTTTTCATGAATAGTACTTTCAAGACAAGCATCAATAAGACTTGCATAGGAGTTAACTCATAAAGCAATATATTCTTAGTAGAAAGTTTTGAAGCAACACAAAGGAAGATATAAGTTTCAGCAAGTTGCTTTCAACTTCAACATGTATATCTCATGGATAATTCTCAACACAAAGTAATATGATGAATGCAAATAAGCAAGTATGTAGGAATCAATGCACACAGTTGACACAAGTGTTTGCTTCTAAGATAGAAAGATGTAGGTAAACTGACTCAACATAAAGTAAAGGAAAGGCCCTTCGCAGAGGGAAGCAGGGATTACTATTTTTGTGCTAGAGCTTTTATTTTGAAAACATAGAAACAATTTTGTCAACGGTAGTAATAATTCATATGTGTTATGCATAAAACATCCTATAAGTTGCAAGCCTCATGCATCGAATACCAATAGTGCTCGCACCTTGTCCTAATTAGCTTGGATTTCCATGGATTATCATTGCATTACATATGTTTCAACCAAGTGTCACAAAGGGGTACCTCTATGTCACCTGTACAAAGGTCCAAGGAGATAGATCGCATTTGATTTCTCGTTTTTGATAGATCTCAACTTGAGGACATCCGTACCGGGACAACATAGAAAACGGATAATGGAGTCCTCTTTAATGCATAAGCATTCAACAACAGATAATATTCTCATAAGAGATTGAGGATTAATGTCCAAACTGAAACTTCCACCATGATACATGGCTTTGGTTAGCGGCCCAATGTTCTTCTCTAACAATATGCATACTCAAACCATTTAATCATGACAAATCACCCTTACTTCAGACAAGACGAACATTCATAGCAACTCACATGATATTCAACAAAGGTGTAATAGTTGATGGCGTCCCCAGAAACATGGTCACCGCTCAACAAGCAACTTATAAGAAATAAGATACATAAACTACATATTCTTCATCACAACAGTTTTTAAGCTATTTTCCCATGAGCTATATATTGCAAAGACAAAGAATGAAATTTTAAAGGTAGCACTCAAGCAATTTACTTTGGAATGGAAGAGAAATACCATGTAGTAGGTAGGTATGGTGGACACAAGTGGCATAGTTTTGGCTCAAGGATTTGGATGCACGAGAAGTATTCCCTCTCAGTACAAGGCTTTGGCTAGCAAGGTTGTTTGAAGCAAACACAAGTATGAACCGGTACAGCAAAACTTACATAAGAACATATTGCAAGCATTATAAGACTCTACACTGTCTTCCTTGTTGTTCAAACACCTTTACCAGAAAATATCTAGACTTTAGAGAGACCAATCATGCAAACCAAATTTCAACAAGCTCTACGGTAGTGCTCCACTAATAGGTTCAAACTACATGATGCAAGAGCTTAAACATGATCTATTTGAGAGCTCAAAACAATTGCCAAGTATCAAATTATTCGAGACCATATACCAATTACCACATGAAGCATTTTCTGTTTCCAACCAAATAACAATGAACGAAGCAGTTTTCAACCTTCGCCATGAACATTAAAAGTAAAGCTAAGAACACAAGTGTTCAAATGAAAAAGAGGAGCGTGTCTCTCTCCCACACAAGCATGATAGGATCCAATTTATTCAGAGAACTAAGATAAAAAAATGAAAATAAAAACACACAGACGCTCCAAGTAAAGCACATAAGATGTGACCGAATAAAAATATAGTTTCACTAGAGGTGACCTGATAAGTTGTCGATGAAGAAGGGGATGCCTTGGGCATCCCCAAGCTTAGATGCTTGAGTCTTCTTGAAATATGCAGGGATAAACCACGGGGGCATCCCCAAGCTTAGACTTTTCACTCTTCTTGATCATATTATATCATCCTCCTCTCTTGACCCTTGAAAATTTCCTCCACACCAAACTCAAAACAAACTCATTAGAGGGTTAGTGCATAACCAAAAATTCACATATTCAGAGGTGACATAATCATTCTTAACACTTCTGAACATTGCACAAAGCTACTGAAAGTTAATGGAACAAAGAAATCCATCCAACATAGCAAAACAGGCAATGCGAAATAAAAGGCAGAATCTGTCAAAACAGAATAGTCCGTAAAGACGAATTTTTTAGAGGCACTTAACTTGCTCAGATGAAAAATCTCAAATTTAATGAAAGTTGCGTACATATCTGAGGATCACTCACGTAAATTGGCAGATTTTTCTGAGTTACCTATAGAGGGGGCTACTCAAATTCGTGACAGCAAGAAATCTGTTTCTGCGCAGTAATCCAAATCTAGTATCAACCTTGCTATCAAAGACTTTACTTGGCACAACAATGCAATAAAATAAAGATAAGGAGAGGTTGCTACAGTAGTAACAACTTCCAAGACACAACAAAACAGTAGCAAAATAAAAACATGGGTTATCTCCCAAGAAGTGCTTTCTTTATAGCCATTAAGATGGGCTCAGTAATTTTAATGATGACATAGGCATTCCCAATGGGCCTGCCGAAGATGGTACCCGGGATTTATTCAAGGCCCATGACTCGAAGAATAAGAAGATTCGGAAGCCCAAGATAATATTATGGAAAGATAGAGTTGTAATAGGAAGTGTAATTTGTAATCTTGCGGGGCGGGTCAGAAACCCTCCCGGACTCTGTAAACTTGTGTATACGAATCCCTCGGTTCCGCCTCCTATATAAGGGGGAGTCGAGGGACAAAGAAGGGATCGAATCATTGTTTTCCAACCCCTAGTTTTACAATCGTCGAGTACTTTTCGGCTGAAACCTTCGAGATCTACTTGCCCTCTACATCCAACGAAACCCTAGTCTACTACTTGTAGGCATTGACAAGTTGATACCTTGTCAATTGGCGCCGTCTGTGGGATTTAGAGGCGACAAGGAGCTGATCTCGATGGCACGTTCAAGATCGTCGACTTCGTCGATAGCAAGCAATATCATGGACAGAGGTAAACGGATCGAAACTGGTTTCATTGATTTTGTTCCTCATCCGCCCTCCCGTTTGGATGCATGTGCGTATCTGGAGGAGCCCATGGAGATGACGTTCGGGAGGTTTCACTTCCGCGTCGAGAAAGAAGGAACGTACCGTCTCGAAGTTCCGATCTCGTCGGGATTATCGGCGGTCGATCCCGATTTTTCAAGCTCATCATCATCCCTCGAGTGAGGCGATGAGGAAATTTCGTCGCCACGCTTCATCAGCACCAGGGCAAGCGAAAAACTCGCCAAGATCTTCAACGACATATCCTTCGAGTCATCTGCGGACTCCTATATAAGCGATGACTCGAGTAGCGTCGATAGCTTCGACTTCATCGACAAGTCCATTACTGTGGGAAAGGTCTTCACCAATCTCTATGATGGTGTCACCAAAACCAGCAAGGTGCAGAATCCAAAATATCATCAAATCTATGCCATCGGAGAAGCAAGTCGCAATCAGGAGGAAACGTCGGAGGCTTTCGACGATCTGGGAAATCCATATGTCGATCCCTCTGACCTAAGGCGAGGTCTAGGCACCAAATACGTTGGGCCTACACCACGTGTCAGAATTCAACTACCACAATCAGCATGGGATAGAGCCGCAAGAGCTATGGATGGTTCAGAACCAATGGCGACAACTGCTACGACTGAAGAATTGCAACCTTATCAATACTAGTTGAATGCCCGTGCTTCGCCACGGCTTAACAAATTTATCTAATTGGTAAAATTCATATGTATGGGACTAAAAGACATAATTGTAAAATGCCACGGCGAAAATGAAAGCGCGGGCCTAGTTGAATGCTCCTGTCACTACGGCCCATCAAGTGACATTTTTACCACACACATGTAAATATTATATTATGTAAATGATTGATAGCTACATAGTATTGTAAAAACAGTGAGATTCAACTTTCAAGGAAGTGTATTTTGATTAAAAAAAAAGATATAACTGGACGTCATAGGCATAATTACTAATCTTTTTTTGGGAATAATTACTAATCTCTTATTAACTAAGATATATTCACTAACGTGAATTTGAAATTTTAATAGCCTACAATGTAAAATTGTTGATTGTGTAAAACTCAATTGTTTTCGGCGAGTTCAAATATTCCTTCAACCCGGTGATGTTTCAGTTCCTTTTGATTGCATTGGCTTGCGATCGTACGACAACTAACTTTGTAAATAAAATAAGGGTATATAAATTAACTTCAAACTAAGTTACATCGATTAAAAAATCAGATTTCAAATCGTCGACTTGAACTTTTTTTTTCCATTTTCTGAACCAATCACATGAGAGAGAATAATATAACATTATTTTGTAAGATCCATTATTTTGAACTCTAATTTCTCTAATTCCTTTCGCGAAGAATTATGAACTCTATTACATATCGCATAACTGAAACATCAATTATATGAGCTGAACGTACTCAGTGGCTCTATCCATCTATATGAAAGCAAGTTGCAATCTCCAAGGAAAAGGCGGAATTCCTGTAGTGTGCATTATGTCTTTGCCACAATGGATGCGCCCTTCGTTACTTAGAGAATATGCTTTGGAGCAAGGAGTTGTAATTGGTGGGAATCGAGAGGATCTTGCTGGATGGAATAAGTCAGGTTGTAAATAGATAGCTAGGCACACTTTAACAACATAGAAGATGATCTGAAAACAGATGTAGTCATATTGAGACTTTGTGGTTCTACTCTGATACTTACACCGTTCTGCAAAATTGATATTCAAGGTTCTCCTTCTCACATCTTTGCAAACTAAATTATTTTAGACAACACGAGGAGCGCCAGTAGTAAACAAATAAGTATCTTCTTTGAGACAATCAGCAAGCTTCATATTTTAGACAGAGATGCAGTAGCTTGACCACCAAGTACGCACACATACAAAAGTATATTTTGCCCATCAAGACAGTTCTTGACTAAGACTTGATGCAAAACGTAAGTGTGTGTTTTCGAGTACCTGGAATTCAAGAAAAAGTAACCCTCCTCGTAGTGGCGTTCTGTTCACTTCAAACCTGTTAAGTAAGAAGTTTGCCAAAGGTAATGCATTTACGCATTACTCTGCCTCCAGTTCAGCTTTACCTCTTAACAGGAATCAAGTCAATTAGTTGCCTTCTTTGTATCTACTAATTTGCATAAACAATATGATATTGTGAACATGAATTCTTTTCTTATGTTTCTCAACTGAGAATAGGGCCTGTCATTTTGATAGATGAGTGCAGAGGTCAAAGTCAAAATTGCAAGAAAGGTAAGTACAATGCTATTCCCGGGGAAATAATACCACCATTCTATTGCCGACAGAATAATATCACCATTCATATGAAATTACACCACTATTCTAGTGACGACACCTTGGACCATTTGCCCATCAAGGTGCTAGATGACTTCACTATTACACAATAAGAGCATGAATGCAAGGGGATAGACAGAGATATCTGAACCAGGCCATCCACTGGAAAAACTTCAACCCTGGCACCATGGTGTGACAGTAACTTCATACCTTGCAAGAGATACTTAAAATGTGTGTTTGGGCTATACAGTAGGAAATGCGTGTTCTACATCACCAGTATTCTTTATCTGTTAAGAAGACTCAATAATATTCGGGTTGAAAAGTATATGAGTCTGCTGAATTTCTGTGATAAACAGTACACTATCCATAAAATACATGAATTAGTTTGAAGAACTTATACTATACGCACTAAGGATCCCATGAAGCTTTTTTTGGTTCAGCACTTTTCCCTGAAGAAAGTTGTGAATACCAATCCAACAAATTAAAGCATGAAAGTGCAGTTCTCACATGGAATTTTAACGACAAGTAGAAAATTGGTTCCAGAATTGCAGAAACCAATGCTTGGAAATCATCAAAGAATTTCAACAGAAAAGATAGACCAATAAACTGCCCAAACTACTACAACACTTACAATATTCAAATGCATGAATTATCTCCTATGTTGGTTGGCAACATGAAGTGGAAGGATATTTATTTTTAAGCTACTCCAGTTAAAGGTGTGGTATAAATTGTCTTGAGTTTGTCCCTTAGAAACCTCCTACTCAATAAAAGTGTTAACCTGTTTAATTCCCATTTTATAGCATGGATAAATCAGACAAACTACTGTAGTAGAATTAATCCACCATTTGACTACATTTTTACTTTTCCATATGTTAATGTCAATGAAAGAAACTAAAGTTGCAAGTGGCAAGCAATGCAGGTAATATAAAAAAGCAAAGTAGTAATAACTGATTCGTCCTATATTAGCATGATTAGACGTTCCTAAAAATGATGCACAACATGGTAAAAGAACCATTTACACCATTAGTAAGAGAAAAAACTACTTCAGTGAGATTCTAAAATAAATAACTACAGATCATGCTAACTCAAAAAAAAATTGTGTTTTTCATGACATTTGTGAGACTTGTGTATAACAAAACATCATAGAATGCTTGGTCAGTCCTAGGGTTTGGGTTTTCATAATTAGAAATAGGACAAGTCCTTGCTGTTTCAAAGCTCCCAAAAGAAATATACCATTCCTCGATTTTTCAACTATATCATAATTCTAATTTACTTAGAAAATACATCTGACGTACTCCTACTTAGAAAAGTAACTAAGACTTATTGACAATTCACTTTCAACGAAAAACAGGTTGCTACTTTATACGGTACCTGATACCATTGTCAACTTCTTAGCATGCTCGTGGGATTTCAATCCGACATTAGAGGGCAGAGAGTATAAGTATTAGGAAATCCATCTCATAATTAGCAACTCAAACTTTTTAAGTAGATAAAATGACCTTTTGCAATTCAGAAAACACAAGCACTACATTGAGAAACCTGAACATGCCGTGGTAAGAAGAAATTCATGCGCTGGTGCCGATGCCACGAGTGTCCGGTTGGCCCGCAGACCCAAATCCTCCGACTTGTGGCTGCCTTGTATGTTCTTTCGCCTATAGTACAACGCCTGTCGTCGGCCTCCAATCCAACGCTCCGACGTGGTCTAGCTTCTCCACCTAACTCCGGTCAATTTCTTCCGCCTCGGAGATGAGATGAGGTGAGGCTGGTGAGGTGGGGATGGGACGCCATGGGAGAGATGGAATGGGCCTTGGTGGTAAGTGGGAGGAGGAGGACGAACGGAGGGAGGGGTCGTACCTACGCCGCCGCGTCGAGAGGACTGGGGAGACACCTTGATCCGGACCGTCGCGAGGTCGTCAGCGCCAAGCTTCGGGAGGCGGTGGAGGGCGAACCCCTCGAAGAGCACGCAAGAGCAGGAGGTCTCTGCTGGCGCTGGTCTTCGTCGCGGAGAGCGCGTGACGCCACAACCCGCTCCAGGCTCGGCCTGTTTAGGGCCCTTCCCTCCAGATCTCGCCATAGACTGGGGCGGAGGACCTCCAGATATCGCGGTCAGCTAGAGCAGGGTGGACTGTGCAGTGGATGCGGAGGAGGGTGGGTTCGTGTTCCTTGCGAGGTCTTGGACTTGGCCGAGTTTGGCGCTTGCGTGGTTGAGAATAATAGGGAGCATGAGAAACAAATTTTACGGTTTGAGTGGAGGAAGTGTGTGTGACATCATGAGTAGCGATATATCTCTCACGCCAGGCAGTGGCGGATCTAGAAATTTTGCTTAGGGTGGGGCAACCAAAATTACTTGATGTATGTATGAGCAAGATTTCCTAGTTTTTTCTTATTTCTCACTAAACTATGTGCTATGTGAAATGCTAGGGTGGGGCACGCCCCACCCTTACACAAGCTGGCTCCGCCACTGACGTCAGGGCGTTATGGCGCCCGGACCTTGCATATAAAGATTTTAGAAGAAAAGAAGGGGAAGGATGTTGGCGCAGATCCTTCGGATCGATCTCCACGTTTTTAGGAGGGATGAGGATTACATCTTGGTAGGATAAAGATGTGGGGGTATTATTGTCCATCCTGAAAATGTGACACCAGGCATTCACCAGTTTGCTCTTAATAGTAGAGATAGGCTCGCTCGAGCTGCAAGAGAGTTGGAAAAACAGACAGCGGCTCTGAACAGGAGAAGGGAGGCAGCTTCAGCATCAAGTAGGCGAAGAGCGGATTTGAGTCGACAATCCGGAACCTCGGGAGATAGTCACAGGGAAGCCCGGAGGAGAGCAAGATCTCGGCTGCAAAATATACCTGAAGCGGAAAGAGAAACTTTAGTTCAAAACCTCGACATGTCTTTTATGTCGATAGATACGAGAGGGAACATTATCCCCAAAACACCAGAAGCTGGGTATATGGCGACACAAGCCTTTATCCTCGCGTCTAGGCCACCTCCTGGAGATCCAAGAGAGGCGTTGTACAACATGGCCATGGCAGGATGTCGAGCCATGGGAGCAGCATTCGCAGCCACACCTCCCGAAGAACCTGCAAGACAAAATAGCCCGAGACCTACAGCAGCAGTGCAAGATCCACCAGGAGCAAGTGGTGCCAGAGATACGGCGGCCCAGGCGAGGGTAGATAGAGCGCGACAAGAGAGAAGAGAACATCGGCGTTCACCAGAACTCGCCGAAGAAGATATGTGTGGACTCCCGTGTTTTACACGGCGGGTCCGAAAAACTCGAGTCCCATCGAGATTCAAGTTACCTGACAAATTCAAAAAGTTCGACGGCCTTCAAGATCCAGAGGATTGGTTAATCGATTACCTCGAGACGGTGAAGCTGATAGGAGGAACCAGAGCAACAGCCATGCAAAGCATCCAAGTACACTTGAGTGGAGCTGCGAGGTCTTGGATAAAGAAACTCCCCCCAGGTTCCATCGACAGCTGGGACAGTTTTGAAGATGTATTTGTCAAAAACTTCCGATCAACTTGCAAAAAGCCTGCAACACTCGAGGAATTGAGATCATGTCGACAGAAGCATGATGAATCAATGAGGAAGTACATCCAAAGGTGGAACATCATAAAAAACTCGGCAGAAAACATATCTGACGAAAGAGCGATAGACGCGTTTGTTGCAGGAGTTCGACGAGGAGATTTTGTGGAGGACTTGGGAAGAACTAACCCAAGGACAGTATCAGCATTAATGGAAATAGCAAACAGATGGGCAGATGGCGAGGATGCTGTGCATAATAAAAGACACAGGTCACCAGAGGAAGACCGCAGTCGAAATTTTCAAAATAGACGACGATTTTCTCCGCAATTTTCGGGTTATGATGCACCTGGCCAAATTTCGGCTGGGTTTCGAGCAAGCGCTGGAGGAAGCAATAGAGAGGAGTACCAAAGGAGCAACGAGCAGCGAGGCGACAATAGAGATGATTCCCGAAACAACAGGCCAAACAATGGACCTAGGTTTCAGAGACCCTTCGTGTCCCCTGAGGATATGATGAACGGCCCGTGCCAGATGCATTTCTATGTCGACAATAACGGCAAGAGGCAGTCGGGGCATTTGCAGAAGGATTGCCGGAACTTTCAAGCAATGATGAGATTCGCCGGACAAGCCAACGCTCAGGCAGCGAGCCGAAACCCTCAGGGACCTAGGAGTGAGATCCACTTACCACCTCCTCCCGCAATTACGGACGAAAATTGACATCAGCTCAGAATTGTGGCAGCGCCAGCACCACCACCCTACGTTGATCCCAACTCCCATGGATCGGTCTCGATGATTCAGAAAGGCAGGCCATCCAACAGAGCGCAGAAGGTAATCTCGCGATAGGTGTTCATGGCAGAGAAGATGCCTCCACCAAAAGTGGAGTACCTCAATTGGTCGGGACAAGATATTGGCTTCACAATTGCGGATCACCCTGATGTCTACGTTCCCCCTCCTTTCCTGTAGACAGTGTTGGGCCTCCAAGAGCAGAGGTTTGTAGAACAGCAGCAAGTTTTCCCTTAAGTGGATCACCCAAGGTTTATCGAACTCAGGGAGGAAGAGGTCAAAGATATCCCTCTCATGCAACCCTGCAACCACAAAGTAAGAAGTCTCTTGTGTCCCCAACACACCTAATAGGTGCACTAGTTCGGCGAAGAGATAGTGAAATACATGTGGTATGAATATATAGTAGCAGTAGCAACGGTGCCAGAAAATAGCTTGCTGGCGTGTAGTTGATGGTGGTAGTATTGCAGCAGTAGTAACACAGTAAAACAGTAAACAAGCAGCGATAGCAGTATTTAGGAACAAGGCCTAGGGATTACACTTTCACTAGTGGATACTCTCAACATTGATCACATAACAGAATAGATAAATGCATACTCTACACTCTTGTTGGATGATGAACACATTGCGTAGGATTACACGAACCCTCAATGCCGGAGTTAACAAGCTCCACAATTACTGTTCATATTTTAGTAACCTTGTAGTGTAAGATAGATCAACAGATTAAACCAAGTACTAACATAGCATGCACACTGTCACCTTCATGCATATGTAGGAGGAATAGATCACATCAATATTATCATAGCAATAGTTAACTTCGCAATCTACAAGAGATCATGATCATAGCATAAACCAAGTACTAACACGGTGCACACACTGTCACCTTTACACACGTGCAGGAGGAATAAAACTACTTTAATAACATTGCTAGAGTAGCACATAGATAAATTGTGATACAAACTCATATGAATCTCAATCATGTAAAGCAGCTCATGAGATTATTGTATTGAGGTACATGGGAGAGAGATGAACCACATAGCTACAGCGGAGCCCTCAGCCTCGGGGGTGGATTACTCCCTCCTCATCATGGAGGCAGTGATGGCGGTGAAGATGGCGGTGAAGACGGCAGTGGAGATGGCTCCGGGGGCAATTCCCCGTCCCGGCAGGGTGCCGGAACAGAGACTTCTGTCCCCCGAATTGGAGTTTCGCGATGGCGGCGGCGTCACAGTAACTTTTCTGGAGTTTCGTCAATTGGTACTGCGTTTTTAGGTCGAAAGGGATTATATAGGCGAAGAGGCGGCGCAGGAGGGCTGACAGGGTGGCCTCACCATAGGCCGGCGCGGCCAGACCCTGGCCCGCACGGCCCTATGGTGTGGGGCCCCCCTGGCTCTCCTCCGACTCTCCTTCGGTGTTCTGGAGCCTTCCGGGAAAAATAGGAGGTTTGGCGTTGATTTCGTCCAATTCCGAGAATATTGCCCGAACAGCCTTTCTGGAACCAAAAACAGCAGAAAACAGCAACTGGCCTTTCGGCATCTCGTCAATAGGTTAGTTCCGGAAAACGCATAATAATGACATAAAGTGTGAACAAAACATGTCGGTATTGTCATAAAACAAGCATGGAACATCAGAAATTATAGATACGTTGGAGACGTATCAGCATCCCCAAGCTTAGTTCCTGCTCGTCCCGAGTAGGTAAACGATAAAAGATAATTTCTGAGGTGACATGCTACCAACATAATCTTAATCATACTATTGTAAAGCATATGAGATGAATGCAGCGATTCGAAACAATGTAAATGCAATGAGTAAACAATTGAATCATATAGCAAAGACTTTTCATGAATAGTACTTTCAAGACAAGCATCAATAAGTCTTGCATAAGAGTTACTCATAAAGCAATAAATTCTTAGTAAAAGGTTTTGAAGCAACACAATGGAAGATTAAGTTTCAGCGGTTGCTTTCAACTTGTAACATGTATATCTCATGGATAGTTGTCAATGCAAAGCAATATAACAAATGCAATATGCAAATATGTAGGAATCAATGCACAATTCACACAAGTGTTTGCTTCTTGAGATGGAGAGAAATAGGTGAACTGACTCAACAATAAAAGTAAAAGAATGGTCCTTCAAAGAGGAAAGCATCGATTGCTATATTTGTGCTAGAGCTTTTATTTTGAAAACATAAAGAGAGCATAAAAATAAGGTTTTGAGAGGTGTATGTTGTTGTCAACGAATGGTAGCGGGTACTCTAACCCCCTTGCCAGGCAAACCTTCAAAGAGCGGCTCCCATTTTATTTTATTTTTGGGTGGCACTCCTTCCAACCTTTCTTTCACAAACCATGGCTAACCGAATCCTCGGGTGCCTGCCAACAATCTCATACCATGAAGGAGTGCCTTTTTTATTTTAGTTTTATTATGATGACACTCCTCCCAACCTTTGCTTACACAAGCCATGGCTAACCGAATCCTTCGGGTGCCGTCCAACAATCACATACCATGGAGGAGTGTCTATTTTTTGTTAATTAATTTGGGACTGGGAATCCCATTGCCAGCTCTTTTTGCAAAATTATTGGATAAGCGGATGAAGCCACTAGTCCATTGGTGAAAGTTGCCCAACAAGATTGAAAGATAAACACCACATACTTCCTCATGAGCTATAAAACATTGACACAAATCAGAGGTGATAAATTTTGAATTGTTTAAAGGTGGCACTCAAGCAATTTACTTTGGAATGGCAGGAAATACCATGTAGTAGGTAGGTATGGTGGACACAAATGGCATAGTGTTGTTTGGCTCAAGGATTCGGATGCATGAGAAGTATTCCCTCTCGATACAAGGTTCAGGCTAGCAAGGTTGTTTGAAACAAACACAAGTATGAACTAGTACAGCAAAACTCACATAAAAGACATATTACAAGCATTATAAGACTATACATCGTCTTCCTTGTTGTTCAAACACCTCACTAGAAAATATCTTGACTCTAGAGAAACCACTCATGCAAACCAAATTTTAACAAGCTCTATGTATTTCTTCACTAATAGGTGCAAAGTATATGATGCAAGAGCTTAAACAAGAACACAACAATTGCCAAGTATCACATTACCCAAGACATTATAGCAAATTACTACATGTATCATTTTCCAATTCCAACCATATAACAATTTAACGAAGAAGAAACTTCGCCATGAATATTAAAAGCTAAGAACACATGTGTTCATACGAACCAGCGGAGCGTGTCTCTCTCCCACACAAGCATTTATTCAAACAAAAACAAAAATAGAAACAAACAAACAGACGCTCCAAGTAAAGTACATAAGATGTGATGGAATAAAAATATAGTTTCAGGAGAGGAACCTGATAATGTTGTCGATGAAGAAGGGGATGCCTTGGCCATCCCCAAGCTTAGACGCTTGAGTCTTCTTAGTATATGCAGGGGTGAACCACCGGGGCATCCCCAAGCTTAGAGCTTTCACTCTCCTTGATCATAGTATATCATCCTCCTCTCTTGACCCTTGAAAACTTCCTCCACACCAAACTCGAAACAAACTCATTAGAGGGTTAGTGCATAATCAAAAATTCACATGTTCAGAGGTGACACAATCATTCTTAACACTTCTGGACATTGCCCAAAGCTACTGGAAGGTAATGGAACAGAGAAATCCATCCAACACAGCAAAAGAGGCAATGCGAAATAAAAGGCAGAATCTGTCAAAACAGAACAGTCCGTAAAGACGAATTTTAAAATGGCACCAGACTTGCTCAGATGAAAATGCCCAAATTGAATGAAAGTTGCGTACATATCTGAGGATCACTCACGTAAATTGGCATAATTTTCTGAGTTACCTACAGAGAATTAGGCCCAGATTCGTGACAGCAAGAAAACAGTTTCTGTGCAGTAATCCAAATCTAGTATTGACTTTACTATCAAAGACTTTACTTGGCACAACAAAACACAAAACTAAGATAAGGAGAGGTTGCTACAGTAGTAAACAACTTCCAAGACACAAATATAAAACAAAGTACTGTAGCAAAATAACACATGGGTTATCTCCCAAGAAGTTCTTTCTTTATAGCCATTAAGATGGGCTCAGCAGTTTTAATGATCCACTCGCAGGAAATAGTATTCGAAGCAAAAGAGAGCTTCAAGAGGCAAATTCAAAACAAATTTAAGTCTAACATGCTTCCTATGAAGAGGAATCTTGTACACGAATGAATTCATGAAGAACAAAGTGACAAGCATAAGAGGATAAAACACGAGTAACTTCAAGATTCTCAACATAAAGAGGGGAAACTTAATATTATTAAGATGCATATAACCATATTTCCCTCTCTCATAATAACTTTCAGTAGCATCATTGATGAAATCCACAATATACCCATCACTTAAAACATTCTTATCATGGTTCATATGCATAGAAGTATCATTAATTTTGGCATAAGAAGAGTTATTCTCATTAATAGTAATTGGAGCAAGATTATTATCAAGAATTTGAACATGGTAAACAAGTTGCATATTAAAAGAATTGTTTTTGGTAATCCAATCATGACTATGACAAGTTTCATAAGGATAATTATAACCTATATCATAGCATTCTTTATAATAATCATCAAAGATCGGAGGCACAGTGTCATCATAAGAAATAGAATAGTTATCATTCACAGTCGGTTTATCTATGACCATACCATCATTGTTATTAGAAGGAGATGTATCAAACACATAATGATCAGTAGCAAAAGGATTTTCAAACACCTCTTCCCCAAGCTTAGAGCTTTCTATATCATTATGGGCGGAAGCATGGATAGCACTGACACTATGGCAATTATTATCATCATCATTTTCAGAATTAGTTTCCCAGAGATTTGCAATATCAAAAGTAGTGTGCTCATTCAAATCATGATTGCTAATGTATGTAAAGGGCATAGGAAGATCATCATATTCAGATTCATTATCACAATAATCATTAGGAGCAACATACTTACGGTTACCTAGCGTTATCTCATTCACGCGGGGATACGCCGTTACCTCTTTCTTTTTATTCTCCTTCTTCTTCTTCTTCTTTTTCTCTTCCTTCTCCTCGTTCCCTTCTTCAGGAGGAAGAGGCTTGAAGGGTGGCTTGTCCGCATAACCTGATTTACTTTCAGAAACAATAGAAGAAACTTGGGAGGATCCCTCCTTTTCATTAATTAGTTGAAAACACACAGCGGTCCTATCATATTTTGGCAAGGTGTCATCTTCTAAAATATTTTGTATGTAAGTATTTGTATGGCTATTATCAATGCAATAAGAAAAACACCCATGCAGGACATCGTCAATATCAAGATCACTCATATGTAACAAAGAGATTTTTCTCGATAGTTCTTCACACCCCAAAAATAAAGTAAGTTCATCATGCTGATTAGGAGAAATTTCATCATCACAATACAAATTTGCAGCACTCATTGGGTTCAAATTATCATTGGAGGAGCATTGAAAATTAAAATGACCCACTTCATGGCAAACTTCACAAATAAAAGGATAGAGGGCACAAACTTTTTTACCAAGATCATCTAGAGCCCTAAACCACTTTCTAGTTTTTTCATTAGCATGATGGATACAATATTCATCTTTGATTTGATTAATTCCACAAGGTCTATGTATTCCACAAAAATTAACATGCTTATAGGAAATAGCATTTTTAGGAGTTTGAGCATGCTTATTGCAATAATTAACAACAATTTCATTCTTCATGCAAGCCTCTTTAAAAGGTTCATGATACTTATCAAAATTATTTTTAGGCAATTCAAAATGAGAAGCAAAGGCTTTATAAAGATTTGCAGCAACTTGAGAGTCAAGACCATAAGTAGCACTCATATTTCGAAATTTATCGGTATCCATAAAAGCTTCAATGCATTCATAATCATAATTTATACCTGACTCTTTACCTTTGTCGTTCTCCCATGCTTCAGCGTTGTCCTCAATCCGATCAAGAAGATCCCACCTAGCTTCAACCTCCTTGCTTGTGAAAGATCCCTCCGAACACGCGTCCAGATAGTCCTTGTGTTGTCCTGAAAGCCTCGCATAAAAATTATTAACAATAACATTACGGGGGAGCTCATGAATGGGACATTTG
Organism: Lolium perenne; assembly: GCF_019359855.2. NCBI lineage: Eukaryota > Viridiplantae > Streptophyta > Magnoliopsida > Poales > Poaceae > Lolium > Lolium perenne. The sequence goes on along the minus strand of NC_067247.2, from coordinate 374,652,271 downwards.
AGCATTAGTGACTTTAGTCTCCCCCACGCTTGAGAAATACTCTCTCCATCATGAGGATAAAAGTTATAAATATAATTCCTATCAATATGCACTTCATGAGGAGGATAAAATTTAGAATAAAAGAGAGATGCAATTTCCTCCCAACCAAGAGAATGTCTATTCTCCAACAATTTATACCAATGCGCTGCTTTACCAGACAATAAACGAGAGAATAGCTTCTTCCTCACTTCATCCATAGAGATACCTGCACACTTGAATAACCCACATAATTCGTGCAAAAACAGTAAATGATCTCTAGGATGGACAGTTCCATCCCCTTTATAGTGGTTGTCCATAACACGTTCAATAATTTTCATGGGTATTTTATACGGAATACTTTCAGCAGGTGGATTTAAAATATCAGAAGCATTATTAGAGTTATCGCATATGGGAGATAAAGCATTATCAAAACAAATTTTCTCCCCTAAAGATGGGAAGCTAAAAAGATCACAAAAACTAGCTTCCCCAAGCTTAGACTTCTCCATAGCATTAGCAGTAATTGCATTCATACTAATAACATCGCTACTAACATGCAAATAAGGTTCCATAGGTTTTTTAATTTTCGCATCAAACAATTCTAAATCAGGAAAAAGATTAAAAAGCTCACCAATTTTTTTGTTGTTTTCCATTATGCCTAACTAGTGTAAACAAGAAACAAAAAGTTGCAATTGCAGAATCTAAAGGAAATAGCTTCGAGTACTTACAATGGCGGAAAATAGCTTGGTAGCCGAGGTCCGGAGTGTGAGTACCTTTTACCTTTCCTCCCCGGCAACGGCGCCAGAAAATAGCTTGATGTCTACGTTCCCCCTCCTTTCCTGTAGACAGTGTTGGGCCTCCAAGAGCAGAGGTTTGTAGAACAGTAGCAAGTTTTCCCTTAAGTGGGTCACCCAAGGTTTATCGAACTCAGGGAGGAAGAGGTCAAAGATATCCCTCTCATGCAACCCTGCAACCACAAAGCAAGAAGTCTCTTGTGTCCCCAACACACCTAATAGGTGCACTAGTTCGGCGAAGAGATAGTGAAATACAGGTGGTATGAATATATAGTAGCAGTAGCAACGGTGCCAGAAAATAGCTTGCTGGCGTGTAGTTGATGGTGGTAGTATTGCAGCAGTAGTAACACAGTAAAACAGTAAACAAGCAGCGATAGCAGTATTTAGGAACAAGGCCTAGGGATTACACTTTCACTAGTGGACACTCTCAACATTGATCACATAACAGAATAGATAAATGCATACTCTACACTCTTGTTGGATGATGAACACATTGCGTAGGATTACACGAACCCTCAATGCCGGAGTTAACAAGCTCCACAATTACTGTTCATATTTTAGTAACCTTGTAGTGTAAGATAGATCAACAGATTAAACCAAGTACTAACATAGCATGCACACTGTCACCTTCATGCATATGTAGGAGGAATAGATCACATCAATATTATCATAGCAATAGTTAACTTCGCAATCTACAAGAGATCATGATCATAGCATAAACCAAGTACTAACACGGTGCACACACTGTCACCTTTACACACGTGCAGGAGGAATAAAACTACTTTAATAACATTGCTAGAGTAGCACATAGATAAATTGTGATACAAACTCATATGAATCTCAATCATGTAAAGCAGCTCATGAGATTATTGTATTGAGGTACATGGGAGAGAGATGAACCACATAGCTACAGCGGAGCCCTCAGCCTCGGGGGTGGATTACTCCCTCCTCATCATGGAGGCAGCGATGGCGGTGAAGATGGCGGTGAAGACGGCAGTGGAGATGGCTCCGGGGGCAATTCCCCGTCCCGGCAGGGTGCCGGAACAGAGACTTCTGTCCCCCGAATTGGAGTTTCGCGATGGCGGCGGCATCACAGTAACTTTTCTGGAGTTTCGTCAATTGGTACTGCGTTTTTAGGTCGAAAGGGATTTTATAGGCGAAGAGGCGGCGCAGGAGGGCTGACAGGGTGGCCTCACCATAGGCCGGCGCGGCCAGACCCTGGCCCGCGCGGCCCTATGGTGTGGGGCCCCCCTGGCTCTCCTCCGAATCTCCTTCGGTGTTCTGGAGCCTTCTGGGAAAAATAGGAGGTTTGGTGTTGATTTCGTCCAATTCCGAGAATATTGCCCGAACAGCCTTTCTGGAACCAAAAACAGCAGAAAACAGCAACTGGCCTTTCGGCATCTCGTCAATAGGTTAGTTCCGGAAAACGCATAATAATGACATAAAGTGTGAACAAAACATGTCGGTATTGTCATAAACCAAGCATGGAACATCAGAAATTATAGATACGTTGGAGACGTATCACACCCGCAGCAAGTTCCTCGACCAGGGCAGTCAGCACTCATCTTATCAGCAGTAATTGCAGGATTCGACGTATCTCGAGTATTCATTGATGGAGGTAGTAGTCTAAACCTTATGTACGCAGATACACTAAGGAAGATGAACATATCCTTGGCAAACTTAAAGCCAACGGACACACGTTTCCACGGTATCACACCAGAAAAACCAAGCTACCCACTGGGGAAGATCAATCTCGATGTTCAGTTCGGTACTCGAGAGAATTACCGGATAGAGAGGCTGGAGTTTGAAGTCGTGGATTTCCCATCATAATACCACGCTTTGTTGGGGCGCCCAGCATATGCCAGGTTTATGGCGGTACCACATTACACATACTTGTTGTGGAGAATGCCTGGACCCAAGGGGCCAATCACAGTAAAAGGGAGCTTCGCGTTAGCCGATAAATGTGACAAGGATTTTCATCGACTTTCGGAAACCTTCGGGATGCAAGCAGAGTACATGGCATCAAGGCTTACGACCGATTACGATGTGTTGCCAGATGTAGGGAGGCCTAATAAGGAATCAACTTTTAATACTGCAAAGGATTCAAAGGAAGTACAGATCCACCCGACAGATCCGAAGAAAACGACGTCCATCGCAACAAATATGGACCTCGCATAGGGAAGCGCGCTCGTCGAGTTCCTCCGTGAGCACTGGAAAATCTTCACATGGTGTCCAGCTGACATGCCAGGAGTACCCAGGGAACTTGCCGAGCACCACCTAAGTTTGGATCCAATAGCAAGACCAATCAAACAACCCTTGCGGTGTTTTTCGGAACCAAACCGCAAGGCTATGCTGTCAGAAATTGATAGACTCAGAGAAGCTGGTTTCATCAAGGAATTGCATACAGAAGCCACATGGGTAGCCAACCCAGTGATGGTGCCAAAGAAAAACACGAAAGCCCTTCGCATGTGCGTCGACTTCACGTGTCTCAATAAACATTGTCCAAAGGATCACTTTCCCCTCCCGAGGATCGATCAAATTATCGACTCTACGGCAGGATGTGAACGTCTTTCCTTCCTGGATGCTTACTCTGGTTATAACCAGATCAGATTGAAAGAAGAAGACGAGGTCAAAACAGCGTTCATCACACCTTACGGCGTGTTTTGTTATCGAACAATGCCTTTCGGTTTGAAAAACGCGGGAGCAACGTACCAGCGGATGATGCAGAAGTGCTTAGCAACACAGATCGGGAAAAACGTACAAGTATACATCGACGACGTTGTCATAACATCAAAAAAGGGGGACACGCTGATCCAAGACTTGAAGGAAACTTTTGACAATCTCGATAAATACTGTCTCAAGTTGAACCCGGCAAAGTGTTCTTTTGGCGTCCCTGCAGGAGAACTTCTTGGGTTCTTAGTTTCGGCAAGAGGGATTGAAGCAAATCCCGAAAAAATCCAGGCCATCGTAACAATGAGAAAGCCAACAAAGTTGAAAGAAATACAATAATTAACCGGGCGAGTCGCAGCTTTAAGCAGATTCGTCGCCAGGTTGGGAGAAAAGGCGTTACCGTTTTACGCCTTGATCAAACAGGGAGAGAAGTTCCAGTGGAATGAAGAAGCAGACAGAGCCTTTGAGGATCTCAAAAGCAAAATCTCGACACCACCAATCCTGGTGGCGCCGAAAGAGAAGGAACCTTTGTTGTTATACATTGCGGCCACACCTCAGGTGGTAAGCACGGTACTTGTCGTTGAAAGAGAAGAAGAAGGAAAACTTCATGGAGTACAGAGGCCAGTATACTTCGTCAGCGAAGTTTTATCGCCTTCAAAATAGAGGTATCCTC